>NW_006408639.1:9675498-9781687 GCF_000296735.1 Chrysochloris asiatica | reverse complement strand
AATGTAGCATAGTATTCCATTGTGTGTATGTACCACAATTTGTTTATCCATTCTTCAGTTGCTGGGCACTTTGGCTGTCTCCACCTTTTTGCTATAGTAGATAGTGCTGCTATAAACATTGGTGTGCATACGTCTTCTGCTGCTATAAACATTGGTGTGCGTATATCTTTTTCTTTACCTCTGTCCTGTGTAGCCCAAGGTGCTCTGGTAGTGTAGTGGTTACAAGTTGGGCTCCTAATCTCATGGTCAGCAGTTCAAAACTACCAGCCATCTGCAGGAAAAAGATGGGGCTTTTTGCTCCCGTAAAGATTTACAGCCTCAGAAACCCTGTGGAAGATCGCTACAAGTCTGAGCTGACTCCACAGCACATAACCACCACCACCCATTTAGCCTATGCAAACCTGTCTCAGTGTTCCCCTATCTACCTTGTTCTTTCACCCCTCCCCCTTGTGTATTGCCTTACCCAACATCCAAACTATGAGTCTTCCCCCTACTCTGTGCTCTGCCACCTGCTCCCTCCACCTCCCAAGCACCCACACCCCACCCCCACTGGTAACCAACAAATAAGTTCTTTCTCCTTTTTAGTATTCTTAAGCAATAATGGTCTTATGCAATATTTGTCCTTTTGTGACTGACTAATTTCACTCAACGTAATGTTGGAGGAGAGTATTAAAAGTGCTATGGGCTGCCAAAAGAACCAACAGATCTGTGTTGGAAGAAGTGCAGCCAGAGTGCTCCATGGAGGCCAGGATGGCCAAACTTCATCTCTCATACTTCAGACATAATTGTCAGGAGGGACCAGTCACTGAAGAAGGATATCATGTTTGGTAAGGTGGAGAGTCAGAGAAAAAGAGGAATACCCCCAAAGAGATGGATTGGCAAAGTTGCAGCATCAGTAGGCTCAAGTGTGACAACAGTTGTGAGGTTGGCCCAGGATCTGGCAGTGTTTTGTTCTACTGTGCATAAGGTCGCTATGAGTTGGTACCCACTCGATGGCACCTAACAACAACAACAACAGTGTCCTTAAGATTCATCCATGTTATGTGGTAGCTTGCAGCTTCCTTGGTAGTCTTCAAGGTAGCATAATATTCCATTGTGTGTATGTACCACAGTTTGTTTATCCATTCTTCCAATGATGGGCACTTAGGCTGTTTCCATCTTTTTGCTATTGTGAATAATGCTGCTGTGAACATTGGGGTGTGTATATCTATTTGTATTATGGCTTGTATTTCTTGTGAGTTAATACCAAGTAAAGGAATTGCTAGATCATAAGGTATGTCTACTTCCAAGTTTCTAAGGAGGCGTTAGGATCCCTTTTGAAGTTGTCCCCTTAATTCATCATTATGCTTGTCAGTATAGGGGAGTTATGTAATTTTTGTAAATATTATCATCAGCCATTAGTTTGTTATCCTTAATATTACATTGAATCCAACTTATTTTCAGATGTTATGGCACACACAATAGGTAAATTTTAGAAATGAAGTTATCGGAGCTTCTTGAACTTCTAGAATATCACCAAGATTTCTTGACAGATTTACAAGTGTAGATTTAATCTTTTTTTCTTCATCTTTAGCCCCATAACATATACTGGCTAATTTTTCTGCTTCAGACATCTTTCCTAGCCACGTGATTTTTAGGTTACAGAAGCATTTTGGAGTTGGGGAATGTATTTGTTCAGTGTTGATTTCTGAACCATAGAATTGAGTTGAAAAGAATTGATAGTAATGTGAATGAACCGAGAAGCCCAAAGAAGAAGCCTTTGCGCCTTGTGATGAGCAGTCAAGATTACATGGATGGGCAACTTCATCACAAGTCCAGGGTGTGCATAGCTCAGTAGAAATGTACTTTCAAGAAATAGCATGCAGTTCACTTTCTTAAATCAGTAGACTATATGCTTGAAACTATCTGCTCCTATAAAGGTTTATAGTCTCAGAAACCATATCTAGTGCTGTTGAGTCAGACTCACCTTGACGGCAGTAGGTTTGTTTTGTGGTTTTTGTGGGAGGGGTTAGGGTTAGGCCTATGGCTAGGCCTGTTTTCATTGTTAAGTGCTGCCCAGTCAGTTCTGACTCAGAGCAACTTTGTATAGGTAGGTCTCTGAGGAATGCCTAATGGGTTTGAACCACAGACCTTGCAGTTAGCTGTCCAGTGCTTATCGTAGTGCCACAACAGAACTTCAGGCTAGGACTTCATTTATCGTTAGGGTTATGGTTAGGAGTACAGGTAGTGTTAGGGTTAAGGGTTGGACTGTTGTTCGGTGCCGTGGAGTTGGTTCCAACTCATAGCAACCTGTATAGAGTTTCCAAGGAAAGGCTGGTCAACTTGAACCACCAACCTGGTGTTTCAAACCAACATTGCAGTCCAGCACTTTAACCCATACCAGGGCTAGCTTAGGAGTAAGGCTTGTTCTAAATTTTAGAGTTACAGTTGTGTTTGTTTCTTTTTCTTGAAACCTAATTTCCTCTTCATTTGGAAGTTCTGTGACTACATCATTCCCTCCATTTACTTTATGATTTGCTGTTGTCGTGGCATCTGTATCTCTGGTTCTCTATTTTCAGTCTTATAGATTTGTTATGGAGGCCTGTTGTGGCATTGTAGGATAAGCACTGGACTGCATGGTTGCTTTGAACAGCAAGGTCGGCGGCTCATATTCACCAGCTACTCCTCAGAAATCCTAAACAGGGTTGTTGAATCAGAAATGACTCAACAACACTTAAAAACAATCAAGTCTGTTTTATTTTGAATACTCCTATTATATGGAGTCCTGGTGTGGTGCTGTAGAATAAGCATTGGACTTCAAGGTTGGTTTGAGTCACAAGGTCAGTAGTTCAAACTTCACCAGTCGTTCCTCAGAAACCCTATACAGGGTCACTCTGAGTCATAACCCACTCAAGGCACTTAACAGCAGTTATCTGGGTTGAGTCTAGGTGCTATTGTTATGTGTATTAGTTTGAGGTTGTCTGCAGTTGTTGTTTTTATCCAAGAACTCCCTTTAGTAGTTTTTTGTAAGTTTGGCCTGGTTTATACAAATTGTTTCATTTCTGTTTATCTGAAAATGACCTAATTTTGCTGTCGTATTTGATGGGTGTTGGATTCATGATTGACGATGATTTTCTTTTCAGGGTTTGCCTGCCTGGTTTCGGCTGATAAATCAGAGCTTATTCTTAGTAATTCTCCTTTGTAAGTAACTTTTCGTTAATCCCAAATTACTTACTCTCAGGATTCTTTACTTTGGTTTTGAAAAGTGTGATTATAATATATCTTGGTGGGGTTTTTCTGTTTGTTTGTGGGGCGTCTATCCTGTTTGGGGAGTCCTGGTATGATGCTGTGGGTTAATGCACTGGACTGCAAAATCATTTGAATCTCAAGGTCGGCAGTTGAAGCGCACCTTTACTGCTTGGAAACCCCATACAGGGTTGCTATGGGTCCGAGTGGATTTGATGGGACTTAACAACAACAGCAACTTCTTGAGTCTTGTCGTGTTTCATAATGTTAGGGATGAATTTTTACAACAGCTCTTGAACAAGATTCTCAGTGTTTTTATTGGTTGTTGTTGTTTTGGTATTCTTTGGTACTAGAATTCCAGTAACTCATAAATTATTCTGATAATGTCCCATATAATTCTTAGGCTTCCTTTGGATTTTGTGGTTATTTTTTTCTGATTGTTCCTCTAGCAGATGTATATTGAGAGATTTTTCTTCAAGCTCAGTAATTTGACCTTCCATTGAATTCAGTTCAATTCTGCTTCTTTGCCCTTTCAGTGTATAATCTGTTTCTAAAGTCTTAGTATTTATCTTTTGGCTTTCTCAGTGCACTTCTTAAATGATGCCCCCCCCCCCTTTTTTTTTCCATTTGTTTTGTCAGTTTGCTTCCTAAATTTTTCTAATTTTGCCCATATTTCATCTTTAGTTTTCTTGATCATTCTTTGTCTGTTGAAGTTTAAAATTCCTTATCAGGTAGTTCAGATCCCATTTCTGGTGTTACTATTTTCTGACTGTATTTTGGTTACTTGTGTGAAACACTCTGGTTTCTTTGTGCAAGCTTAAATTGTCTGTTCTCTCCAAAACACAGTGGTATAGTATTTATATTTAATTGATAGTTGTATATTGGTGTGTTCTCAGGCACTCACCACCTGTCTCCTAGTGGATGTGGTAGAGACTGGGAGTGTGAATGCAGTTCTCTGTTCACTATTTGTGTAGTGTAGCTCAGGATAGGCTTATGTGCCTCCCGAAGCATGGGTAATATGCCTGACACCCAACCCCAGGCAAAAGGATGCCTCTGGTTGCTAGGTTGGCAAGGGTGGAAACTGACCATGTCCTCAGCTCCTGGGAGGGCACAGGAACAAGGGAGGACTTCATGCCTTTGCTGCTCATCCCCAGCTGTGTCCTGTGTTTTCAGGCTGCTGTACCAAAAGCTGCTATAAAAAGAAAACAAAACAGAGGGAATGGAAGCAAATACTGTTGAGATGGTATTCATTCACTATAGTGAAATGATGGTGTAAAAGCCAATGTTCTACCATGTAAATGATTACTCAGTTCACAATAAAAACTTAAAAAAGAAAAAAAAGAGAGAGAGAGAGAGAACGAGAGCTGCATTACTCCACACCAGCCCACAGTCCCTCATTTTCCTTCCCTCTGCACTGCTCCTGTTCAGGTTCCTCTTCCAGTGGGCACTCAGTCCACACCTCTCTGTCGTGTCCTCTGGAGCTCAGGGTTCCAAGATCACCATCTGTCTCTGTTTCACTTGGTGTCCCTTGTCTTTGTTTCAGGAGATTGGCGTAGTGTATCTGCCTTCCTCGCCATCTTGCCCTGGAAGTCAGTAGTTTGGTTTGAAGTGCTTCAGTGGCTGCAGCAGTGGAAGTTGTAGTGAGTGACCTTAGGTGCTGGCTGCCTCTGTGCAAGTAGAAAGGAAAGCAGTAAGTGGGAGGGTACAGCACCCCATCAGACCATCTGAATATCAAATAGTGACAGATTCTATGAATAAAAAGTATTTCCTTAGATAAGAGCCATTATGTGGAGCTTTAAAAAAGTTGATAGCCAAAAATTGAGTTTGATTAAAAACTAATTTATACAAGTATTTAAAACGTCACATTAAGAATGAACATTTGGTGTACTTAAAAAAAAAAATCTCTTTATTGTGAAATGATTTTAGCTTTACAGAAAAGTGGCAAATATAGCACAGAGCATTCCTGGTTACAGTCTCTCCCTTTGTTAACATGTCAAAACAAAGAAACCAACATGAGTTTATAATCATTAACTGATCTCCAGGCTTCTCACTGGTGTTTCCATTCATTGTTTTTCTTTCTCAGGATCTAATCTAGGATTAAGTAGTGTGTGCATAATAGCCAGCATAAGGCTAATTTCCAAAATGTGAGGATAACTCAGATCCCCACTCTCCCACTTTAGCATTCTGACCTTAATCACCCAGAGCTGAGTCTCTACAAGGTAGGACTCCGTGCTTCCATCCCTGCCAAATAGGCCAACATCAGCTTCTCTGCTGGCTCTCAGTGCCTCTGAGGTTTCACACCACACTAGAATGACTCACAGAGCTCACAGACACCACCTCTACTTACATTTACTCCTTTGTTATCATCAGAAAGGATACAAACAGACCAGGTCTGTGAAAGGTACCGGCCTGAGGCTTCCATCATCCTCAGAGACATGCAGCACCCTCTCCAGAAAATCCAGGAAGTCCCAAAAAGAGAGCTCTAAGGTCCAGAGTCCTCTAGTCATTGGGCTGTCAGTGAATATATATGATTGACTTCATATGTCCCCTACCTTTCTGAAGCTTGTTGCTAGGTAGGAACTTTATTAGCCCCTAATTACCTTGTTATTTTAGAAAGACAAAGAGCACCTCCAGATGGCTCAGGCTATTTGCAAAAAAAAGAACAAAAAAGCCAAACCTAGTTTTTTGTCCCAAAATTAATAAGTCGTATAAATTGGATTTTAAAAACATGATAATCTCAGTGGATGCAGAAAAAGCATTTGAGAACATCTACTACCCTTCCAAAGTAAAATCACTTAACAAATCAGGATAGAAAACAGCTTCCTCAACCTGATGCAAGGACTCTGTGAACAACCCACAGGAACAAGACAAAGAATGTCTACTTCCCCCCTTCTATTCAACATTGGACTGTAGGCTAGCCTGGACAGTTAGCAAGACAAAGAAATAATAGGCATCCAGACCGGAAAGGTGGTGTGGTTAAGCGTCTGTTCTAACCTTAAGGTCACAAGTTAAAACTACCAGCCATTCTGTGGGAAAAAGATGAGGCTTTCTGCTCCCGTAAAGATTTATAGCCTCAGAAACCCTGTACAGGGTCGCTATGAGTCAGAACCAACTCCATGGCACACCACCACCACCAGACTGAAAAGGAAGAAGTAAAACTGTTTCTATTTGTAGATGACGTTTTCATATATAAAATTCTCAGGAAACTACTTTAAAACTATTGGAATTAATAGGCAAAATCAGTAAAGTTGCAGGATTTTCAAGATCAATATATAACAAAATCTTTTTATTTCTGTACATTTGTTGTAAACAATCTGAAAAAGAAATTGAGAAAACAATCCATTTGCAATAACATAAAAAAGAATAAAATAGTTAATGATATGTTTAACAAAAGAAATCCAAAATTTATAATATGAAAATATAAATCATTGTTAAAAGAAACTAAAGATGTAAATAATCAGAAAAAAATACCCCATACTCATGAACTAGAAGGTTTAACATTGTTAAGCTGGCAGTATTTCCTAAACTGATCTGCAGATGCAACATTATCCCTATCAGAATCCCATCTGACTTCCTAGGAGAAATTGACAAACATTCTAAAATTTATATGGAATTGCAAAAAACTTAGGATAACTAAAACAGTATTGAAAAGAAAAAAAGTAACAACAAAATAGGACTCATAACTTCCTTGTTTCAAAACTTAATACGACCCTACAACGTTGAATAGACTCCTGTGAACCCAGGTGGAGACCTGGTTGGCCAGCAGTGTGGCAAGACCTGGGGACCCTTGGGCCCAGAGTCAGTGACACAGCCACATAGGACTAGAGTGGAGAGTGAAGCGTCCAGCTGATAAGAAGAGAGGGCATATGCACAAGAACACCCATACGTGCAGATAATACCCACTTGTCCTTGCTTCAATGACTGGATGATCAGAGCTCAACTAGAAGAAGAAAGAAGAGGGGTAAAAAAGAGTAACTGATACAATTTGGTGAACTTGACCTACACCTATGGATGCAGTAGCTCAAAAGAGGAAACAAATCCTTACAGCAAGGATCATTCCCACAAGCAAAGTAGACAGGGATGGGCAGCTTGGACATTCGCTACCCAAAATGGGGGTGGGAGGGCTACAAAGGCAAGAAGTGACTGGCTTACAAGCTTTCAAGAGGGAACCTAGATCCAGAGGGCGTGAAGGAAGATAGAATCTCCAGTGAGTAGTATCCAATCTGTCTAGGCAGGGCTGATGAAATGAAATGCAGGTACGTCTCTTGTGAAACAATAGTGAATAATTGTTATCAGGACTGATTGTGAGGGTTTGAAATGTAAAGGTAGACGTCTATAGCAAGGAGAGGAGTGATGAGCATTTCAGCCTATGAGTGGTGGAGGTCCCTAGGACCATCAGTGGATAAGAGCGGAGAGCGAGACTCCACTCAGAGAAGTAGAGACGCCAGAGATGGAGGCAGTGACGATGACGTGGAGAGGTAGAGTGGCTGGGGATTTTAGATCCAGAGAGGGAGAGGGGCTGTGTGCGGACGACCAGGGTGCAGGCTTGTAGTGTATACCCTTTGGTTGGTTTATGATGCATGGAACAGAGTGTAACCATGGCAATGAAACGATATACGATAGAATGAATAAACTATCACGTAATTCACAATAAAACATTTAAGAAAATAAAACAACAAAGCAATGGTCAGCAAGACATTGTGGTACTAGTGCACAGATAGACATATTGTTACATCGAGTCAGTTCTAACCCATAGCAGGCCCTGTATCGGACTTCCAAGGAGCAGCTAGTGAGCTTGAACTGCCGACCTAGCAATTCATACTGACTTTGCAGTCCAATGCATTAACATACCAGCACATTAACCCACAGCGACATACTAGGACTCCATGACAACTGGATGTTGTTGTTGTTACCCTGCACAGGGTTTCCCAAGCTGTAAATCTTTACGGGAGCAGAATGCCTCATCATTATTCTGCAGAACCACTGGTAGCTTCAAACTGCTGACCTTGAGGTTGGTAGCCCAACTTGTAACTACTACGCTATCAGAGCTCCTTTTATGACAACTGGATAGCCACATGCAAAAGAATGAAGTTAGATCTTTACCTCACGCCAGATATGAAAATTAATTCAAAATGGATCAAAAGCCTAAATATCAGTATTGTTGTTGTTGTTGTTATGTGCCCTGGAGTCAGTCCTGAACTCATAGCGACCCTGTACAGGGTTTCCGAGGCTGTAGATCTCTACGGGAGCAGAACGCCTCATCTCTCTCCTGCGGAACAGCTGGTAGTTTCGAACTGCTGACCTTGCGGTTCACAGCCCAATTCGTAACCATTATGCTACCAGAGCTCCTTAAATATTAGCATTAAAGCAATAAAATTCTTAGAAGAAAACATATTTATGATCTTGGATTTGTCAATGGAGTCTTACATATAAACACTCAAATCATAAGTGATAAAATTAAAAATAGGTAATGTAAGTTGATCCCATACACTAGACCAGAGTTTGTACTTGATATTATGCATACAGTAATAAACAGAATTCAGTTTCTTCCCAAAGTGTTTATAGTATAGTTTGTATGTATGATGTTGTCATTGTTAAGTGCAATCGAGTTGATTCCGACCCATAGCGACCCTATATAGGGATTTGAACCACTGACCTTATAGTTTGAACCACTGACCTTATAGTTCAATCAACTTTGCAGTCTTGATGCATTAGCTCACAGCACCACACCAGAACTCCAGTATGTATGACAGGTCTTTATAATTCAGCATATGAAGTATAGTGTTTCAGTTGGGAGAGTTACAGAGTGTTATTGGAACTCATAAGGAGATCTAGTAGTGTCCCAAAGGGTTATGGTGGTGTCATGTGAAGATTATTATTTTTGCCTTTTCATTTTTAAACTTTGATGCTTCACAGAACACCATCAAGAAAGTGACAAGGTATCCCAAAGGATGTGAGGAAATATATGCAAATCACATGTGATAAAGGACTTGTATCTAGAATATATAAAGACTTACGATTCAGTAATGAAAAAACAAAAGAACCAATTTTAAAATGGGCAACAAATATGAATAGACATTGGCCAGTTGTACATTTTCTTTTAGTGTGCTTACTGGACATTTGTACATTTCTTCAAGAAAATGTACAAATGTCCAGTAAGCACACTAAAAGATGTTTACATCATTAGTCATTGTTGCTAAGTGCTGTTGAGTTGGTTCCAACTCATAGCAGCGCTGTATAGGATTTCCAAGGAGTGGCAGCTGGTAGCTTGGACCACCAAGCTTGCAGTTAACAGTCCAGTGCTTATCCTACATTGCCACACCAGGACTCAGTAGTCGTTGTTGTTGTGGTTGAGTGCTGTTGAGTCGGTTCCAACTCATAGCGACCCTGTATAGGGTTTCCAAGGAGCAGCTGGTGAGCTTGAACTGCTAACCTTGCAGTTCATATGGCTTTGCAGTCTGGCATATTAATTCACAGTGCCACTCCAAGAGTCCTATTAGTCATTGTTGTTGTTGTTGTTAAGTGCCGTCGAGTCGGTTCCGACCCATAGCGACCCTGTACAGGGTTTCCGAGGGTGTAAATCTTTACGGGAGTAGAAAGCCTCATCTTTCTCCCGCAGAGCAGCTGGTAGTTTCAAACCACTGACCTTAAGATTCGCAGCCTGATTCGTAACCACTACGCTACCAGAGCTCCTTTAGGGATATGCAAATCACCCACAGTGAGAAACCAAATTACACCCAACATGGATGGCTAGAATTAAAAGAAAAGACACAGTACAAATGTTGACAAGGATGTGAAGAATTTGGTTTCATACATTGCTGGTGGGAATATAAAATGACACAGATGTCTATGCTCATCACAGCATTATTAATGATAGCTAAAAGACGGAAACAACTCAAATGTTCATCAGCAGAATGAATGGATAAGTGAAATGTAGTATATTCGATTACAATAGAATAGTATTTTTTTACCACAAAAAGGAATGCAATACTGATTCATGTTGTAACATGGATGAACCTTGAAAATATGCTAAGTTCAAAGAAGACAGTCGCAGATGACCATATATTATGATTTTAATCATAGAAACTATGCACCACAGGAAAAGCTATATAGACAGAAGGTAGGTTAGAGGTCACTTAGGGCTTCAGAGAAGTCAAATAATTTGTGTTTGGTTGGGTGGAAGGGTGGGGTGAGGGATTAACAGATACAGGATTGAGGGTTTTTGTTTTGTGTGTGTGTGTGTGTGTGTGTGTGTGTGAATTGAGTGATAGTTTACATAGAAGAATGTCAGTTTTACACTCTTCCTATTTTGTTTCATTGCAATGATTACAATCCCCTCCCTGCATCATCATTCAACACTATTTGCTTCTATTCCCTCTGTTCTGTTTTGTTTTGGGATGTGCACCAAAATACTCAGGAATATACAATCATTTAAACAACCAAAGGGCACATTCTGTAAGCCTGCCTCCTGGCTGCCAACACTCAGTCTTTTTCTTTCCATGAGTCTAGAGTCCTCAGGTGCTCTATCTATGTATGTCATCATCTCTGCCTCCATCTCTGCTGTTGCTGCTTTTCTGGATAGGGTTTCACATTCTGCTCCTGCTCTTCTCCCTTGATGGTCTTAGGGCCCTGTTTCTGGACTGTACGATTAAATATTCCCCCCTTTTTGTTACACAACTTCAACCTTTACAGTTGAGACAATTGCAATTAGTCATGATAATTACTACTGAATCATAAGAATCTTATCCCCATCTCCTTTCACCATACCCATCTAGACAAGATGAAAACTATTCAGTGGGGATTCTACCTTCTGCACACTCTAAAGCTAAATGCCCTCTTGAAAACTGTAAGCCAGTCACTTCATACCTTTATGTTGTTGTTAAGTGTCATCGAGTTGTTTCCAACTCAGAGTGACCCTGCATAACCTTTATAGCTCCCCCATTTTGGGTAGCCAATATCTAAGTTGCCCATCCCTATCAACCCTGTGTACAGAGGGGATGGCAATGATCCTTTCTGTGAAGATGCCTTCCCTCTTGGTTGGTATTTTAAGCTCCTACATCCATAAATATAGGTCAAGTTCATCAAATTGTAGTGATTTACACTTATTTCCTTTCTCAAATTTTTTTTGTATGTTCTTCTAGTCAAGTTCTGATCATCCAGGCATCAAAGCTATGTTAAATGGGTACTGTCTGCATGTTTGGGCATTCTTGTGCATCTCTGAGGGTTCCTTTTTGAGATGAAGATTGCAGTGATGCTTGGACATGTCTGTGACTGTATTAAAAACCACTGAACTGTGTGTTTTCAATGGGTATATTATGTTGGAGGTGAATAATATCTAATAAAACTGTTTTAGAAATAATATACACAGTTTGATGATACTGAATAATTATTTGTTTGCTTTGTGCTATATGGACTCCTGGTGTGGTGCTGTAGTATCAGCACTGAACTGTGAACTACAAGGTCACCATTCAAACCTCCCAGCTGCTCCTTGGGAACCCTATACATGGTTACTACTATGCATTGGAACTGACTTGAATGGCACTTAACAACAGCAATAGATAAGAGAGTGCTGATATGTGTGTGGTGCACTAGACTGCTAATTGCAAGGTGGGTGGTACAAACCCACCAGTTGCTCTTGGGAATCCTATTGTTAGGTGCCTTTGAGTTCATTTCAACTCATAGCGACCCTCTGCACAATAGAACCAAACACTGCCTTCTCCTGCACCATCCTTACAACTGTTAGTACGCTGGAGCCCATTGCTACTGTCACTAGCCCATCCATTGTGTTAGGGCTTCTCACCGGCTGCTCCTCAGAAACCCTGTACAGCGTCACTGTGAATCAGAACCTTCTGATAATACAGTATGCCAAGTATTTTTTGCTAAGCTCTTTACAGTCATTGTCTCATTGAATACTCCCAGTAGCATTATTTTCCCGATAAGGGATACATTAATTTGCTAGATTTCAAACCCTTATCTACGTTATTTCAAATTCCAAACCTTTAGCTACTACACAGTAGTTTAAATGCTCTCAGACGCTGATAGTATGTTTAATTTTCTAGATAACGGGTAATTTTCTTTATACATTAACTTTCAAATTTTAACTTTAATGTTTTTTAAATGTCTGTTGTTGTTCAGTGCTGTTGAGTCAGTTTTGACTCACAGCAACCCTGAGTAGGGTTTCTGAGAAGCAACTGGTAGGTTTGAACCACCAACCTTGCCGTTAGCATTGTTGTTGTTAGTGCCATCGAGTCAGTTCTAACTCATTAGCGACTCTATATAGGGATTCTGAGGTGTGGTTGATGATTTTGAGCAGCTGACCTTGTAGTTCAGATCTACCTTGGGTCTATTGCTCATCCTACAGCGCTACACCAGGACTCCAACCTATAATTACTCTTATTTAAATAAAATCAATCTTGATTTTTTTTATCCTCATCACAGAATGCCAAAAGCATGATTGAGTCCAGGCTTCTATTAAATATATTTATCGTAGAATTGGCTGTGAAACTTAACAGAGAATGTATGATTCATTTAAAAAAAAAAAAAAAAAAACAATTGTTGACAAATGAAAATTTGTAATTGAAAAAGTGAAGCTTGAGACGTCTATATATATCAGTGCCATTAATTCTGATTTTCACACCTTGTAAGGCCTGAATTTTTATAAAGTGTGTCGGTTATGAAAGATTAAAATTCCTTTCTATGACTGGAAATGTAACACACACACATATATGCACCTACACATGTATATGTATTTCTTTGTTGTTTCCTAAATGAAATTTTCAAAAAGTTAAAAAAAACATTTTTTTTTAAAGGCACCCTAATGACACTAGTGGAGTCCTGGTGTGGCGCTGTGGGTTAATATGTCAGGCTGCAAAGCCATTTGAACTGCAAGGTTGGTAGTTCAAGCTTACCAACTGCTCCTTGGAAACCCTAAACAGGGTTGCTATGGGTTGGAACCGACTTGACGGCACTTCACAACAACAACAATAACTCTAAGGAGCTCTGGTAGTGTAGTGGTTACAAATCAAGCTGCGAACCTTAAGGTCAGCAGTTCGAAACTACCAGCCGCTCCGCAGGAGAAAGAGGAGGCTTTCTGCTCCCGTAAAGATTTACAGCCTTGGAAATCCTGGACAGGGTCACTATAGGTCGGAACTGACTCGACGGCACTTAACAACAACAATGACACTAAAGGGAGTCATAGTGTGGTGCTGTGGGTTAATGCACCAGACTGAAAAAGCCATTTGAACTGCTAGGTCGGCTGTTCAAGCTCACCAGCAGCTCCTCAGAAACCCTATACAGGGTCGTTATGGGTCGGAACCAACTTAACAACAACAACAACAGTGAGATTAAGGAGTCCTAGTGTGGGGGCTCATGCTCTGGACTGCAAAATTGGTTTGAACTTCAAGGTCACCAGCTGCTTCTTGGAAACTGTATAAGGTCACTATGGGTTGTAACCTACTTGGCAGCACACAACGGAAGCACACAACAACAATAATGAGACTAAGACAAGTGTGTTACTGAGAGAAGTTGGAAACACATTTTTCAGTTCCATAAGATAAAAGAGGGTATGTCAAAAAAGTATTGCTGCAAAATCATAGAAACTTTTATTAAACAAAAGTACCAATGTGTCAGTTATTAAAGAAAATGAAAACAAGTCCACGAGAGCCAAAATATGACCTTGAATAGTTCCCACCTGAATTTAGAGATCATCTGAAGAACAGATTGGATACATTAAACACTAAAGACCAAAGACCAGAAGAGTGAGTAGTGGGATAACATCAAGAACATCACATGTGAAGAGAGCAAAAAGTTATTAAGAAGACAAGAAAGAAGGAAAAGGTCAAAATGGATGTCAGAAGAGACTCTGACACTTGCTCTCCAGTGTAGAGATGCTAAAGCAAATGGAAGAAATGAGGAGATCCAAGAGCTGAACAGAATATTTCAAAGATCAGCTCGAGAATATAAAGCCAAATATTATAATAAAATATGCAAAGTTCTGGAATCAGAAAACCAAAAAGGAAGACTATGCTCAGCATTTCTCAAGCTGGGAGAACTGAAGAAAAAATTCAAGCCTCGACTTATATTTTTTTGGCCTATCTAGAGACTTTTATTCAGGGTGAAAAAGAGGAAGGTGACCTCTTTCCGGAGAGAGAAGGCAGGAGGCAGAAGAGAAGAGAGAAGAGAGAGAGGGTAGAAAGAAGAAGAGCTCGACTTTTGTTATTGAAAGATTCTCTGGGCAAATTATTGAATGATGCAGAAAGCATCAAGAGAAGATGGAAGGAATACACAGAGTCACTGTACCAAAAGGAAGTGGTTCATGTGCAACCATTTCAAGAGGTAGCATATGATCAAGAGCCAATGATACTTGGGGAGGAAGTCCAAAATGCATTCAAGGAATTGGCAAAGAAAAAGGCACCAGGAATTGATGGAATAAAAATCAAAATGTTTCAAGAAAGTGAGGTGGCACAGGAGGCACTCACTCATACTCATCTGTGCCAAGAAATTGGGAAGACAACTATATGGCCGACTGATTGGAAGAGATCCATATTTGTGCCCATTCCAAAGAGAGGTGACCCAACAGAATGCAGAAATCATTGGACAATCTCTTGGACATCTCAAGCAAGTAAAGCTTTGCTAAAGGTAATACAGACAGGGCTGTAATCATACATTGACAGAGAACTTCCAGAAGTTCAAGCCAGATTCAGAAGAGGCCGTGGAACGAGAGATACCATTGCTGATGTCCGATGGATTTTGGCTGAAAGCAGAGACTATCAGAAAGATGTTTACCTGTGCTTTATTGACTACGCAAAGGCTTTCGATTGTGTGGATCATGACAAGCTATGGACAACATTGGAAGTATGAGTATTCCAGAACACTTAATTGTACTCATGAGGAATCTGTACCTGGACCAAGAAGCAGTTGTTCGAACAAAACATGGGAACCCTGAATGTTTTAAAATTAAGAAAGGTGTGTGACAAGGTTGTATTCTTTCACCATACTTACTCACCTGTGGTGCTCTGGGTTAGTGCGCCAGGCTGCAAAGCCATTTGAACTGCAAGATGCGCGGTTCAAGCTCATCAGCTGCTCCTCAGAAACCCTATACAGGGTCGCTGTGGGTCGGAATCGACTCAACGGCACTTAACAACAACAACAACACCTCAACCTTATGCTGAGCAAATAATCCGAGAAGCTGGGTTCTGTGAAGAAAAATGTGGCATCAGGATTGGAGGAGGATTCATTAACAACCTGTGATAATGCAGATGATACAACCTTACTGAAAGTGAAGAAGACTTAAAACATTTACTGATGAAGATCAAAGAGCACAGCCTTTGGTATGGGTAACATCTCAATGTCAAGAAAGCAAAAATCCTCACCATTGGTCCAATAAACAACATTCTTATTAACGGAGAAAAGATTGAAGTTGTCAAGGACTTCATTCTCCAGTCACTGGAGAAGGAAATCAACATTCATGGAAGCAGCAGTCAAGAGATCAGATGACGTATTGCACTGGGCAAATCTGCTGCACAGGAACTTTTTAAAGTGTTGAAGAGCAAAGATGTCAGCTTGAAGACTAAGGCGCGCCTGACCCAAACCATGGTATTTTCAATAACCTCATATGTATGCGAAAGCTGGACAGTGCTTAAGTAGGACTGTAGAAGAATTGATGCCTTTGAATTATGGTGTTGGAGGAGAATACTAAAAGTGCCATGGGCTGCCAAAAGAACCAATAGATCTGTTTTGGAAGAAGTGCAGCCAGAGTGCTCCTTGGAGGCCAAGATGGCCAAACTTTGTCTCTCATACTTTGGACATATTGTCAGGAGGGAACAGTCACTGGAGAAGGATATCATGTTTGGTAAGATGGAAGGTCAGAGAAAAAGAGGAAGACCCCCAATGAGGTGGCAGCATCGATGGACTCAAGTGGCAACAGTAGTGTGGTTGGTCCAGGATTGGGCAGTGTTTCGTTCTGCTGTGCATAGGGTCGCTATGAGTCGGTGCTGACTCAATGGCACCTAACAACAGTAACAACACCAACACGTGAAGCTATTGTGTCTTGGCACAATCATCCATCTAAGTGTGTATGCTTCTGAAGGTAGTGTGTCTATTTCTCTAATCCTTCTCCAAAGAATTCTGTGCTCTTTGGTTTATATCACATCAAAAATGCAGTTTTGATATCCTTGAGGGACTTAAGGTGTGTTCCTTTGAAATGTTCTGAGTTTGGGGAATAAACAGATGTCTGAAAGAGCAAGATCAGGGCTGGAGGATGTATGTGATAGGTTTACCAACAACATTCTTAAGAGGACAGCCCTTGCTACCCTCAAAGAATAGGCAGATGCATTGTTGTGATGGGGGCGGGGGGAATACCGTGGGGCAACTTTCCTGGCCATTTACTCATTTTTTATTTTCTTATGAAAGTTACATATATGTGTGTGTGTATGTGTGTGTGTGTATTGTTAAGTGCTATTGAATCCGTTCCAATTCATAGTGACCCTGTATAGGGTTTCTGTGACTGTGTATCCTTACAGCCTTATCTTTCTACCACAAAGTGGCTGGTGGACTCAAACTGCTGACCTTATGGTTTGCAGTCCAGTGCTTAGCCTACAAAGCCATTGTGCTCCCATATATGTTTACATAACTTACATGTTTTTATTTATATATATATTGTTAAGTGCTGTCAAGTTAGTTCCAACTTGACAACACTTGACAAAATTTAAATGTATATTTAGGGTTTCCAAGGAGCACTTGGTAGTTTTGAACCACCAAACCTTGCAGTTAGCAGTCCAGTGGTTATCCTAAAGCACCATACCAGAACACCGTGCATATTTAAAAGTTAAGTACATCTGTGTTCGTTGCATCACTATTTACAATACCTGAAAGATGGAAACAATGCGGTACATAATACAGTTTACAATTTTCTTAAAACTTCCTATTAAACCCCCATGATTGTCCTCTTGCCGGGGTCTGGCCTCGGCAAGGGGGTGAGGACCCGAAGATGGGGTGTCCGGTGATGATAGCAAGAAAGAGAGAGATAGAGAAAAAACAGACACAAGACAGAGAAAACAGATACAAAGAAGACAGACATACAGGCTTGATGCAAGCTGCCAGACAGACTGCTCAGTGGCTGACATTTTCCCTTCTCGGACTAACTCTAGGTGGGATGTCTGGAGAGGCGAGAGAGAACAGAAACACTCGGAGACCAGAGTGGATACAAAACCAGCAGACAGCCTCTTCATACCCTGCAAGCAATAATGCCCCCATTGTCCTTAATCCCGTATTCCCAGAATTTACCACTCCACCCCAAGTGAATATACCCCGGGCAGTTCCTCTCCAGAGCCTCCCTGCTTAATCCCAGTAAACCTGTCCTTGTTCGTCCTCTGAGGAAGTTTTACTGCCTTGGTTCTAGGGGGAAAATCTTGACCTTAGAAATTTAGGAGAATATTGCACTTCTCTGTGGACATCCAGGGCACATGTTTGGAATTAAATAAATATAACTGAACACTAAGATGAAAAACAATTTGCTATTAGCTGCCAAGTGGCTAGATCTGTTATACTCGGGCCTATAGGGCCTCGAACCTCTACACGGTCTGCAACATCCTCTGAACCCCTTCAGGTTCACAAAAAAACAATTGCCATATCTTCTGTGCTTATCTCTCTGTCTTGAATTTTAACTGGCCCAGTTGGTCCCTCTTGCTGTTTTGATTGGACCTCTTTTTTTTTAATTGAGGCTAAGACTGGTATATTATTGAAGGAACTTGTCTGCAGCCACCCACTGATCAGAGATATGTTTAAACATATTTTGTTTGGAATAAACTTGCATGAACTGGAACCATACTAGTGATACTTTTTACCCACCCCTTGCATTGTGACTCTTTAGAGATTTGGAAGTTGACCTATTAGAACATTTTAAGCGACGTACTGATTGACAGAAAGTGACTAGTCATGCATCCAAACTGTAAGCTGCTTATCTGTTTATACAATGGAAGAACAGTGGCTTTGCAGATCTTGGCAAGGCTCCCTAAAGATCTTGGTCCCTAGGCTGCCTAATGGTGCTCCCAGCCACAGGGCAATCTTTGAACAGGAAAGGTCCTGATACCTTTACTACCCCCTACTTGTTTTTATCATCATCAATGCAGATAACTTCCAATTTCACATCAGGGCTGTGAAGCTCCCTGCATCATCATGCACTGGTCTCCCCGTTCTGCTGAGTGTTTAAGAGTGTCTCAATACAGGGATCCCAGGTTCAAAGGATGTGCTCCTTTTATGTCTTCTCTCTCTCGATAGTGAGGCATCCACCTCTAGGATGTCTTATTTTAAGCCTAATAGGATGGCAAAATGGACTCATCCACTTGATAGGGTCCCATGCACTTTATTTGCATATCCCCATACTCACAAGGGTTTCATTCAGATTATTTGCATTATTAGCAGGCTGTCCAATTCCTTTGGTGGACCACAAACACCTTATTTACATAGTCCAGCCCATTCATTTTGTAGGAGTTACAAGACTGTGCATGGCTAGAAAGGCCATTTATATGGCTAGAAGGACCTATTAATAATAATAGGGCCAATAATTCTTTACACTCCAAAGGGGCAAAGGAAAACACAGTACTTGCAATTCCTGAGCTGTTATTAAGGGTGATGTGTAGAGTCAGGAAGAATGATGGTGGAACAGCATCTGAGTTTAGTTAATGTCAGTGGACTTTACATGTGTAGATTGTTGAAATGGAAAATGCTTTGTTATCTTTCTTCCACAGAGTGGCTGGTGAGCTCTGTTACCAGCTTTGTGATTCACAGTCCAGTGCTTATTCTATGGGGCCATGGCACTCACTTGGTTTATTGTTGTTAACTGCTATCAAATCGGTTTGACTCATAGCAACTTTGTGTATAGCGTTTCTGAGCTGCTGGTAGGTTTGAACTGCTGATCTTGCAGTTAGCAGTCCAGTGCTTATCCTATAGCACCACACTCACAATTACTTCCTGATGTCTCCAACATGATTGTAAAACCCTCTAATGCACTAATTTTTGTTGTTAGTTGCTGTCAAGTCTATTCCAACTCATAATGACGCTACACACAGCAGAGCAAAACACTGCCCGGTCCTGCCCCATCGTCCTAATCATTGTTATGTTTGAACCCATTGTAGCTGCCACTGTGTCCATTTACCTCATTAGGGGTCTTGTTCTTTACCCAGCATGATGGCCCTTTACCAACCATGGTCCTTCCTGATAATATGTCCAAAGTATGAGAGATGAAGTCTCACCATGCTCACTTCTAAGTAGCATTTTGGATGCACACTTTCTGAGACAGATTTGTTTGTATTCTGGCTGTCTGTGGTACTTTTTTTTTTTTTTTTAATGTTTTATTGTGAATTGTGTGATTAGTTTACATGGGAGAACATTAGCTTTACATTCATCCCATCGTATATTGTTTCATTGCCGTGGTTACAAGCCCCTCCATGCATCATCAACTAACCAAAGGGTATACACTACAAGCCTGCCTCCTGGTCGTCAGCATAGAGCTCTTCCCCTTCTCTGGGTCTAGAGTTCCCAGCCACTCCATCTCTCCATGTCATCATCTCTGCTTCTATCTCTGGTGTCACTGTTTCTCTGGGTAGGGTCCCACACTCCGCTCTTCTCCTTTGATGGTTCCAGGGACCTCCACCCTTGGACTGCAAAGTCAATCACTCCCCTCCTTTTGCTACAAAACGTCCACCTTTACATTTTCAACTCTCACAGTCAGTCCTGATAGCAATTATTCACTGTTGCACCTCAGGAGTCTTATCCCCATCTCCCTTCGTCAGCCCCTGTCCAAAAGATTGGATGCTACTCAGTGGAGATCCTACCTTCCTCCACACCCTCTGGATCTAGTCCTGTCACTTCTTGCCTTTGTAGCCCCTCCCATCCCCATTTTGAGTATCCAATGTCCAAGTTGCCCATTCCTGTCTACCCTGTGTATGGAGAGAGTGGGAATGACCCACGCTGTAAAGATTTGTTCCCTCTTTTGAGCTACTGCATCCAGAGGTGTAAGTCAAGTTCATCAAATTGTATCAGATTACTCTTTTTTCCCTCTTCTTTCTTTTTCTAGTTGAGTTCTGATCATCCAGTCATTGAAGCCAGGTCAATGGGTATTATCTGCAAGTGTGGGTCAGTCTGTGACACTTCTCCAACACCATAATCTATATATATCAGTCTTCCTTATTCATTGTCTAACTGTCAAATGCATATTAGGCGATGGAAAATACAATGGCTTGGTTCAGGTGCATCTTAGTCATCAAACTGATATGTTTCCTGTTGAACACTTGAAAGAGGTCTATTGCAACAAATTTGCCTAATGTAATACTTCTCCTGATTTCTTGATTACTGCTTACATGAGTTTTGATTATGGATCCATGCAAATTGAAGTCTTTGACAACTTGGACCTTTTCTCCATTTATCATCATTTATTTATTGGTCCAGTTGGGAGGATTTTTTTTTCTTCTTAGACTGAGGTGCAGTTCATATTGAAGGCTGTAGTCTGATCTTCATCAGTTTGTATTTTAAGTCCTTTTTGCTTTTAGCAAGCAAGGTTATATCATCTGCATATCACAGGTTGTTAATGAGTCTTCCTCCAATCCTGATGCCACATTTTTCTTATATAAACCATTTTCTTGGATTATTTGCTCAGCATGCAGATTGGATACATTTGGTGAAAGAATACAACTCTGACATACATACCTTGATTTTAAAGCGTGCGGTATCCCCTTGTTCTGGTCTAATGACTGCTTACAGATTCCTCTTAAGCACAATTAAGTGTTCTGTAATACCCATTCTTTCAGTGTTATCTTGTCATGGTCCACAAGTAAAATGCTTTTGTAGAGTCAGTAAATTACAAGCCAACATCTTTCTGGTATTTTCCAGCTGCAGTCAAGGTCTGTCTCCTAGTTCCACATCCTCTTTTGAATTTGTCTTGAATTGCTGGTAGTTCCCATCTGGCTTTGAATTATCTTTAGCAAAATTTTACTTACATGTAATATTAATGATACTGTTCGATGATTTCTGCATTCCACTGGGCCACCTCTCTTTAGAAGGGGCACAAGTATTGATCTCTTTCAGTTAGTTGGACAGGTAGATGGCTTTCGTCCAAATATCTTGGCATAGACAAATGAGCGCCTCCAGTGCTGCATCAGCTTGTTCAGAGATTTCAGTTTATATTCTGTCAGTTTCTTGAGCTTTGTTTTTCATCTGTGCCCTCAGTCCTGCTTGGAGTTCTTCCTTTAGCACTGTTGGCTCTTGATCATATGATACCTCTTGAAATGGTTGAACATGAACCATATCTTTTTGGTACAGTGACTCTGCTCTTTTCATGCCATCTGTACTGTTCAGTATTTTGCCCATAGAATCCTTCCATTTTGCAGGTTGAGGCTTGAATTTTTTCTTCAGTTCTTTCAGCTTAAGAAATGCTGAGCTTGTTCTTCCCCTTTTGATTTTAACTCCAGGTCTTTGTATATTTAATTGTAATACTTGACTTTTGTCTTCTTGAGCTGCTTTTTGAAAATTTCTGTTCAGCTCTTTTACCTCCTCATTTCTTCCATTTGCTGTAGCATCTCTATGATGAGAGAAGTTTTATAGAGTTTCTTCTGACATCCATTTTGGCCTTTCTTTCTTTCTTGTATTCTTTTTTTTTTTAAGTTTTTATTGTGAATTATGTGATAGTTGTAAACTATGGGAGAACATTAGCTTTACATTTATCCTATCATTTTTTTCATTTTGTTGGCATGGTTACAATCCCCTCCATGCCTCATCAAACATCCAAACGGTACACCCCTGCAAGCCTGCTCCCTGGTCATCAGCACATAGCCCCTCTCCCTCCCTGGGTCTAGAGTCCCCAGCTACTCCATCTCTCCATGTCATTGTCTCTGCCTCCATCTCTGGCACCACTGTTTCTCTGGGTAGGGTACCACATTCCACTCTTCTCCCTTGATGGTCCCAGGGACCTCTGCTCCTGTACTGCAAAGTCAACCACTCCCCTCCTATTGTTGCAAAACATTTACCTTTACATTTCCAGCCCCCACGGTCAGTCCTGATAGCAATTATTCACTATTGTACCACAGAGTCTTATCCCTGTCTCCTTTCATCAGCCCTCCCCAGACAGATTGGAAACCACTCCATGGAGATTCTACCTTCCTGCACACCCTCTGGATATAAGCTCCCTCTTGAAAGCTTGTAAGCCAATGACTTCTTGTTTTTGTTGTTAAGTACCGTGGAGTCAGTTCCGACTCATAGTGACCCTGCACAACGTTTCCAAGGCTACAGATCTTTACGTGAGCAGAAAACCTCATCTTTCTCCCTTGGAACAGCTGGTAGTTTCGAACTGCCGACCTTGACATTAGCAGCCCAATTCGTAACCACTATGCTACCAGAGCTCCTTTCTTGCCTTTGTAGCCCCCCATTTTGGGTAGCCAATGTCTAAGTTGCCTATCCCTGTCTACCCTGTGTACCAAGGAGGTGGGAATGATCCTCGTTGTAAAGATTTGCTCCCTCTTTAGAGCTACTACATCCATAGGTATAGGTCAAGTTTATAAAATTATATCAGATTACACATTTTTCCCTCCTCTTTCTTCTTCTAGTCAAGTTCTGATCATCTAGCTGTTGAAGCCAGGTCAAGTGGGTACTATTTGCAAGTATGGGTGTTCTTGTGTATCTCCCCTCACTTCTTATCAGTGGGACGCTTCACTCTCCACTCTAGTCCTCTATGGCCATGTCACTGTCTCTGGGCCCAGGAGTCCCCAGGAGTTGCCATACTGTTGTCCAACCAGGTCTCAACTCAGGTTCACAGGAGTCTATTGAATGTGGTAGGACTTAGCTAGCACCTTCATTGCTGTTTTTCCCCCACTTCCCCTTATCAGTGACCAGTGAGGTCACCAGTTAGACCAAGTGCCTGCTTATGTATTCCCATTGAGTCTTAGTCTTGGAAGGGGGTTTACCCTGGAGAGACCCAACCACTTGTCTTGATGGCTTCCGCCTTGTATTCTTGATGACCTTGTGCTTTCTTCATGTATAATGTTCTTGATGTCATCCCACAAATCTCTGGTCTTGAGTCATTAGTGTCTAATGCATCAAATCTGATCTTGAGATAGTATCTGAATTTAGATGGGATATATTCAAGGTTATATTTTGGCTCTCACGGACTTGTTTTAATTTTCCTGAGCTTCAGCCTGAACTTGCATATGAGCAGTTAATGGTCTGTTCCACAGTCTGCCCCTGGCCTAATTTTGACTGTTAAGATTCAGCTCTACTGTTTCTTCCTATAGGTGTAGTCCATTTGATTTCTGTATATTCCATCTGGTGAGGTCCATGTGTATACTCACCTTTTGTGTTGTTTGAAAAAGGTATTTGCATTGAATAAGCTGTTTACATTGCAAAATTCTATCTTGTGAGCGCCAGCATCATTTCTGTCCCCAAGGCCCTTTTTCAACTACAGAGGTTTCCTCTTTGATTCCAGCTTTCACATTTCATTTAACAGTAGTGAGCAATGCATCTTGATTGCATGCTTGATCAATTTCAACTGAAGAAGATGATAGGATTCTTGAATGTCACCATCACTGACTTTTAGTGGTTGCTGCATATATTTAATTAATAATGGTATTAATTGGTCTTGGTATAGAAGTATGGATAGTACCCTATCACAGACAGCATTGTACATCATGGTTTTAAGAGTTCCATTTTGTTGATAAATACAGTGCCATTCCTCTTCAATTTGTCATTATTGTCATAGTAAACAATATGATTGTCTGATTCAAAATGACCAATACCAATCCATTTCATTGTTGACAACTTCCAGTTTTCCTAGATTCAGACTTCATACATTCCGTGTTCTGGTTATTAATGGATATTTGCAGATGTTTTTCTCATTTTGAGTTATGCCACATCAGCAATTGAAGGTCCGAAAGCTTTGCTCCATTCATGTCTTTATGGTCAACTTTACTTAGAGGAGACAAGTCTACTTTGAGTGCCTTACAGCCTCTGGGATTCATCTTCTAGCGCTGTATCTAACAGTGTTCCATTGCTATTCGTAAGGTTTTCTGTGGCTAAGTAGTCTACCTCTCCTTCGTTCTAATCTCTGTCCACTGTTGGGGACCTTGCGAGTATTTAAAATATCGATATTATAGCTTCCTGTATCATGGCAACATGCAAGTCACTAAAATACTACAAACTGACAGACAAATGGTAGCTATACACTTAGATCAGGGGACTTTTCCATGAAGTTTTTTACTGTGAAAGCATTGCTTCTAAACACGCCCCCACCCCCAACTTCCTGCTCCAGTCCTTACTGTTTGCTTTGTAGGCTCTCTGCCCAACTGTCTCCTTTATCCTGCTCTGTGTGAGATTGTGTTTCCCAGAGTCTGAGTTGTTTTCTGTATTATTTTTTTATTTAATCTTTTGTTTGTTTTGTTGTTTTCTTTATTTGGGAGCCGTGACTAGGAGTAAGGAGTTAGGGTTCGGACTATGACTAGGTCTAGTCTAGGCCTAGGACTTCGTTTGGTGTTAGGGTTATGGTTAGGACTAGGGTTGGTGTTAGGGGTAAGGGTAGGGCTAGGTGTAAGACTTAGTTTAGTTTTAGGGTTACAGTTAGGTTCATTTTTATTTTATTTTCTTGAAATCTCCTTGATTACCTATTCATTTGGAAGTTTGGTGCCTACATTATTTTCTAGTTTTACTTTATGGTCTTTTTGTTGTTGCAAACTGGCATCTCTGGTTCCATATTTTCATGTAATGCTTACAAGTCGTTCTGCTAATCTCAAGGTCAGTAGTTCACAGCTACCAGTAGCGCTGCAGGTAAAAGATGAGGTTTTCTGTTCTCATAAAGATTAACAGCCTCAGAAATCCTATATAGGGTCACTGTGAGTTGGAACCAACTCCACAGCACATAAACACCACCACCAGGTTTGCTCTTCTGTATCTGGGTTGAGTTCTGAATGACAGTATCTTGTATGTTCGTCTCAGGTTGTTGTCTGCTGTTAGTTTTCTATCCAAAGAACGCCTTTTAGTATTTTTTGTAAACTTGGTCTGATTTTTACAAATTCTTTTCATTTCTTTTTATCTGAAAATACTCTTTTAATTTCAGCATCATGTTTGATGGACAATTTTTTTTCTTCAGAGACTTATATATGTCATCCCATTGACTTCTTGCCTGCATGGTTTCTGCTGAGAAAGCAGAGCTTTGTCATACTAGTTCTACTTTGTAAGTAATTTCCATTTTTCCTGAGTTGCTGTCAGGATTTTTCCTTGTTTCTAGTTTTGAAAAGTTGGATTATAATGTGTCTTGGTGACTTTTCCTTTGGGTTTTAGTCTATATCGAGTTTGTTTAACTACTTGAATGGCTTTCTTCTCATCTTTCTTGATAATAGGGAGGTTTTCTTTCAACAACTCTTGGGCAAGTTTTTCTATTTTTTTTTCTTCCTGTTATGGAATTCCAGTCACACATAAATTATTCCTCTTGATTTCATGTCCCACATAAATCTTAGACTTTTCTTCAGATTAATTCCTTTTTCTCATTGTTCATTTGTTGTTGTTAAGTACTGTCAAGTCAATTATGACCCATAGACACCCTGTACAAGGTTTCCAAGGAGTGACTGGTAAATTTGAACCACTAACCTTGTGGTTCATACCAACTTTGCAGTCCAGCACATTAACCCACTGCTTCACACTAGGACTCTGATCGTTCTTTAGCAAATGAATATTGAAAGATTTATCTGCTGCCTCAGTAATTCAGCCTTCCATTGATTCAGTTATACTTTGCCTTTCCAATGTATTATGTATTTCTGAAATCTTAGTGTTAATCTTCTAGCTTTCTAATTGCTGTTTTTGTATGGTTTCCAATTTTTCATTTCTTTTGTCAGTTCTTGTAGTGTTTTCCTAAATTATATTCTGAAGCTTTTTCTGTCTTCTCTTTGCTTTCCTCAATCTTTTTCTCAATCACTTTAAGGTAGGCAATTATTATTTTTAAAATTCCTTATCCATTACTTCTGATACCATATCTGTATTATAGCTTATTCTCACTCTGTATTTTGCTTACTTGTTGAAGTACTTTGTCTCATTTCTACATGTAAACTCAAATTGTTCTCTCCAAGGCATTGTGTTGTCATATTTATATTTAATTGATGATTGCATGTTGGCGTACTCTCAGGCACTCACCACCTGTCTTGAAGTGTGAATGCAGTTCTTTGTTCACTGTTTGTAACTCACAGGTTTGCTGTTTGTGTAGTGTAGTTCAGGATGGGTTCCCATACTTTCAGAAGCAGGGTGATACTCCCAGTGCAAAAACTCAAAATAGCTGTGCTGCTCCATGTCAGCTGAAAGCCTGCCTGTTTTCCTTCTTTCTCACTGCTTCTTTCAGTGATCACTCACCTCTGTCGTATCCTCTGAAGCTCAGGGTTCCAGGATCACCACCTGCATTTTTTCACTTGGTCCTCCCATGTCTTTGTATGTTCAGTGAATCTGCTACTCTGCCATCTTGTCCCGAAAGTCTCCTTCTTTTTGAAATGGATAACATGTGCCAATAGCCTCCCAGAAAAGGGTTCATTAGAAGTGAGTCTTTTTGTTGTTGTTGCTGTAGGTGCCATAGTGTTGGTTCCCACACATAGTGACCCTGTGTACAACAGAAAGGAACACTGTCTGGTCCTCACCATTGTAGCCACTGTGTCAGTCCTTGTTTAGCACCTTCCTCTTCCCATTAACCAAGTATAATGTCCTTCTGCAGGGACTGTCCCTCCTGACAAGGTGTATGAAATACATGAGACAAAGTCATAGGAGTATTCTAGCTGTACTTCTTTCAAGAAAGATTTGTTCATTCTGGCAGTCCATGGCACTTTTCAGTATTCTTCACCAACACCACAGTTTGAATGCAACAGTTCTTCTCTTCTCTGGTCTTCCTTATTCATTGTCCAGATTTTCATCCTCAAAGTGACATCTTTGCAAAGGGATTCTTTGGCAGCTTCCATGAGCATCAATTGTGGGTCCAAATAAAATTAAATCCAGACAACTTCAGTCTTCTCTCCAGTTATGTTGTCTTTGTGTACAGCTGTGAGGATTTTTGTTTTCTTTACATTGAGATGCAATCCATACTGAAAGCTGTAGTCTTTGATCTGCATCCGTAAGTGTTCCAAGTCCTCTTCGCATTTAACAAGCAAGATTGTCATATGCATATCATAGTTATTAAAGAGTTGTCCTCCAATGCTAATGTCATGTTCTTCTTATAGTCTGGTCTCCAGATTATTTGTTCATAGACAATACATCACAGTACCCATCATGAGCACTAATTAAATTGAAAATAATTTCACCTCAGAATTTTAAAGGCAGCATTTTATTCTTTTGCAGCTTACAGGATTGCTTTTGTGAAGGGCTCTGCTTCCCCAACATCTTTCAACTATGACCTGTCTTTTTCCCTGTTCTTTTGTAATTATTTAATAATGCCCCTTTGTGTTTTGGAGGGTTTTTACCCCATACATTGTACTGGGCACTTAGAGGGCCTTTTCCATCTGAAAACTTGTGTTTTAGGAAAATATGAGCCATAACACGAATAGATACATGCACACTAATGTTCATAGCAGCACTATTTACAATAGCAAAAAGATGGAGAAAGCTTACGTGCCCATCAGTTGAAGAATGGATAAACATACACACAAGAGAATATTATGCTACTTTGAAGAATAACAAAGGGGCTGCAAGCCACCTCATAACATGGATGAACCTTGAGGACATTATGTTGAGTAAAATTAGTCAGTCACAAAAGGAGAAATACTGCATAGGACCACTACTGTAAAAGACTAAGAAAAAGAACCCATACTAAAGAGGGGGGAGGTATTCTTTGCTGGCTACTGGGATGTGGGGGGAGGAGTGAGGGGACGGAGGGGAAGGTGGAGCACAGGGTAGGGAATAGACACAGGATAGTGTGGGTGCTGGGGAGGGGGGCAATATACAAGAAGGAGGAAGGGGATGGAAGAACAAAGCAGATGGGAGAACAATTAGGCAGGTTTGCATGGGCTAAGTGGAACAGAGGTAAATAATGATGTATACACAACCTTGGAAAAACGGGGTTCTGGGATACATGGTTGGAATGGGGAAATAATGTTAAGATGCTTGGCTGTCCTATGAATCTTGGTTTCCCTGGAATACCATTATAAAGTAGACACTTGAGGGGGGGGTGAGAAAGGAATAGCCGGAAATATCAACCTAGAAAGCTTGTAAGTCCATCTTCTGCCTATAACTGATTGGAATACCTAAAATGGGGCAACAATGTGTCCAGTGAAGGAGGTTTCCTGCGGAGCCTCTCATTACATAAGACTATAGATGGACCACATCCAGAATCTTCAGAGGAGGGAAATTTCCATTGGAAAGGACCAGCAGACCAGCCTGGAGCGGCTAGAAGAACAGAAGATACTTGAAAGAAAGGAAATATACAAAACAATGTAGGTAGACCAACTGATTACTACAAGAATAAGCAAGTTGCTCACCCAGGAGCATCAAGCCAAGTGGTCGGGGTCCCTCAGAGCAAACCCCCTTCCAAGACTAAGACTCAATGGGACTACACGCTCTGATTGATGACCACGTTTGTTGCTGTTAAGGGGAAGTGAGGAAAAAACAGCAATGAAGCTGTGAGCTAAGCCCTACAACATTTAATAGATTCCTGTGAAACCTGGTGGAGACCTTGTTGGCCAGCAGTGTGGCAAGACCTGGGGACTCTTGGGTTTAGAGTCAGTGACATAGCCACAGAGGACTAGAGTGAAGAGTGAAGTGTCCAGCTGATAAGAAGAAAGGGCATATACACAAGAACACCCACACTTGCAGATAATACCCACTTGACCTGGATTCAATGACTGGGTGATCAGAACTCAACTAGAAGAAGAAAGAAGAGGGGAAAAAAACAGTAATCTGATACAATTTAATGAACTTGACCTACACCTATGGATGCAGCAGCTCAAAAGAGGGAACAAATCTTTACAGCAAGGATCATTTCTGACCCCTCCACACAGAGTACACAGGGATGGACAACTTGGACATTGGCTACCCAAAATTGCGGGGGGCGGGGCTTCAAAGGCAAGAAGTGACTGGCTACCCAAAATGGGGGGGGGGGGGGCGGTTTCAAAGGCAAGAAGTGACTGGCCTACAGGCTTTCAAGAGGGAATCTAAATCCAGAGGGCATGGAGGAAAGTAGAATCTTCACTGAGTAGTATCTAGTCTGTCTAGGCGAGGCTGATGATGATGAAAGGAAATGCATATAGGTCTCTTGTGATACATTGGTGAATAATTGCTATCAGGACTGATTGTGAGGGTTGGAAATGTAAAGGTAAGCCGTTTTATAGCAAGGAGGGGAGTGATTGACTTTGCAGTCTAGGCGCAGAGGTCCCTGGGACCATCAAGGGAGAAGAGCGGAGAGCAGAAACCTACCCAGAGAAGCACTGATGCCTCAGATGGAGGCAGAGACGATGACATGGAGAGATAGAGCAGCTGGGGACTTTAGACCCAGAGAGGGAGAGGGGCTGTGTGCTGACGACCAGGGGGCAGGCTTTCAGGGTATACCCAGTTGTTGGTTGATAATGTATGGAGGGGATTGTAACCATGGCAGTGAAACCAGTATACCATGGGATGAATGTAAAACTAATGTTCTTCCATGTAAACTATCACATAATTCACAATAAAACATTTAAAAAAAAAACAGCTAATGAAAACTCTATACATCATAATGGTCCAGTCTGCAACAGATCATGGCGATGATACAGGATTATGCAGCAATTTGTTCTGTTGTACATGGGGTCATCATAAGTCAGGGCTAACTCTACAACAGCTAACAGTAACAATAACAACAATGACTAATGGCATCAAGTGTCTTTTCAAGTTCTTTTTGTCCTTTTGTATATTCTGTTTGGTGAAATGTCTATTCATTTCCTTTGCCTGGGTTTTAGGACCGAGTTGTGAGGATCTGTCACTTTCCTTTAAATCATTTTACATTTGAGGTATACTTTAGTTTCTGCTGCTTAAAAAATACCTTGAAAAGACTCTGACAAGCTGGCAGATTAGGCAGACACACTGTACAGACCCTCTGTGACAAAGATTGTTGTCGCAAAATGCCATCGAGTCAGTTCCTACTCATAGCGACCCGTATAGGGTTTTCCAGGGAATGCCTGGTGAGTTTGAACTACCAACCTTGTGGTTCAGTCTGAACTTGTGGTCCAGTGCTTTTTCCCACAGCACCACACCAGGTGGCCAAGTGAAACAGACAGACACAGAGGAGAATCCTGTAGACCTGAGCTTTAGAGGAAAGGTTAGAGAAGTGACTTGAATACCTGCAGGGAGGAGAAACAAAACAGGGGAAAGGAAAGAAGGAGACTGACTGGTGAATGGACTGTAAGGTGCTGTAGTGTCAGTTATGACTCATAGGGACCCTGTGCACAACAGAAGGAAACACTGACTGGTGAGTGGGCTGTTAGGTGCTGTAGTGTCAGTTATGACTTATAGCGACCTTATATACAACAGAAGGAAACACTGCCTGGTCCTGCACCTTCCTCACAGTCATGGCCAAGCTTGAGCCCATTGTTGCTGTCCTGTGCCAGTCCATCTTGTTCGGGGTCTTGTTGGGTGGGTATAGTAAAATCTTTGTTAAAATGTCCAGTATTTTAATATTGTGGGTGTTTTGTATATACTGTAGTACAGATACTATGTTGTTGCCTTTCCTTTGAATGAAAGATGAACTTGCAAAGACCTCATGCCTATAAATTATATTAGCTTAATGTACTTTGTCAAAAAAGCAGCTATAAGAATTTGGTCTTTCCAAGTTAAGTCTTCCCCATAGTTTTGGCACTATTTTGAGTTGTTAGATTCCCTGGTAACATTTTCCTGAGCTCTCAGTTTAGGTAAGGTCCTCTTTAGAGGAAGTGTGAGGAAGGGGGGAGAATTTAGCAAGTCTAGGTAATGGGAAACCTTTGTAAAACAAAGTACATCTTCCAGAGAAGCAATTAATCATACTATTAGACAAAGGCACATAACCACCACCACCACTAGACAAAGGGCTTTAGCTGCTGGCAAAACAGCGGGAACTTGTCAATCTTGCTTCCTTGGTTACAGGGAGTGATAGTGTACTTGACCTTCAGCAGAGTAGGGTCACAGAGAGGGCATCATTAAACAGCTCTGTCTAGTTTTGGTAAAAGGAATCTGTACTTGTAGGGTTGAAAGAAAATGCGTATGAATTCCCCAAACCAACCCAACTGCATTTGGGGTGGACTTCCCTTGGCCTGGGCTGTTGCTGAGGAAAAATATCAGTAAAGCTTCAGGAAGCTGTAGCCATGGTAAGTATGTAAGTGTCCTGAAGAAAACATAAATGCAGTGTTGAAGCCTTTCTCTTTCTCTGTGTCTAGGGGTAGCCTCCTGGTAATGCAGTGTATTTCATAGACGCTTGTGTATTTGAAGGAGTTGGAGTTAGTGTCTGATGCTATTCTTGGCACTTAGCAAATTATTTCTTCATAAGAATTTGCATTTGATTATACTGAGTAGATATTGTTGTTGTCAAGTACCGTCAAGTCGGTTCCAGCCCATAGCAACTCTGTGTAGGGTTTCCAAGGAGCAACTGGTGAGGTTGAACTGACGACCTTGAAGTTCAAACGGCTTTGCAGTCTGGCACACTAACCCATAATACCACACCAGGAGTTAGGAGTAGGTATGGTGGTTGGTGATTATGTGCCATGGAGTCGGTTCTGACTCATAGCCACCCTGTACAGGGTTTCCAAGGCTGTAAGTCTTTACGGGAGCAGAACACCTCATCTTTCTGTCACGGAACCGCTGGTAGTTTCTAACTGAACTATATAAGCACATTTATTATGTTCAGGTTTGATTACTTCATTGAGTTTAGTATTAAGAACAGCTGAACTTGGCAATAATCAGTAGAAATAACTCTTTAGGAACCTGGCACAATGGCATTATAAAACTGCAGTCTTCTGAGTAAGATGAGTTGTAAGTAGTTAAAGACTGTCAACCTCCTAGGATACTTCTCTTTATAATGCAGATTGTGCTGTTCACTGACCCTTCACCACACTAAGTTATTTGATGCCCCTTTGAAATATAAATGAAAGGAGGGTGTGGTACATTTCAGTTTGGGCTGGAGGTTTCCCCCTGCCTAAAGCGCTTTGCCCCACTTAGGCTCTCACACTATTCATTATTTCACTGGGAGTGTTAAGAGGGAATTAAAGTAAATGATTGAGATTTGTAACAAATTAGGTGTGTCTGATCTGTTTTATCACAGGGTGTCAACTTTGCTGTCCTATTAATAACTCATAGGAATGTTGCAGTCAGAACCAAGAATAAATTCTATATTGAGAAATTAAAAAAAAAAAAATTGTGTATTAGCTCAATGCTGTGGGCATCCTCTTCAACTTAGTTGTTCAACTTTCAGAAGATGATGGCACGTAAACCACAGAAATTTTCCCCAGGAATTTATTTGTTGGATTTTTGCCAGTTGAGGTGAACATGTAGCTTTTGTCCTTTATTCTGTTAATATAGTATATTACATTGATTTCAATATGTTGAACTAATCTTGTATTCCTGGGATAAATCCCACTTGTCCAGGGTACATAATCCTTTTTGGATGTTGCAAAATTTGCTTTATGGACTCCTGGTGTGGTGCCGTAGGAGCAGCACTAGACTGTGCACCACAAGGTCAGCAGTTCAAACCAGTTAGTCTCTCCCTGGAAATCCTATACAGGGTCACTGTGACTCAGAACTGACGCAAAAAAATTGGTGTTTTGTTGAGGATTTTTGTATCCGTATTCAGAAGGATTTTTTGTGTTGCTGTCTGATTATGGTATCAGAGTAATAATGGTCTCATAAAGTTGGGAAGTGGTCCCTCGTCTTTTTAGTTTATGGGTTTATTTTTGCTGTTTTGGAAGAGTTTTGAAAATATTGGTTCATGATATACTTGGAAAAATTTTTTATCTGTGGTACAAATATATAACAATATATGCACCATCTCAGCAATTTTTCCGTGTTCGGTAGTAACATTAATATAACATAATGATATATTTTCATCCAGGAAAACTAGTACCTGTCTACTTCAGGTGCCCAGGAGACCACTTATCTTTTTTTTTAATATAAATGTTTTATTGTAAATTATGTGATAGTTTACATGAGAGAACATTAGTTTTACATTCATTCTGTCGTATATCATTTCATTGCCATAGTTACAATCCCATCCATGCATCATCAACCAACCAAAGGGTATACCCGGGAAGCCTGCCCCCACCTCCTCCCCTCCCCACCCCACCCCCCAGTCGTCAGCACACAGCCTCTCTCCCTCTCTGGATCTCAAGTCCCCAGCTGCTCCATCTCTCCACGTTATCGTCTCTGCCTCCATCTCAGGCATCATCAATGCTTCTCTGGGTAGGGTCCTGCTCTCTGCTCTTCTCCATTGATGGTCCCAGCGGAAGCGCCCCTAGACTAAAAAGTTAATCACTCCCCTCCTTGCTATAAAATTTCCACCTTTATATTTCTAACCCTCACAATCAGTCCTGATAACAATTATTCACTATTGCATCACAAGAGACCCATCTGCATTTCATTTCATCAGCCCTGCCTGTACAGATTGGATGCTACTCACTGGAGACTCTACCTTCCTCCACGTCCTCTGGATCTAGGCTCCCTCCTGAAAGCTTGTAAGCCAGTCACTTCTTGCCTTTTGTGGCGTGCCCCCCCTCTGCATTTGGGTAGCCAGTGTCCAAGTTGCCCATCCCTGTCTACTCTATGTATGGAGGGGGTGGGAATGATCCTTGCTGTAAGGATTTGTTCCTTCTTTAGAGCTACTGCATCCATAGGTGTAGGTCAAGTTCATCAAATTGTATCAGATTACTCTTTTTTTTCCTCTTCTTCTAGTTGAGCTCTGATCAGCCATTGAGGCCAGATCAAGAGAGCACTATCTGCAAGTATGGGTGTTCTTGTGCATCTCCCCTCACTTCATATCAGCTGGACACTTCACTCTCCACTCTAGTCCTCTATGGCTGTGTCACTGACTCTGGGCCCAAGGGTCCCCAGGTCTTGCCACACTGCAGCCAACCAGGTCTCCACCTGGGTTCATAGGAGTCTTCGAAGTCTATGAAGCTTGCTGCTTCATTGCTGTTTTTCCCTCACTTCCCTTATGGGTGACAAGCGTGAAACCACTTATCTTGAGTTCGGGTAGTGAGTGATGGCCTTCTCCCGTACTCATCCCATTGATACTGAGAAGTTGTCAGACCCCTTTGGCAAATACGGATTCCAGCAGTTTTCAATGCATTTCTGGTTCCATTTGCCATGCATCCCCTCCAGTGTTGTGAGCGAGAAGCAGTGGTAGCTCTGTAGGGTAAGCACAGAGCTGCTGCCCACAGGTCATGGTTGATGATTCAAAGCCACAAGAAAAACATGAGGCTTCCTGCTCCTCTCAAGACTTAGAAACCCTATGTAGGGTTGCTAGGACTCAAAATTGACTCGATGGCAGTGAGTAGTGTTGTGAGTCTTATTGTGGAAATTCTAATCTTAAAGTAGTCTTTCATTTTATAACCGACTTTTAAGAGAAGTTCAAAGATCATCTCTAAAAAGTTATTTGTTTTTAACTACATTAATAAAGTAAGTTTTTCTGGAGCAGAACTGAATATTCCTGTACTGTTGTCAACATAAGAAATGTCTATTTTAGGATAGTATTTTCTGGGCCATCTGGTGACAGTATCTCTGAATTCCTGTTGTCTCAGATCCATACTCCAGAACTGCAAGTGTTTATCATTCAGAGGCCACAGCTGTAGAAGCAGAATGCGTGGTCCTCAGGCCTGTGGCCACTACTATTTTTCTGAGCTCTCTCATGATCCAGCCTGCTTCTCACTTACAGGTACCACGTGTGCAGACTTCTCGGCCGGAATCTCCAGGGATGACCAGCCCCTCCCCGCGCATCCAGATAATCTCCACCGACTCTGCAGTAGCCTCTCCTCAGCGCATTCAGGTACCTGCACTGCTCCCACTTGGCTCTGCCCACCTGCCTACATGTGACTCCGCTTTCCCAAGTCCTTTCCCAAACCCAACCTCCAAAGGATTCAACTAAGGATTTGTGTCTGTTGGGCAAACAGTAAAGAACATTGTCTTTTTTTTTTAAGTGTTTACATTCCACTTAACTGAGTTTTAAAGCAAAAGTTCAAACTATAAGTTTATATTACCGCTATCTGTCTAAGGTTGGTTTCCCTAGAGAAGCAAAATCAGTGAAATGTACTCATTCAGTTGTAGAGGCAGGCAGGTTCCAAATCTGTGGGTCAGATGTCAGGCTGAAGACATCTCCTCCTGACTCAAGTAGCTACAGAACCTGATGAATCCAACATAGGCAGATCAGACAGCAGACTTCTGACTGCAGAGGCAAAGGAGTCCAAGATCAGCAGGTAAGATGGCAGGTAACTGACGCCTTCTAGGATTTACAGGCAATACAGCAGGCCACTGGTTTAAGTCCAAAGAAGTGGTGGTCACATGAGTAGCCAGATACAGATGCAGATCCAGCAAAAAGGCAGCAAGCTTTGCCCCAACACCCAATATAATGACTACAGGCCACCGCCCCAGGAAATTTCCTTTCATTTGGTTTACTGCTCATAGCACATCTCATCCTGGAAGTGATTGCCACCTTGGGCATTACCACCTCATAACTGCCAAACCAAGGAGCTCTGGTAGCATAGTGGTTACAAATCAGGTTGCAAGCCTCAAGGTCAGCAGTTCAAAACTATCAGCTGTTCCGTGGGAGAAAGATGTAGCTTTCTGCTCCCGTAAAGATATACAGCCTTGGAAATCCTATATAGGCTCACTGTGAGTCGGAACCAACTCCACAGCGCATATCCACCACCAACTGCCAAACCACTATGAATCTAGGCCCAACCAAGTTGACAAAAAGCCTTAACTATCCCACTTTCCTAGTAGTTAAGAGCAAATGCCCCCACATAAAGTCAAATGTAGTCATTCCTTCCTCTCAATCCCCAGTAGCTTTTTAAATTATGGGCAATCACTTGACTTTCCAGTGCCTCACTTTATATGACAAATGGAGGTAGTAGCAGTACTTACTTCATAAGGGCATTAATGAGGAATCGGTGGGATATATCCCATAGTGCCTGGCACATGGTAATGTTTACTTTGTGCTCTGTGGGTTGCTGTATGTTAAGTTCTGTTGAGTAGATCCCAGTGATCAATAGTTAATAACTTTTAGCTACTTATTGTTGTTTTGTTATGTGCCGTGGAGTCGGTTTCAACTCATAGTGACCCCTGTACAGGGTTTCTGAGGCTGTAAATCTTTACGGGAGCAGAACGCCTCATCTTTCTTCCGCAGAACAGCTGGTAGTTTCAAACTGCTGACTCTGACATTCGCAGCCTGATTTGTAACCACTACACTACCAGAGCTCCGCTTTTAATTAATATTCACCTATGGGAAGTTTAATCTTCCCTGGGGCTCTGAGACTACCCTGATAACTCCTATTTCAAGCTTATCTTTTTCAGGTCCTCATTGAACATATATTAAGTAAATGTTTAAATTTTAGTTTAAAACTTAGATTTACACCAACAGGAAAAAAATACAAAACAATAACGGCAGTCCGACTATTACAATAACAAGCAAATTGCTTGCCCAGGAGACATCAAGGCAAGTGGTCAGGTCCCCTCAGGGCAAAACCCCTTCCAAGACTCAATGGGAATACATGAGCAGATACATGCTCTGACTGGTGTTGGTCACCAATTAGGGGCAGTGAGGGAAAAAAAGCAATGAAGCTGTGAGCTAAGTCCAACCACATTCAATAGACACCTGTGAACCCAGGTGGAGATCTGGTTGACCAGCAGTTTGGCAAGACCTGGGGACTCCTGGGCCCAGAGTCAGTGACACTGCCACAGAGGACAAGAGTGGAGAATGAAGCATCCAGCTGATAAGAGAGGCTTATGCACAAGAACACCCACACTTACAGATAATACCCACTTGACCTGGCTTCAATGGCTAGATGATCAGAGCTCAACTAGAAGAAAAAAGAAGAGGAAAAAAAAGAGTTATCTGATACAATTTGATGAACCTGATCTACGCCTATGGATGCAATAGCTCAAAAGAGGAAATAAATCTTTACAGCGAACCAGCCTGGAGTGGCCAGAAGAACAGAAGATACGTCCTGAAAGAAAGATTGACAGGAAAAACACAAAACTGTATAGGCACGCCAACTGATTACTGCAAGAACAAACAAGTGGCTTGCCCAGGAGACATCAAGGAAAGTGGTTGTGCCCCCCTCAAAGCAAACCCCCTTCTAAGACTAAGGCTCAATGGGAATACACGCTCTGATTGGTGACCACTTTTGTCACCGACAATGGGAAGTGAGGGAAAAACAGCAATGAAGCTACAAACTAAGCCCTACAATGCACAATAGACTCCTGTGAACCCAGATGGAGAACCGGAGCACTGTGCCAAGTCCAGGGGACTCTTGGACCCAGAGTCAGCGACACGGCCACAGAGTACTAGAGCGAGGAGTGAAGCATCCAGCTGATAAGAAGAGAGGGCACATGCATAAGTACACCCACACTTGCAGATAATACCCACTTGACCTGGCTACAATGGCTGGATGATCAGAGCTCAAACAGAAGAAGAAAGAAGAGGGGGAAAAAGAAGAATCTGACACAATTTGATGAACTTGACACATACCTATGGAAGCAATAGCTCAAAAGAGTGAAAGATCTTCATAGTGAGGATCATTCCCACCTCCACCGCACACAGGACAGGGATGGGCAACTTGGACTTTGGCTACCCAGAATGAGAGGGCTACAGAGGCAAGAAGTGACTGGCTTACAAGCTTTCAAGGGGGAACCTAGATTCAGAGGGCCTGGAGCAAGGTGAAATCTCCATTGAGTGGTATCCATTCTGCCTAGTCAGCGTTGATAAAAGGAGATACAGATAGGTCCCTTGCAATACAATAGCAAACAGTTGTTATCAGGACTAATTGTAAGGGCTGGATATGTAGATGTCTTGCTGCAAAGGGAGGGGAGTGATTAACTTTACAGTCTAGGAACGGAGGTCCCTGGACCATTGAAGGAGAAGAGCAGAAAACGGAACCCTACCCAGAGAAGCAGTGATGCCAGGGATGGAGGCAGAGACGATGACATGGGGAGATGGAGCGGCTAGAGACTTTGGACCTGGAGAGGGAGAGGAGCAGTGTGCAGACGACAGGGAGTCAGGCTTGTGGGGTGTGTACCCTTTGGTTGGTTGATAATGCATGGAGGGGATTGTGACCATGGCAAGGATCGATGTGCAATGGGATTAATGTTAAGCTGATGTCCTCCCATGTGAACTATCACATAATTCACAATAAAGCATTAAAAAAAGAATCTTTATAGCTAGGATCATTCCCACCCCCTCAAAACACAGGGTAGATAGGGATGAGCAACTTGGACATTGGCTATGCAAAATGGGGGGTTATAAAGGCAAGATGTGACTGGCTTCCAAGAGGGAACCTAGGTCCAGAGGGCATGGAGGAAGGTAGAATCTCCACTGAGTAGTATCCAGTCTGTCTAGGCCGGGTTATTGAAATGAAATGCAGATAGGTCTCTTGTGATACAATAGTGAATAATTGTTATCAGGACTGATTGTGAGGGTTGGAAATGTAAAGGTAGACGTTTTGTAGCAAAAGGAGGGGAGTAGTTAATTTAGTAGTCCAGGAACGGAGGTCACTGGGACCATCAAGGGAGAGAGAAGAGCGGAGTGCAGGACCCTACCCAGAGAAACAGTGACGTCAGAGATGGAGGCAGAGACCATGACATGGAGAGATGGAGCAGCTGGGAACTCTAGACCCAGAGAGGGAGAGGGGGCTGTGTGTTGACAACCAGGGGGCAGGCTTGCAGGGTGTACCATTTGGTTGGTTGATGATGCATGGAGGGGAATGTAACCATAGCAGTAAAATTTTACTTGGCATCTGGTATTAATGATATTGTTACATGATTTCTACCTCCCGTTGGGTCTCCTATGTTTGGAATGGGACCAAATATGGATCTCTTCCAAGCAGTTGGCCAGTTAGCTGTCTTCCAAATTTCTTGGCATAGATGAGTGTGTGCCTCCAATGCTACACCAGTTTGTTGAAAGATTTCAATTTATATTCCATCAGTTTCCAGAGCCTTGTTCTTTGCCAGTGCCTTCAGTGCACCTTGGAATTGTTCCTGCAATACCATTGGCTCATGAACATATGCTATCTTGTGATAGAGTTGAACGTCATCTATTTCTTTTTGGTACTGCAGCTTTGGCATTCCTTCTTCTTTTGATGGTTTCTGCATCATTCGATATTTTGCCCATAGAATCCTTCAGCATTGCTAGTTGAGGCTTGAATTATTTCTTCAGTTCTTTCAGCTTAGGAAATACTGAGTGTGTTCTTCCCTTTTGGTTTTTAACTAAGTCTTTACACATTTCATTATAATACTTGATTTTGTCTTCTCAAGCTGCCCTTTGTTCAGCTCTTTTACTTCCTCATTTCTTCTATTTGCTTTAGCATCTGTACACTGGAGAGCAAGTTTCATAGTTTCCTTTGACATCCATTTTGATGTTTTCCTTGTCTACTTATTGACCTATTGCTTTCTTCCTTTATGATGTTTGTTATGTCATTCCACAACTCTTCTGGTTTTTTGTCATTAATATCTAATGCATCACATCTGTTCTTGAGATGGTCTCTGAATTCAGGTGAAATGTTCAAGATGAATTTTTGCATCTCATGGACTTTTTTTTTTCTTCAAGTTTTTATTGTGCATTATGTGACAGTTTACATGGGAGAACATTAGCTTTGCATTCATCCTATCTTATATCATTTCATTGTCATGATTACAATCCCCTCCATGCATCATCTATCAACCAAATGATACACCCCCCCAAGCTTGCCCCCCGATAGTCAGCACACAGCCTCTCTCCCTTTCTGGGTCTCAGTCTCCAGCCGCTCCATCTCTCCACATCATCATCTTTGCCTCTTATCTCTGGTGTCACTGTTTCTCTGGGTAGGGCACCACATTCCACTCTTCTCCCTTGATGGTCCCAGGGACCTCCGCTCCTGGACTACAAAGTCAACCACTCCCCTCTTTTTGGTACAAAACATCTACCTTTACTTTTCCAACTCTCACAACCAGTCCTGATAACACTTATTCACTATTGTACCACATGAATCCTATCCCCATCTCCTTTCATCAGGCCCGGTCAGATAGATTGGATACTACTTAGTGGAGATTCTACCTTCCTCCATGCCTTCTGGATCTAGTTTCCCTCTTGGAAGCTTGGAAGCCAGTCACTTCTTACCTTTGTAGTCCTCCTCCCCCCATTTTGGGTAGCCAGTGCCCAAGCTGTCCATCCCTATCTACTCTGTGGGAGGGGGTGGGAATGATCCTCACTATAAAAATTTGTTCCCTCATTTGAGCTACTGCATTCATATGTGTAGGTCAAGTTCATCAAATTGTATCAGTTTACTCTTTTTTTTCCCTCTTTTTTCTTCTAGTTGAGCTCTGATCATCTAGTCGTTGAAGCCAGGTCAAGTGGGTATTATCTGCAAGTGTGGGTGTTCTTTTTTTTTAATGTTTTATTGTGAATTATGTGATAGTTTACATGGGAGAACATTAGTTTTACATTCATTCTGTCGTATATCGTTTCATTGCCATGGTTACAATCCCCTCCATGCATCATCAACCAACCAAAGGGTATACACTACAAGCTTGCCTCCTGGTTGTCAGTACACAGCCCTTCTCCCTCTCTGTGTTTAAAGTCCCCAGCTGCTCCATTTTTCCATGTCATCGTTTATGCCTCCATTTCAGGCATCACTGCTTCTCTGGGTAGGGTACCACATTCCACTCTTCTCCCTTGATGGTCCCAGGGACCTCCCCTCTTAGACTGCAAAGTTAATCACTCCCCTCTTTACAACAAAACATCTACCTTTACATTTCCAACCCTCACAATCAGTCCTGATAGCAATTCTTCACTATTGTATCACAAGAGACCCATCTGCATTACATTTCAGTAGCCCTGCTTAGACAGATTGGATACTACTCAGTGGAGATTCTACCTTCCTTCACGCCCTCTGGATCTAGGTTCCCTCTTGAAAGCTTGTAAGCCAGTCACTTCTTGCCTTTGTAGCCCCCACCATTTTGGGTAGCCAGTGTCCAAGTTGTCCATCCCTATGTACTCTGTGTATGGAGGGGATGGGAATGATTACTATAAAAATTTGTTCCCTCATTTGAGCTGCTGCATCCATAGGTGTAGGTCAAGTTCATCAAATTGTATCAGATTACTCTTTTTTTTTGTCCTCTTCTTTTTTCTTCTAGTTGAGCGCTGATCATCCAATCATTGAAGCCAGGTCAAGTGGGTATTATCTGCAGGTGTGAGTGTTCTTGTGCAAACCCCCTCACTTCTTATCAGCTAGACGCTTCACTCTCCACGCTAGTCCTCTGTGGCTATGTTACTGTCTGTGGGCTCAAGAGTCCTCAGGTCTTGCCAAACTGCTGGCCAACCAGGTCTCCACCCAGGTTCACAGGAATCTGTTGAATGTGGTTTGACTTAATTTACAGTTTCATTGCTGTTTCTCCCTCACTTCCCCTTATCAGGGACCACTGTGGTCACCAGTCAGACCGCATGCCTGCTTGTGTATTCCCCTTAAGTCTTAGTCTTAGAAGGGGTTTTGTTCTGAGAGGACCCGACCACTTACCTTGATGTCTCCTGGGAGAGCAACTTGCTAGTTCTTGTAGTAGTCAGTCAGACTGCCTTTATTGTTTCGTATATTTCCTGTAGGTCTTATTTTCAAGAAGTATCTTCTGTTCTTCTAGCTGCTCCAGGCTGGTCTGCTTGTCCTTTCAAGTGGAGATTTTCCACCTCAGAAGATCCTGGATGTGGACCAAGATTCCACCTATGGTCTTATGCAATGCAGAGGCTCCGCAGTAAGCCTCCTTCACTGGGCTAGTTATGGCCCCATTTTAGGTATTCCTCTCATGGACTTTTAAAAATGTATCAGCCTGAACTTGCATCTCGGCAATTGATGGTCTTTTCCATCGTCTGCCCCTGGCCTTGTTTTGGTGGAACTCTTCCACTGTCGCTTCCCACAGATGTAGCAATTTGATTCTGTGTATTTCATATGGTGAGGTCCATGTGTATATCCTTCTTTTATGTTGTTTAAAGCTCATCAGCTGCTCCTCAGAAACCCTATGCAGGGTTCCTGTGGGTCGGAACCAACTCAATGGCATCAACAACAATAGAAAAGATATTTGATCTTGCAAAATTCTACCATGTGATTTCCAGCATTGTTTCTATCACCAAGGCCATATTTTCCAGTACCTGATCCTCCTTTTTTTTCCAACCTTAACATTCCAATCACCAGTAGTTATCAATACTTTTTTTTTTTTTTTAATGTTTTCCCGCAGCCATTACCCTGTACCATTTTTTGTTTTTCAGTGTTTTATTGTAAATTATGTGGTAGTTTACTTATCAATACATTCTTATTGCATGCTTGATCAATTTCAGACTGAAGAAGTTGATAAAGTTCTTCATTTTCATCATCACTGGCTTTAGTGGTTGTTGTGTAAATTTGAATAATAGTGGTATTAACTGGTCTGTCTTGTAGGTGTATGGATATTACAGACAGCATTATACTTCAAGATAGATCTTGAAATGCTCTTTTCAGTGCTGACTGTGACATTATTCCTTTTCATTTTGTCATTCCCAGCCTAGTAAACCTTGAGACAGTCAAGATTCAAAATGGCAAATACCAGTCCATTAGGATATCGATGTTTGTGCATTCCATTTCATTTTTGGCAACTTCCTATTTTCCTAGATTCGTATTTTGTACATTCCATGTTTTAATTATTAATGATTGTTACAGTTGTTTCTCCTCATTTTGAGTTTTGCCTGTCAGCTAATGAAGGTCCTAAAAATTTTACTCCACTCGTGTTACCACGTTGAACTCTACTTTGAGGAGGTAGGTCTTCCCAGTTTTTCTTGAGTGCCTTCTGACCTGAGGCGCTCTGTATTTGGCAATTATGCTATTCATGCTTCTTCACTATGCAGTATTATGGTGCTATCTGACAATTGATGTTGTGAAATGCTGTCGAGTTGGTTCCGACCCATAGCGACCCTGTATAGGGTTTCCGAGGAGCAGCTGATGAGTTTGAACTGCCAACTTTGCTGTTCAAATGGCTTTTCAATCTGGCACATTAATCCACAGCACCACATGTCACTGCTATTGATAAGGTTTTCAGTAGCTAACCATTCAGAAGTAGTCTGTCTCTCCTTCCTAGTTTGGAAGCTCAGCTGAAACCTATCCACCATGGGTGGATTATGATGAAAAAAGATTCTTCAGCAGAGTTTTCTTGGCCTTTTTCTCACCAGTGCAGTTTTCAGTTTTCTTTAGCACTTCATAAAAGATCTGAAAGTTGTCGTTTGTGCCATGAAATATTTTTTTTCTTGTAGTAATAGAGTTGTGATAGTGTCTAAAACCAAACCCAGAGCCAAATGGTAAGAATGGCTTCCCAACCTCAGATGGTATGTGAAATTAAAGTGAAGGCATTGATTAGGAAGAAATTAGATTCTGAAATATTGGATAAGGATGCTGGGGACACTGAACCCCTAAATTTCATTCTATCATCTCGTCTTTTTTTCTGCCTGAAAAGATATCTAATCTTTGTATGCTGACTCACCCTCTCCAGTAAAACCATTGTATCTTCCACCTCCATCTGAGATTAACCAGCTTGAAGACACTTTGTCTGGCATAGAACCTGAGGCAGCACATATGGCATTGCTTGAGGCAGGTAATTGAAAAGACATTGCTAAATGTCTCCAGGACTCACCTCTATCACCCATTTTTGCTTCTAGACATATAAAGTCCCAGTGAGCCCCAAGAGGTGAAGTTGAAAAGGAGGCACACTACACTCCTAAAGAACTGCTTGATTTTTCTAATATGTTGTTGTTAAGTGCATTCAGGTTGGTTCTAACCCATGGAGAGCCTGTATAAGTTTCCAAGGAATATGTGTGGGAATGGTTATTATGGGTGTGGGATAATGGTGCAAGGAACATAAAGTTGGATCAGACTTGAGTTTATTGATGATGTTACGTGTCCTTGAGTCAGTTCTGACTCAGCAACCTTGTATTAGGGTTTCCAAGAAGAGGCTGATGTGTGAACCTCAGACCTTGTGGTTCAAACCAACCTTGCAACCGTGCTTTATCCTACAGTGGCACACTAGGAGTTTATTGATATGGCCTACTAAGTTGGAATCATCGACTTCACAACAGTGTGAAGCACAGATTTTTCATTCAGTTGTTTCAGCTAGATTTTAGAAAATGTTGCTTGGTTCACTGAAGCATGAATTAAACCATGGTCTCAGGTTGAAGTGTCAGACTTAAACTTGGTATACTGTAGAGTGGATTTATTAGGTTAGACCCACTCATAGAATAACCAGGGGATATGCCTTTTATCACAACAGTGAGGAACAGATTTACATGAAAACATCTTTGAAAACTGCTGTGATTGCTATTTTATAAAAGTCAGATTTGACAGTGGAAGCTGCCCTAACTGAATTAAGACATCTAATAGCAGTAGACTCCTGGTGTGGTGCTGTAGGATCAGCACTGGACTGTGAACCAAAAAGTCAGCAGTTCAAATCCACCTGCTGCTCCTGGAAATCCTATACATGGTCACTATGAGTCAGCACTGACTCTGGACGGCACTTAATAACAACAGCAACTACAGTTGAAGCTCCCGTGATGATGGGAGCCAAGTGGTGGCATTCCATAAAGACAGGGTGGGCGTGGTCATCATAATGGGTATCAGAATCAACACAATAACCAGAATAGTCAGTTGTTTGGACTTATGTCTTTGACTACTTGGTAACTTAGGAGTGAGGTAAGTGGAAAATCTAATTTGACTCTCCAGAATTTAGAGTCATGACCCTCAACCAACTCCCAGAATTAAACCAATGTGCAGACCCACAACCCCTTAAGCAAAGGGAAAGCCAGGTCCTTTTGTGGAAAGACCCCACTTCAGTCTTTCTCCCAGCCTTCTTCAAAAGGATTTAGGACCTTTGACAAGAATGACTGTTCTTTGGGAAAATGAAAGTAGTCAGATTTTGTGGGGATTAATGGCTGTGAACTAACAGTAATTCCAGAAGACCCAAAATGTCACTGTGCTCCACCAGCAGAGGAGTGTATGGAGGGTCAGTGAGTCATGGAGTCTTACCTCAGGTCCATCTCACAGTGTTCTTCAAGCCCATCCTGTCATGATTTCCCCAGTTCCAAAATGCATAATTGGCATAGACATGAGTCAGCACCTGACAGAGTATTAACCCTTCCATTGGACTCCTCAGGGAAGCCAGTAAAACTGCCTCTACTTAGAAAAATAGTAAACCAAAAGCCATACTGCATTCCTGGAGAAACTTCAGAGGTTAGTGCCACCATCAAGGACTTAAACATGTAGGGGTGGTGATTCCCACCACATCCGCTTTTATTAACTCGCCTGTCTGGCCTGTGCAAAAAACAAGATGGGTCTTCAAGAATGACATTGTGTTACTATAAACTTAACCCAGTGGTGACTCCAATTGCAGCTGCTGTTCCGGAAGTCAAGCAAATTAATATATCTCCTGGTGTATGTATATAGCTATATGGATCTGGAGTCCTGGTGTGACGTTGTTGGTTTATGCACTGGACTGCAAAGTCCGCTTGAACTGGGAGGCCTGTGGTTCAGGTTTACCAGCTGCTCCTCAGAAACCTATCCAGGGTCACTATGGGTCGGAACCCAACGCAATGGCACTTAACAACAACAACAACAAATACTGATCTGGCTAATGCCATTTTCTCCATAACTCTTTCAAAGTATTACCAAAAGTACTTTGCCTTCAGCTGGCTAGCTATACACGTGGACTGTCTAACCTTAGAGGTCTATCAGCTCTCCAGTATTATGGCATAGCTTAGTCCTCTGGGACATTGATAACCTTTCCCTTTTACAAAACAGCACACTAGTCCATTACATTGATGACTGTGCTGATTGGACCTAGTTAAGGAAGAAGTCTAAAGGACTCTAGACTTACTGGTAAGAGACTTGTGTGCTAACAGAGCTTTGTAAACTTGCATGAGCAGGGCAGAGGTGCAGGGGTTGTGTGATTGAGAGTCCAAGAACCAGAGAAGGGCTTGCCTGCAGGCATGACTGAGAAGAGGCTGTCTTGACTAAAGACCTGTGTCCTAAGCATTCCTGATCCTGAATTGTAACCTGTTAACTTCCGTAATAAACCTCATAATTATGAGTATGGTCTTGAGTTCTGTATGGCCAGAGACTTAGGTTGTCTTAAGTCTTAGAAGGCACAGTTGATGTCTGAATCGGTAAAGAAGGTTGGATAGTGGAGGCATGTCTGGCATCCTCTTCATAGGGATCTCCTGGGTTAACTGGTACGGTGGGTTTTCATTTTCCTTTCCCCTCGTAAAGTTAGAGGAGATCACATGTTTCCCCAATGCCATTTTTGCTTCCACAGTCCATAAAGTCTTACTTGTAAAGTTGTTGTTAAGTGCCATGGAGTTGGTTCCGACTCACAGTGATCCTGTACAAGGTCTCTGAGGCTATAAATCTTTATGGGAGCAGAGAGCCTCATCTTTCTTCTGTGAACAGCTGGTAGTTTCGAACTGCTGACCTTGTGGTTCACAGCCTGATTCAGAACCGCTACGCTACCAGAGCTCCGTGTACAGTAGCACGCAGTTATTAAATGGAACTGATCAGGCTTGAGTAAGACCTGAATGAGAAAAAGACCTAAATGCCCATGGTCTTCATTCCTGTGATACTACATTCCCTCGCCACACCTGGTCTCCTGGGGAGTTCCTTGCCAGTTGACTGAGGAAGTGAAAATGTGTGCCTGGTTTGCAAATGGTTCTGTGTACTAAGAGACACTACAAAGAAGTAGAGTGTGCAACACTGCAACCCTTTTCTGAGACCTCCCTAAGGGCATTGGTGAAGGGCAGAACTTGAAGAAACTCACCAGGGTTTCTATTTTGCTTTGAAAGAGAGATGGCCAGATACAGGTTGTGACCAATGGTTTGGTTGAATAGTCAAGGACTTGGAAAGAACATGGTTGGAAAATTGGTGACAAGGAGTTCCATGTAATAAATTACTTATATGATCCTTCTAGCAGTCAGATTTGTAACTTCCACCAAATAAGCCGATGAGACTCTGAAATCTGAGTGCTCTTGTGAAGGAGGCTTGCTGACAGAGTGGGGCATCTCTGAACATTTGCTGGAGCCAGGCTCACTGACCCACAGGGCAAAGAGCTGAGCTCCCTTGGGCTTGGGCTTGCTGATAGAGTGCCTCTAGGCACTTTTTGGCAGAGCTGAAAGAGCTTTGTAACACTTTAGGCCTGGTCTGCTTGTAGCATGGCTAGGAAGATGCTGCCTTGATCAAAGAACTGTACCCTAAACTGAACATTCCTAAACCTAAATAGTAAAAACCTATTGTTAAGTGCCATCATGTAGGTTCCAACTCATAGTGACACTGGTTTCTGAGGAGCAACTGGTGGGTTTGAACTGTGAACCTTGCAGTTATCAGTACAGTGCTTATCCTAGAGCACCACACCAGGACTGTTCTTCTCTCATAAACTCCATAACTGTGAGTATGGTCTATGAATTATGTGTGGCCATTGCAACAAATTATTCAGAGAAATAAGAGGGCCCTTGTGGCGGTGGGTTGGGGAGTTGATGACAGAGAATATATAGCTGAACTCTGCCTCATAGAATTTGCTATGGGCTGATGTTGAATTTGATTTTTCTTCCCTCTTGTCATTTCTTAGAGGAAATTTGCTATTTTGTTTAAATTCCTTTCTTTTTTTCTAAGTTGAGGGGTATTTCTTTCAGTGCTTTAAATACTGCATTTCACTGTCTTGATTTCATGGTTTCTGATAAGAATTCCACTTAATAGTTCTTATTCTTTATAGGTCAAGTGCTGCCTCTCCCCTCAGCTTCTCTCAAGACTTTATAATGTAGTTTTGTTTTGTTTTCCTCCGGTGTTCTCTGAGCTTCCTGCATCTGTGGTTTGGTGTCTCATTAATTTTAAAAGCCGTTGGCCATTATCATTTCAAATGTATCTTTTTCATTCTCTTTCTTCTCCTGGTATTCCAATTATTTGTATTTTAGCTCTTTTGACACAGTTCCATAGTTCTTGGGTAGTCTTTGCTGTCTTGGTCTTCATTTCATTCTTTTTGCGTTTTAGTTAGGCAAGATTTTATTGACATATCTTTTAAACTTATCTTTTTTTTACTTGTCTGTGTCCAGTCTGCTGATAAGCCTATCAAGGTCATTTTTCATTCCTGTGTTCTTAAAACCAAGCAGCAGTTTAGCGTAACTATTTTTTATTTTATTTTTTACGTTTTATTGTGAACTATGTGATAGTTTAAATGGAGAACATTAGCTTTACATTCATCCTGTTGGATATCTTTTCATTGCCATGGTTACTGTCCCCTCCATACATCATCAACCAACCAAAGGGTATACCCTGCAAGCCTGCCTTGGTCGTCAGCACACAGCCCTTCTCCTTCTCTGGGTCTAGAGTCCCCAGCCGCTCCATCTCTCCACATCATCATTTTGTGCCTACATCTCTGGTGTCACTGCTTCTCTGGGTAGGGTCCGGCATGCCGCTCTTCTCCCTTGATAGTCCCAGAGACCTCCGCTCCTGGACTGCAAAGTCAATTACTCTCCTCCTTTTGCTCCAAAACATCTACCTTTACATTTCCAACCCTCACAATCAGCCCTGATAACAATTATTCACTATTGTATCACAAGAGCACAAGAGACCTATCCACATCTCCTTTCATCAACCCCAGCCAGACAGATTGGATACTACTCCGTAGAGATTCTACCTTCCTCCACATCCTCTGGAACTAGGCTCCCTCTCGAAAGCTTGTAAGCCAGTCACTTCTTACCTTTGTAGCCCTCCCCTCCCCCCCCATTTTGGGTAGCCAATGTCCAAGTTTGCCCATCCCTGTCTATCCTGTGTATGGAGGGGGTGGAAATGATCCTCACTGTAAAGATTTGTTCCCTCTTTTGAGCTACTGCATCCATAGGTGTAGGTCAAGTTCATCAACTTGTATCAGATTACTTTTTTTCCTCTTCTTTCTTCTTCTAGTTGTTAGCTTAACTATTGATTGTCTGCTTTGACCATTGTGTTTCTTTGAGATCTGTCTCTATGGGCTCAAAATGACAACCGTAACTCAAAAGCTTAGCAAACTTAGGTTTATGTTAATGGTGGGAAAACAGCTCAAAAAGGAAGGTGAGACTGGTTGCACTACTTGAATTTAATAAATGCCATTGATTTGTTCAGGTCTAAGTCGTTGAATTGGTGTGTGTTTTGCTGTGTATATTCGCAGTAACAGCAACAAATTTAAAAATTCTAAAAGGCATTCTTCATGTCTTTTATGGTCTTTTTTATTTTTAGCCTTTCCTTTTGACACTGTCTTAGAATTTCCATTTCAGCCTACATTACTCATCTGTTCTTCATTTTGTTTATTTTTTCCATTAGAATCCTTAACATATTAGTCATTTATTGTTGTTAAGTGCTTTCGAGTCACTTCCAACTAATAGTGACTCTGTCTGTATAGGGTTTCCGAGACTTTCCATCTTCATGGGAGCAGAAAGCCCCATGTTTCTTCCGTGGAGTGGCTGGCAGGATTGAACCATAGACTTTATGGTTTTCAGTCATTACTTATTGTATGGAATCATGTTGTTAAGTGCTTTCGAGTTTGTTCCGACTCATAGTGACCCTGTGTAGGGTTTCTGAGGAGCTTTTGGTGCGCTTGAACCACTGACCTTGAGGCCCAGTGCTTTATTTCACAGTGCCACACCAGAACTCCATGGAGTATTACTTATTTTAAATTCCCTGTTTGATATCTCTCTGATTCTGATCTGTGCTTTAGTTTTCTCATACTAGGCTTTTCCTCACCATTTGGCGTGCCTTGTAATTTTTTGTTGCAGCTTAGATAGTATCAGTTGTACCTGGTAATAGGAACTGTAGTACTGGTCCTTTAGCATGAAGCAGTTGGGTTATGTTTAGTGTTTGCTCTAGAGTCCGTGTTGACTTCAGGCTTTCCTAGTGTAAAAGTGGCACAGCAGAGGCATGTGACCTTGTCTAACTTCACAAGGAAGAGACAGAATCAGCATCGACAGACCAAGGCTGATTCTTTTGAAACAAGTCAGTCATACCTCCCCTCTTTAACCTTTTTACTGATTCTGACATTAACTGTCCCTCCCACGGCACTCTCTATGTACTGGGTCCAGTCATTCATTGCAGTGGACACACAGGACTCAGATAATTCTCATGATTATGGATGGGATTTATTACGTATCTATTTCAAAAATGAGCAACAACCATCCCTGCCACAGCACTTTCTACTGAGCTGGTTTCAGTAATTCACTGCAACAGCCACACACAACTCAGGTACAATACATACTGTTGTGGGGCTTGGTGGTTCAGGCTCACTAGCTGCTCCTTGGAAACCTTATACAGGGTCGCTGTGAATTGGAACCTACTCAGTGGCACTTAACAACATCAAAAGGGAAGTTAACAGCTTCTATTTCAGGATTAGAGGTGTTCAGAGAACAGTTCTTTCAGTCAGGATAATCTTTCCTCAGTTGTGCCCATAGGCAGGCCTCACTCTGACGTTTGGTCTTTGGCCCTTACCCTGCTCTAGCAATGTTACAGAGCTCTTCTAGAGCTGCTGATAAATGCCCACAAGGCACACCACTCCACCATAAACCTTAGCATGAAGGCATTTGGCTCTAGCTCCATTGGTCAGCAAACCTAGCTTGCTCAATTAAGTGCCTAGAGGCACCCCACCTGCCCTGAGTCACTCAGCTTTACCTGCTCTGGGAAGCCCACCGCTCAGTCTTGTTCTCTGGCTCTTGCTTCTGCTACTCCTCTTCCACTCCTCACAGTGTCACAGTGGGCTGAGGAGGTTTATTATATACAAAGGTTTTCTGGGTTCTGAGATGGCTGTTCATACCCATGTTAGAGTTCCATGTTTTGACAATTCCAGTGAACTGCTTGCAATCATTCACAATTGAACCTTATTATCCTATGATTATCGTCTCCCACCTCCTCTTACTCAGATCCATCAGGAAAAAGATTGAGGGAGTTTACGAAGACTATGGCTAACCGGTTCAAACCCATCATCCACTTCTTGGAAACCCTATACAGGGTCACTATGAGTCAGAACTGACTTGGCAGCACTTAACATCAACAACATGGAAGAGACATTGAACAATACACGACACCATATCAGGGAACTAACAGATTACAATTCTGGATCAGAAATGTCTCAGGATCTAGCTATTCAGTCTGGACAGCTGTTTCTCAGCCATGCCCAAAGGCAGAGTTCTCTCTGGCCTCGCCCTCAGTCCTTCGTGTCTCTGCCCTGCTCAGGAACCTGATACAATGCTCTGGCTCCACTGGAACCTTAGGCCCAAAAGACACACTCCTCTCCCTTTTCTTTTTCTTGGTTCTAGTCAGGTCCCCTATTTCAACTCTGGGATGGCTCTAACAAAACTGACCAATCTCTTCTTAGCATTCCCTTATTTGCTTGGTCTTAAACCCCATAGGGAGTCCTGGTGTGGTGCTGTGGGTTAATGCACAGACTGCAGGGTCAGTGGTTCAAGTTCACCAGCCACTCCTCAGAAACCCTATACAGGGTTGCTATGGGTCAAAACCAACTAGAAGGTATTTAACAACAACAACCCCCATAGAAGTTCCATATACTTTATTTGCCTTATTAACAAGCTGCCCAATCCTCTTGGGTAGGCCACAAGCACTTTATTTGCATAATTCCACCTAGTCATTTGGTTTGTAGTTAAGTGCCGTTGAGTTGGTTCCGACCCACAGTGACCCTGTATAAGGTTTCTGAGGAGCAGCTGGTGAGCTTGAACTGCCAACCTTGCAGTCTGGCGCATTAACCCACAGCGCCATACCAGGACTTCAATCAGTTGGTGGTAGTTATAAAATCTTGGCAAGGAAGGGCATGTTAAAGTGATCCATCAGGCCGCACCTAGCTATACCTCCCTGGATTCGCAATCAACACTCGTGTGAGCAGCAGCCAGGAGATAAAATGTGTTACACTTAGGGAATCTGCTGTACAAGACTTCTTTAAGCTGAGCACATAAACTCAGTTTGAGGACTAAGGTGCATCTGACCCAAGCTATAGTATTTTTAATCACCTTAGTCAGTTTGAATTGCAACGTCAGCAGTTCAAGCTCACCAGCTGTTCCTTGGATCCTCTACAGGGTCACTGTGAGTCGGAATACTTAACAGATGCATGTGAAAGTTGGACAGGAAGACCATAGAAAAACCCATGCATTTGAATTATATTGGAAAAGAATATTAAAAGTACTACGGACTGCCAAAAGAACAAACTTCTGTGTTGGAAGAAGTTGGGCCAGAATGCTCCTTAGAAGCCAGGATGGTGAGAGTTCGTCTCTCAGACTTTGGCCATGTTATCAGGAAGGGCCAGTCCTGAGAAGGACAGCATGCTTGGTAAAGTAGAGAGGCAGTGAAGAAGAGGAAGACCCCACCGAGATAGGAGCAGGCAATGCTTCGTTCTTTTGTTCTCAGGGTTGCTATGAGTTGGAACGGACTCAGCTGCACCTACCAACAACAGAGAGCCCATGTCCATCTCAAGGGACAGCCAGTGCCATGGGGTATTTGAGCCCTGGATGGCCAGTTTCCAGTTTGTCAAGAAATTGTAAATCTAATTTTTATGGAAAATATTCTTAGTTTCAGATGTCAGCAGTTAAGAAAATATTTTTTAACTGACTCTGGAATCCAAAAAAAGTTATCCAGTGGCTGATTTGGACTCACAGGCCACCAGTTTTCAGGCCTTTCTTTACAACAGAAATAATGAGTCCAGCCTGGCTGGGCCAGAGAGCTAGCAATGTCCAGGAGAGTGGTGGAAGAAAGGTTTACGTGGTAGAGCCAGAGAGGGCTTGGCCTAGTGGAGAGCAGTCAGTTCTGCAAGACTGTGACGTATGCGTTCTTTAAAATCCCCAGGCTGTGCTACAGTGAGCAGTAAAACCACAGGTGAAAGTGGGGTTCGTGGTTTAGCCCTCAAAAGCTTTGTCAATGACACATTAAAAATCAGGTTTAAACTTAATGAAAACTGATTTTGAGACATACGATGGCTGAGAAAGATACACAATAAATGGCTGAGAAAGAGATTAAATATACGTGACCCTTTGCCTTGAAAAGGACCTGTAGTTTACTGGTGGAAGAGGGTTTTGTGGAATCCGAGGGAAAGCTGTGATACTAAAATAATGAACTCTAAGGTAGCTGTTGTGTTTGAGGTGTGTGTGTATTCTTGCACAGGTAATTCAGTTGGGTTTTATTTTTTACATTTACCTAGTGATTTTCATGAAGAAGTTCTGCGCAATAAAACGTGAAGATTCATATTATGTTCAAATTTTTCCCTAATGTATCAGTTGCATTAGAACAAATTTGTCTTTTCAAAGCAAGCATTACAGCACAGCTGACTGTCTATAGCCAGGCTGTGAGAATACGACAAACCTTCTTACCTTGCTCCCAACCCTGCTTTATTTTTTTCAGAACTCCAGGAGTATGGACATTTGATCCAAGCAAATAAATAAACAAAATTTGCCACTTCTACCCAGGGAATATAAACTTTAGTGAGTTTTGGGTTTGTTGTTGTTAGGTGCCATTGAGTCGGTATGGTTTTGAATCTCATTAAATAGGAATCTTCCTGACTGGAAGGCATTTAACAACCACCAGTTCTAATACCAGCCCTCCTTCTCCCAGCACTTACTACTCAGCTGGGTTCAATAATTCATTGTTGTTACGTGCCGTAGAGGCAGTTCCAACTCATAGTGGCCCCATGTAGGGTTTCCAAGACTTTAAATGTTCCCAGTAGTATAAAGCCTTATCTTAACTCCCACGGAGCGACTGGCGGTCTTGAACTGTGGATCTTGTGGTTCACAGTCCAGTGCTTATCATATGAAGTCATTGCCACACAGAACTTAGATACCATAGTCACAGTTACGGGGTTTAACAGGTTACAATTCAGGATTGGAAGGGCACAGTTTTTGAGTCAGGACAGTCTCTTCCCAGTCGTGCCCACCAACAGGCCTCTCTCTGGTCTTGGCCTCTCAGCCACAGGCCCTTTGGCCTCAGCTCTGTTCAGGCAGTGTTGCTGATAAATGACCAAAAGGCACTCCAGTCTGCTAGAAGCCTCAGTCAGAAGGCGCTCCTCTCTAACTTCATGGGTCAGCAAACCAAACTCCCCAGTTAAGTACCTGGAGATACCCAGTCCCCACGTGAGCTTCCTGTCCAAAGACACACAACTTTACTTTACTCAGCAGGCTGAGAAACCCACCACTCTGCCTGTGCTCTGGCTCTTGGTTTGGCGGCTGCTCCTCTGATGTCATAGCTCTGTCTTCTGGGTGGAGGAAGTTTAATGCACAGGAATCTCAGGGTCCAAAAGCCACCCGCCGCTTATGACTCTTCTTTCTTTTTGATAGCGAGACCCCTGTGGCTGTTTCTGAGATGACTGGTTGTGTACACGTTGGAGTTCCAAGTGTTTATAATTACAATTAACTATGTAATAACCATTCACAACTGAATCATATAATCCTATCTGCATCTTCTCCCACCATCTCTTACCCAGACTCAGGAAAAAAATTAATTTGGTGGGAGTACCAAAGACTGGTTAGAAGAGCCATATCAAAAAATTGTCCACATTGCTCTTATGTCATTTAAAAATATATGCATTTATACATATACATATATATATGTATACACATACACACATATATAGGTTTACAGATTCGATCATTGGCAAAGTGATTGTATTAGATTCTGTGTTGATTGTCCAGACCTTGCAATTCCATTTCACAAAGTAAGAGACTGTCAAGGAGTGACAGAGATGCAGCACATCTGTCCTTGTCCAGGTCCTAGAACAACAACCGCAAGAGCCCCATTTGTAGTGAGGACCTACTGGTATCCTGGGGTAGAGCTTAGGTACAGCTCCAAGATCAGGGCACATGAACGAGGAAAGGGGCAGGACAGGGACTAGGACCGCTTCAAAGAATTTCCTAAGTTGCCATAAGAGAGGTTGCTCATGCTAGAGCAACTATTTTCATCACAGGTGATGCAGGTAATCAGAGACTCAGGGTGGGGTCGGGGGCTTGACTGCTGGGAAGGGGTCAGAGTTAGAATTTCTCCACAGTCATGCCTGCTGCCTGCAGTGCATCCCGCAAGGTTTTACTGCCTTCTCTTTTTGTGCCAGGCCCTGTGCTGTCTCTGAGTCACACTTGGTCTGTGCCTTAAAAACCTCAGAATCAGGAGGTGGTGGAAGCAGGCTCAGTCAATGGTGAGGCAAGTATACGTCAGAAAGGGACTTCCTAGGTTCTTTCAGCCTAAGCCAAGGTTATTTACCAACCCTTCATTCAAGCAGTCATTCCCAGGGGTTTAGATTTTGTGCATCAGTGGTGCTTTAAAAAGTTTGATTTGCCCATATTTTTTCTTAGGCTAGGTCAAAGATGTTAACTCTTTTTCAAGTGAAACCTGTCACCTATTATTATATTGCCTTCATTTCATAGAAGAAGGGCATTTTACTTCTAACGATGGGAAACATATAATAGTAGAATAAAAGTTGCCTTTTGAAATTACCTTCTGAACTGAGTATTGTTTTTGTTCTTTTTCTCATTTCACCATGGACTTGAGTCACATTCGCTGAGGACTGTTCATGCCAGGGTACAGGGTGTCTCTAGAGAGCAGACTCCATGTTGTGTCTTGTAGATTGTGACAGACCAACAGACAGGACAGAAGATCCAGATAGTCACCGCAGTGGATGCCTCTGGGTCCCCCAAACAGCAGTTCATCCTAACCAGCCCAGATGGAGCTGGAACGGGGAAGGTGATCCTGGCTTCCCCAGAGACCTCCAGCACTAAGCAGCTCATATTCACCACCTCCGACAACCTCGTTCCTGGAAGGATCCAGGTAAGGGCTGCTGAACAGGCATTCCTGTCAGCACTTTTGCTGCTGAATTGTTCCTGACTCTTACCTCTGCTTTAAGGCCAAATTCATCCCTAGACGGTCCCAACCTGAAAAGTTGGCAAGTTGTTGCTTTGACAAACATGAAAAAAAGAAGAAGAAACAGTAAATGAGTGTCAAGGCCCCTAGGATAGCCAAGTGTGGTGCTCAAAGGGGATGGAGGTTGAGCCAGCAAAAATCAGTAGCCCACAGGAGATTGACCACGAGCAAGCCAGCACTGAGGCCACTGGAGAATTCTTCCTATCTGAGGCCCCATGGGGACAGCCCTGGGCTCACCACCTAGGGCTGTTCTCACCTATACCTTGTCCAGATCTGCAAACTTGGCCCTTAGTATTGGTTGTGCTAGCCTTGGTTCCCTCAATTCTTGCCTCCATCGCTGTCCTGGTTCTCCCATATCTCACAGGGAGGGGTAGGACCAGGTACAGGGTAAGCAGAAGTTCAAGGAGCATTCAGCCAGCTTTTGGAGGGCAGCAGGGTTGCTGCTCGGCATGTTTTTTAACAAAGAGACTAGAGACTTAAGGCCAGTGTCCCATTGTTTAGTCAGGGTCACATGCTTTCTTTGGGGCTTTCTACTATGGAGTCCTGGTGTGTGGCACTATAGGATAAGCATAGGACTGGTAACCAGTAGGTCAGCAGTTTGAACCCACCTGCTACTCCTTGGAAGCTCTGTACAGGGTTGCTATGGGTCTGAACTAATTCGTTGGCACTTGACAGCAACAGCAACTGTGGAGCAACTTGAGAAGGAAAGAATTCTTCCTTCTGATAGAGCTAGCTTCAGAATGCCAAGACATCCAGCTTTCAGAACTATACTTTTGAGGCCCCTTAATGCTATACTTAAGGAACCCTGGTAGCATCGTAGGATAAGCACTGGAGTGCTAACCGCAATTCAGCAATTCAAACCAACCAGCTGCTGTGCAGGAAAAAGATGAGGCTTTCTGTTTCTGTAGTAAAAATTTACGGCCTCAGAAAAACTATACAGGGTTGCTATGAGTCGGATCCAGCTGAGTTGCAGTGAGTGGTTTTTTGGTGTACTGCAGTTAGTAAACATTGTCTCCTTCATTTCTTAGATTACACTCCAATCTGAAGTCAGAATTCCTCCTCGTTTGTGAAAAGATGGTTTTAGATTTTGTTGCATGTTTCACAAGATGTGATTTTACATAAAATATTTCCAGCATACATCAAATCATTTTTAAAGCTTACCATTAGCTTGAATTTAGACACTTTTTCATAACAGCTGTTTTTTTCTTCCCATTTTCATATGATACCAGTTACAGCCTCTCTGAGATGAGTAGCACTTTTGCCCTCCAGGAAATTGGTACAAATGACGAGGTTTCAGAGACCACCTAGTCCAGGCTTCCCATCTCCAACTGACTGAATGAGAAACCTACTTCTTCCATGAACAGAGCATGGCTGTTGGGTAGTTCTTTATGCAAATACACCTCTTTGCATACTTTTCAAGTTGTTTCATGGAAATAGACTGCCAAAAGACCATAAATATCTACATCTGTGTCTGGTTTCCCACCCGACCCCAATCCTGGGTTGCTGAGGTGACCAGATAATAGAATAGAGAGAGGGGGATTCTGCTTGTCTCTGGGAAATCAACTGCTGGAAGGGCACAGTCAGTGAGCAGCAGGGCCACCTGGGGGAGCAGATCAGGCTGGGAGGGGGAATTTCCTACTTGTTCTGCCCCAACTCCCTGCTTTAGAAACAAATGTAAGATTATGAGTTTACAGTTAAAGATCACTTTGCTAAGTGACCTCGTTTTTAATCAGCACTTTGATTCTGTTTCCTGATTTCTTCTTAGATCGTCACGGATTCTGCTTCTGTTGAGCGTTTACTTGGGAAGGCTGACATCCAGCGGCCCCAAGTGGTGGAGTACTGTGTGGTCTGTGGAGATAAAGCCTCTGGTAAGTAACACAAAGTCGTGAACCAAACTGGGATTGGGATGGGACAGTAGTTAACTAAGAGAAAAAAACATTTTCTGTGAGCCAAAATGTGATGGTCACTTTTACTACTGGAGTAGCAAAGTAAATAAACAAGTTTGTCTGGTTATTAAGATCAAAAGGAAATATCAAGGAGTTATTCTGTGACTTTAAATATTGGCTAAATGTAATAACATATAGTTATTTACACACTCCTAAGAAAATCATGCTTTCTTAAATCCAGTTAATATTTGCACAGTGCTTTGTTGTTTCACAAGATGAGTTATTTGTATAATTTTTCTTCATCCAAACTGTACTTCTGTCCATATAATCCAGTGTGGTAAACTTGTTCTAGTGGAAGAGGAGGGAGCATGTGGTTCTGGCCAAGGTCCAGGGTCAGCAGAGGCTTCCTGTGGTGGTTGAGTGTGCACATGTTGGGTAAAGCAGAAGGGTGTTCTAGCTAGTGAAATGCAGACCCAGAGAGCTGACTGGTCGTACCCATGGTTCCCTTGGTGAAGGGTTCATGGGCTTGTGTGCAAGGAGATGTTTCACCCAAAAATTCAGGCCAGAGCTGTAAAGGCAGGTAAGGGAAAAGATGGGAAAGCACTGACAAGGACAAAGCTCAGTGATTCAAGGGCCACAACCTGCATTCTGTAATAGCTGCTTGGTTCCACTTTATTTTGTAGTCACAAAATTCACAGGAGTTTCGGAGACATTGTGGTGCTGCCTTGAAAAAGAGAGACCACGCCTCTTAGGAAGATAGCTCCAGGCAAGCATGTACAGCAGATTCCTTCAGCTTCCCCTAAAGCTGATGACACCAATCCCTTGTCCTGGTAAACCAACTGTCTGCCCCTCTCTGAAGCCCTCACCTCGTCACCTGTCACCTCTCCTACAGAGAGACAGTGGTGCCTCTGGTCATGATCAACGGACACAAGCCTTTTTGTACGGAGCTCTCTAGGAATTTGTCACACTGTCTTATGATTATTTCTAGGTCCACCTCCCCTTACAGGGCTGAGAAATACCATGCTACGCACCATGTCTGTATTCCCATTTCCTTGCTCATCAAGGAGGACACATTCAGCAGACTGTTCACTAAATGAAGCGTGAACATACAGAGGCCACAGAACCTGCCTGGCTTCCCCACTTGACAGTCTCCTGGCCTTATGGAACGGCCTAGTCAAAGGCTCTCCTTTGCCATTGTGTCAGGATATGAGAGGTCACACTAAGGGAGAGAAAATTTAAGAAAATAGACTGCAAGGAAAGGAAAAACAATGCACACAAAAGTAGCATTAGCAAGACAGGTTTGCTTTTTGTTTTTTCAGTTATTTAGCAAAAATTTATTTTTAACTGTGTAACAGGCTCCAAGACGACATTTCATTCTAACTGTCATTGGCCACAGACGTTAGAAAAGGCATATCGGACCACCATCACTTCAGTCACAATGCACAGCTTATTTTCTGTCAGATTTATTGATTTCACAGAAATGCTTCCATGCAAACTTCACTTTTAGCTCCTCAAGTTTCTTCTCCTTTTCTTTTTGTGTCTTCTTGAAACATTATCTTCCTTGGGCAGTTTCAGAGGCTGCTTCTTGCCCCAGAAGCAAGTGAAACAATTCTTAAAAGCACAGAATTGACATCCTCCAACTGTACCCTGTGGTTCTGCATACAAGAACCTCGCATGATGGAATCCTCAGTTATGAAGTGCCACGGAGTCTGTTCCGACTCACAGCGACCCTGTATAGGGTTTTGGAGACTTTTACATCTTTGCGGGAACAGAAAGCCTTATCTTTCTCCTGCAGAGTGGCTGGTGGGCTTAACCTGCAATCCAGTGCTTATCATATGGCACTACCACGCTTCTGGGAGTCCTCTATAGCCTCCAGAAATGACTCTTCTGTGAACTGTGTTATCATGGCCATGTAGCTGTGCAATTGGCTTATGTAAACAAGACAGAACCAGAAGACAGATCATGGTTAATCCCAGCTGGGATCATTGAGTCATTTGTGTGGTAATATTTTGTGAACTTGAAACAGTAAACTGAGGTAAGGGATTCTTGTTAACATCATTGATAATTCAAGGTTAGAGACACCAAAGTAAACAAGATCAAAAGAGTGAACTGTGTTTAGTAAATATACTTTTAGGATTGTGTCTTCAGAGAATACCTGACCCAGGTGAATCATGTGGTAGCCTTTGTCTTGGGCCTAGCTGTTGTTGTTAAGTCAGTTCCAACTAATAGCGATCCTGTATAGGGTTTCCTTGGAGCATTTGATGAGTTTGAACAGCTGACCTTGTGGTGGTTCAAACTGGCCTTGCAGTCCAGTGCTTATCCTACAGTGCCTAAGCAGTCACAATCCGCTTGTACATGAGCTCCATAGATGAGTAAATGTCTGAGTGAGACCCTGTATAATAAAACAGTCATGGTCTGTCTGTTCTATGCCACCCCTGGCAAGACAGGAGAGCTCAGGAGATTTACAACTCAGCCATCATTTGTAAGCTCTTCCTGTGAGGTTTCTTATGTAGTAAGAGATGGAAGTCTTGTCACTTACCAGCAGTTACATAACCACACTGAACTTCCGTTTTCCTTCACCACCTCAAAGACTGTGGATAAGTCCTAGCCATTGTGTCAAATGTTCAGGGAGCAGCCTGCTGGTCTCCACGTGGCTATCAATGTGTGACAGACACTGCAACACTGGTCACTTTGCTGTGCTGTTGTTGTGTGCTGTTAACTTGGTCCTGACTCAGCTACCTGGTGTATAGGGTTTCCAAGTCTGTAAATCTTGACGGGGGCAGAAAGCCGTATCATTCTCCCATGAAATGGCTAGTGGGTTTGAACTGCTGACCATATGGTTCTCAGTCCAGTGTAGGATAACTACAGCTCCACTTTGACACACCTACACAAAAACAGGGCCTACCTGTCCCCTTAGCAAACTGCTTCATGTATTCTTCCTCCTTTCAGGTCGCCACTATGGGGCTGTCAGTTGTGAAGGTTGCAAAGGTTTCTTCAAAAGGAGCGTGAGGAAAAATTTGACCTACAGCTGTCGGAGCAACCAAGACTGCATCATCAATAAACACCATCGGAATCGATGTCAGTTTTGCAGGCTGAAAAAATGCTTAGAGATGGGCATGAAAATGGAATGTGAGTAAAAGTATTAAAAAGCATGAGTAAGCAAGGAGGGAAGAAAATGAGCAAGAGTGTATTAAGTAAGAGTTTTGTATCTTGCCTTGAAATCTTAAGAGAAAATATCTATTCACAGTCAGCTAGTAGATTCAGAGCCAGTTGAGCTAGGTTTACTCAGTTCCTGTGGTGTATGTGGAAAGCCGTATTCTGAATTAATTTGGGAGGCAGCCAGGTGGAGGAGGGTGAACATTGGCTTTGGAGTAAAGCCAATACCAGAGCAGTGCCACTTAAGAGCTAGGAGCTTTGGGAAAACATGCCATCTCTCTCTACCTCAGTGTCAGCCTCCCACGGCTCTGAGGATTAAGTGAACCTCTGCTCTCCTCACTTAGAGGTTTTCTTAGCCTGTGCATTCAATCGGTGTCCATCATAACATCAAGCACACTGCCATCAAGTCAGTTCCAAGTCATAATGACCCTGTAGGCCCCATACTAGAACTGCTCCCTCATGTTTCTAAAGCTGCGGTCCTCACAGAAGCAGACTGCTATATCTTTCTCTTACAGAGTGGCGGATAGTTTTGCACCACTGACTTATGGTTGCCCTAGCATTTTAACCATTTTGCCACCAGGGCTCCTTTTTACTTATCTTAGGTACCACCCAGAAAACGATCACCACTGCCACCAAGGAGACAGAAAGGACAGGCGGAAGTAGATCATGTTCTGGCTTGATACTAGTGTGATTCAATTCTAAATGATGAGAGCCCATCAGACTGTTCAGAGAACACCAGAATCCTTTTTAGAGTTGTTAATTGGAGAGTTTAAGCTTGAAGCTTCCCAACCTCCAGAGGTTTGTGCCCACTTACTTTGGGCTGCTTTCCTTTGAAGTTAGGACCCTCTCACAGGTCCTCTAAGCACCTGGAGCTCTAGAGAAAGTGCTGAGTATGGGGCAGAATATGTGGGGTTAGGAATTCCAAAATCAGGCCTTCATCCACAGAGAAGAGGCCAGTCATCATGCAGGTCTGCTTCCCAAATAGTGGTGGAAACACAATGACCAGAATTCACATGAGGCAGTTGAGAGAATGAATGAATTCAGGCTGTCAAATGGGAAAGTGAAGGTTGGAGGAGGCAGGCACACAGGGTGCTGTGGTGACCCTGGACCTGGGACCCCAGGCCGAGGGTGCTCTCCTCTCCTCTCCTCTCTGCATGAGCCCTCGGACAGTGCAGATGCATCATTGTTTGCATTTCTGGAGACAGAGTACTGCAATATCCAGTAAGGGCCAAGTGAAAGTGTGTTCTGGGAGAAATTAGAAGTATGAGCCTGATTTCTACCTAGTGGTGGTATTTTTATTTTATCTATTGATAATGTTCTTACTCCAGAGGGATGTGTTTTTGTTTATATTATTTTCTTTTATTTTTTATTTTAATCTCCAGTTTATTTTTCTTAGACTCAGAGCATAGTATGAAAGTCACAGCCAAAGCACTTGTAAAGACCCAGGAAAAGGGTTGGCAGGACAGGGTCCTGGGAGTCAGGTTTGGCTCAGGGCTGGAGGAAAGGGGTTGTTGCTGTCTCCCTGTCTACAAACATGTCTGTGCGTTGCATAGGTCCTGTCTTCACAGAAGACAAATGAGGAGCCAGGAGATCCCCCAGGGGGGGTCTAGCCTGGTGGGGAAGGGGTGTCTGAAGCCCGAAGGCTTGGTATGGAACTGAGACCCACATTGCTAAGTTGTCTTGTTTTTAAGAGTGAATATTTTCATTCAGAACATTGACTAGAATCAGCCTTTTGCAATCACCATTACAGCTATAAACTCAAAACGCAACTGGATTTCAGTTTGGTTAGCAAGATGTCTGAATTTTAGTGTCTGGGATTCATTCCTTATTCCTTTCTTTAAAAGCATGTTATTTTCTTCCGTTCTTTCTGGCATGTAGACCTGTTTTTATACCAGAGTTCTCGTATGGTGTCAAAGTGACAGTCATTAAACAGTTTTTTCAGGCTTGAGTTAGAAATGAGAATGGATCCTCCAGTTTGTAATACTGGACAGCATCTCTGTCACGGGCCTACTTAAAGAGGAGATTTGTGTCATCATGGTGAGAGCCTATGCTAGAAGCACAAAGTGAAAACCTAGAGGACTCAGTGTGGGCCTCCCACAGCATTGTTGTACACATGCTCTGTTGCAGTTTCTGAGCAACACCAGCCATCTGGATCTCTTTTTTCATAGCTTTTCATTTGGTCTGGCATTGAACCTTTCAGTACAAAAAAACCACAGACCACCTAGACTAATCTAGCACCAGAGCTTAGCATCACCTCATTGAGTGACTTTGCTGAGGACAACTCCTTGGTCCTCTACCATGTGAGATATGGTTTTATTGGATTGACTATGTAAAAATGAAAATGTATGTTGTGATTTAAGCTGTGCAGAGTGAACGGAAGCCCTTTGATGTGCAGCGGGAGAAACCTAGCAATTGTGCTGCTTCAACTGAGAAAATCTATATCCGGAAAGACCTGAGAAGTCCTCTGATAGCCACCCCCACGTTTGTGGCAGAAAAGGATGGAACAAGGTCAGTCAGTGCCCTGCCTTCAGAACTGCTCCAAAGAGGCACAGACATTCCTCGGGAAAGGGGACATTTTTATGGCTCCCTGCCCACCTGCCACAGCCTTCCTTGGCCTTCTCTCACCCTTCCTGCAGCTGCTCCAGTCACCCTCTGGACAGGCCTGAGGACGGCTAGTTAAAGCTGGGCAGAGGATGTATCCTCTCTCAGGGCTCAGATCTCCTCCTTGGTTGTTGTTAAATGCTGTGGCGTCCGTTCCAACTCATAGCAACCCTTTATAGGATTTCCAGGGTGCAGCTGATGAGTTTGAACCACCGATCTTGTGGTAGCAGTCCAGTGCATATTCTGTAGTGCCACACCAGGACTCCTCCTTAGTTTAGGCATCATGTAATGTACAGGAAATTAACTATTCCGTAATTCAACATTGACGGCTATTTTTACAGTATAGATAATAGATCTAAATTTCACGTGAAGTCGCCGAGAGTAAGGTAATTTACATGTTCTCTTTAATATCATCATTTAATTTAATTTAAAAGGAACAGAAAGGGAGAACAAGAAAGTTTCAGATGTATCTGGAGAAATGGAGTTGAGGGTACCTTGGAATCTAAAGATCAAGTTAACTTTATTAGCAGATTTGCCACAGTCTCATGTCATTCTGGAAAGTTCTGATAGCTGTGCATCTGTGTTTGCTGCTATCTCAGACCACAAACTTGACTTTTTTGTGTACACCTTCATGCAAAGAAAAGGAGGCTAGTCACTCGGGCTGTTTCTAGTTAGAGCTTTTCTACCGTTCAGACTCCTCGGCACACGTGGAGGGGTGAGGGCCAGGGAAGTGCAGCATGATCACACTGTGACTAAAATGCTGGAAGCTACTCTGGCTTTCTTTATGTCTTCAATAGACAGACAGGGCTTCTTGATCCCGGGATGCTTGTGAACATCCAACAGCCTCTGATACGCGAGGACGGCACGGTTCTCCTGGCCACGGAGTCCAAGGTGATGTTCTTTACCTAATCCCTCTCCTCCACGGTATTGCAGTGTGTGGCTATTTTAACTGTATGTGCCCCATTTCTCCCAGGCCTATGAAGACTACATACCCCAACCTTCTATGATCTATTTGAGAAATACTGATGACTTTGCAGAAACCTCAGTCAAGGCTATCTGGTCAAAGTCATAATATATCCATCAGAGTTTAGAGTTCCATTTGGTGATAGTTCCATGGTTCTGGTCTCTATTAAAAGACTCCCCCACCCTCCTCCCCCAACACACACATTACTAAACTACTAGCATGCTGAGGAAGCAGGCACTTGTCCCAAGAGGGCCTTTTGCAAAAGTGTGGTTCCATTTTATTGTTACGTGATATTCAGGAGGAAGTTCAACCAGCATTCTAATAATTCTAAAACTTTGTGCCACAGCAAATCAGCCGTAGGGAATCCAGCTTGTTGATAGAGTTGTTTGTTAATCTGAGAGAGAACGAAAGCTGGCCAATTCCCACGAAGATAGCCAAGCAGGAGTCAGGAGTGTTTTGTCCAGGCAAAGGAATCCACTGTTCTCCATGGTACTAGTTTGCAAAACTGATGGCCTTGGTTTTTCTCATTTTGGTGTTTCTGATGTAAAACACTTGATGAAGTAGCAGGAAGCCGTGGCTGGGGTCAAAATTTTCCACTTTGAAAGGGAAAGACTGGGTAATGAGGGCCCTGGCATTGCTGCTGAGTTCTTTTTCACCCATTCTCATGCGCATTAATGTGCACACTCAGGTCAGGAAGGACCATCTTTTCGTAGGAAAGAAAAAACAAAAATTTGAGTCCTCAACTGGCATGGAAGCCTGTCGTCTGTCTGTTGGGTCACTGGGCTGGGCTCTGAGCTGCCTCTCTGTAGTCCTGTGGTACTGTGTGTGATGAGGGCTAGCTGCTCATTACTGAGGAGTTCTGACTGTGCCGTGGGGTACAGAGAACGCATGAGTCTGAGTGGAAGGCCTTCTTGACGAACCTTGAGGAAATTCTGACCACCAAGGGATTGCCTGAGACCGTTCTACTGTGCAGTCCATAAAAAAGGTCTGAGAACTAGAGTCCAGAAAAGCCCAACCCCTCTGTGGTAGCCCTACAGTGCCCTCCCCTCGACCCCAGCCCTAGGCAAACACTCATCTAGAGATTATTCTAGACATTTCCGATAAATGACTGGCTTCTTTCTGCATAATGTTTTCAAGGTTCATCTATGTTGTAGCATGTAGCAGTACACTTCATTCCTTTTTATTCTCTTGTATGCACCTAACAACAACAACATGTATATATATGTATATGCATATAAGCATTTTATTTATCCATTCATCAGTGGGGTAGATCTTTAACTGATAGACTATTTTCAAATACTTTGTCCCATTCTGTGGGACATTTGAACTTTCTTGATTGACCCTGTCCTTTGAAGCACACAAATTTGTAATTTTGGTGACATTCAATTTATCTGCATGTGTACATTTTTGGAAGCATTTTCACAAGCAAGATACAAAATGATGCACCCTTTAAGTAGACAGACCTCCTGTGTGCTGTTCCTTTAGACTCACCCCCTAGAGAAGCTGTGTTAGACCAGGGCATCGAACTACTGCATGGCCGGCAACTGAAACTAGAACGGACCTGCGTTGTTTTTAATGTCACTACTAGAACGGCAAAAGCACAGGTCGATGCCCAGCTAGAAACGTAATCTCCCTTTTAGGAACGAAGGGTTGCATGTGCATTGCATAGCAGCTAGATCTGACCAACAGAGACAGAAGCACAGTGCCCTGATCAGAGTAACTGACCACGCAGCTTCGAAATGTGTGTTGCTCTCTGTAGTCCTGGAGATAATCCAGGCTCCTGAAAGGGTTCACTACACTTCTGCGTCTCCTAGTCCAGGGCTTAAACGTGTCATTTCCCTATTCCAGTTCATCCACAGTCGGAAAATTCAGGTACTGTTCTGGTCCAATTTCAGTGCATAAACCATAGCTGAACCTGTTGGAAGCCCTGTTTTAAATATGCAATATGAGGGGCCTTCAAAAAGTTTGTGGAAAAATTTCATTATCCTTTAATTCTATTTTTTGAAGCCCTCTCATATACCTTTGTTGGCCTAAGAGTCTCATTGTTGTGTGAGCATGTGCTCATTTTTAATGTTGTTATTTTTTGTTGAATAGGCAGAAACAAGCCAGGGAGCCCTGGGTACCCTAGCAAATGTAGTGACTTCCCTTGCCAACCTGAGTGAATCCCTTAACAACGGTGACACTTCAGAGATCCAGCCAGAGGACCAGTCCACGAGCGAAATCACCCGGTACGAGCCCGTGAGGACGGGGTTCCCCTCTTAATGTGCACACACAGTTGCTGTGTTGTGAGTGTGGATGGTAGCATTGTGACCCCCACCCTGTATTTAATCGAGGGCTGTCACAGTGAACCTGCACATCTGTCTTCTTCCCAGTTTTAACTGTGGGAATTTGGACCCACTTACATTATAAAGCGTAAAGCAATCAAAGCTATTTTTCATTCTAGACAATAAAACAGGAAATAGATTAATTCATTGGAATCAGAGGGTGGGGGGAGTTGCAGTGGCTAGATGTTATTTGTGTTTATCACTGTATACTGCACCTGAATAGTAATAATTCACCCCCTTTTTTGCTTCTATTTTATCTTATTTTTCTTACTCATATTTTTTTCAAGTAGTGAGTTTAGACCTTAAAACCAGCAGGCAGGTGTATACAGCTGGTAGATAGCAGTAGCTGGTCCCGGACGTCTGTAACTGGCTGCAGAGGACGGCTCTTCTCTGCAGCCTGGCTCTTGTGTTTGCTCCTTTCAGGAGGGACCAGTCAATCCTGCCCATTGTGCCAGTCGTCAGGTGAGGAGCTGGGGCCACACGAATGCTCTGCCCGCATGCTCATGTGTGGTCAGGCAGCAAGATGGAAATCTAGGGCCAGTGTAAAGAGGATGGGATGTGAGTTAGAATTCTGGTTATGCCACTTAACTAGCTGGGTGGTCTTACAAAGTGATTTAATGTCTCTAAGCCTTAGTTTTTGCTTCTGTAAAATGGAGAGAATTCCAACTTTAGAGGGAGTTATGAAAAATTAGAAATGATATGTGGAAATAAATAGTATATATAGCTCAGTGCCTGAAATGATGTGTAGATACTCAGTAAACACAGGCTTTCAGTGCTAGCAGGTATAATTTAGTTCCTTTCCCATTTTACTATTTTTCTAAATTTTATCTCTGCTAGAGCTCTGTTGTTCCCCCCAAATCTGTGGATTCACAGCACTTGTTGTTTCATTTTTGCGTACAGGGCGTTCGATACCTTAGCTAAAGCACTTAATACCACAGACAGCTCCTCACCCCCAAGCCTGGCAGACGGCATAGACTCCAGTGGAGGAGGGGGCATCCATGTCATCAGCAGAGACCAATCGACACCCATCATTGAAGTTGAAGGTCCTCTCCTCTCAGACACACACGTCACATTTAAGGTGAGTGCTTTAGCCTCACCGCATGCCCCAGCCTGTTGGAAGGGGCCTCTATGCTGAAGTTGGTCAGCAGTATTCAAATTCAAACCCTGGAATGAGCTCATTTCCATATTGTGGTGTCTGATGTATAAGTATAAAGTCCCCAAACCACCATCAAACTTGCTTTCCTAACGACTGGTTCTAGAGTCACAGAAGACAAATTGTAAATGTCCTGATTGGTAAAATGCTCTCAGGTCCCTGTGGGTCTTTCCCTCTCTCCTTCACTGCCCCTCTTTTTCTGTAGGACACTCCCAGGCCCCCTGAAGCTTGCTAGTTCTCCAGACTGAGTCTTTTTGTTGCCTGAGTTTTTCTTGCTGTTGAGATCTGGCCAGTTGTTTAAGTTGGTCCCTCCCCATGCTTACCCAGGGGTGTCCAGGATGCAGATTCCCAGTAGGATTCCTGCTTCAGGTGGAGCCCCTTCTAGACTAAGGGCACCTGCAGCCCAGATCAGACATCCTAGTAGTGGTATTTCCCCCACGTGTAATACTAGGCTTTCACTTTTACCTTGAGGCTACCTACATAATGCCTCGTAGTCCATGAGGTTGACCTGTTCCCCTGATTCAACTTGGATTTTAACCTAAGACTCAAAATGGGATTGCCTTCAAACAAATAACTTAGTTGAGCCAAAAGTTAAGGAGTACGCCTTTGTGTGAGTATACTGGAATCTCCCCTCCGGCTTCTAGCTCCCTCACCTGCTAGCCCCTGCAGGAGACACACAGGCACCCTAAAATCAGAGACAGTGACTGTGACTCTGTGACTACCACTGGGGTTGACAAGCAGAGGCAGCTCCTGAGTTTTGTCTCTTCTCTTGTCCAGCTCACAATGCCCAGCCCCATGCCCGAGTACCTCAATGTTCACTACATCTGTGAGTCTGCGTCCCGCCTGCTCTTCCTCTCAATGCATTGGGCCAGGTCCATCCCAGCTTTTCAGGCACTTGGGTAAGTAGCCTTTTTCTCTGCTTTTATCCTTGGGTCAAGGTCTATGTCTCTAAAGGTCCTTCTAGTTTGTTTCTGTGGCCTAGGTGAGGTGATCCTGAGTTTCTACTTAAAAAATTCACTGGACTGGTAGCAGGTACCCATGGTTGCCGGTTCAACACCACTCTGCAGACATTGATTGAGCCTCCTTCAGGTGCCCGAAATGGAGTGGATTAGGAGGTAGGAGTCATCAAATGAGCTTCACAGAGAGTGATCTGCAGGCTGTCCTAGATCATCAGGAACTTGGCATGTGAAGCAACTATGTCCTCAAACACAAGTTCACTGGTTTACTTTCTCGTATAGCAGCTTACTTCCATGCCGACCAACACTATGGGCAACTCTACAGGAAGCACCTGCTTGCTTCTTTATTGAGCACTGCTTGTGTGCGTTTGTCTGATTTCTTTCCTACATCCCGGTACCGGCTCTGCCATTGTGCCCATCAGGTAGCAGAGAGTCTGGTTAAGAGATAGATGTTAAGTGCCTTCGAGCCAGTTCTGACTCATAACTACCCTATCTATATAGGCTTTCCGAGAAGTGCTGGTGGGTTTGAAGTAGTAACCTTGTGGTTTGCAATCCAGTGCTGATTCTACAACACCACAATGGAAAGAAACCAAGAGTTAATTCACATGTAGAAAACACCAGAATGGAGGGCCAGTTGTTTACTGAGTTAGATCACTGGTTTTGGCTTGAAGCCATAAAAGTAGAACTTACCAGCTATGTGACCTTGAACAAGTTACTTTACATCTCTGAGCCTCTAATTTCCTTGCAATAGAATCCTTGCAAGGGCTTAGGGTCTATAAAGTTCTTAATCCACTGACTGCCTGAGCACAGGGTTTTGGTGAGGGGCACTCAGTAGAAGTTAGGGTGTGCCAGGTGGAATGTGCCCTGAATGGTGTTTGGAATGCTCACAACGCTTCATGAGGAAAGGAGAGCTGAGGAAGATTGGGGTCCTTGCTCTGGGAAGCGCTGTACAAGCAGGTACTACTGAGTAAATTGACATGGTGGTAGCTAATGGGAGAAGATGGAGTCACTCCAGGCATCCTGGGTACTAGTAAACAGACATTTTAAGGGAGTTAAACATTATCTACCGTTTGCCATCGAAGTCTGATTTGAGAAATTTGGAACCTCCTCCACAGGAGTTTTCATCCATGTGTGTGCCAGGGATGGGATGGAGTAGAACACATTTAATCCAGACAAAACATGCTGTAGTGTTCAAAGTGGTGGCATTTCTGTTTTGTGTAATGCTCTTCATCAATTGGTATTGAGGAGTACTAAACATAGTGAAACAACAGGTGTGCCTCTGAGAGGTCTGGACATGGCACAGTGAGGTAACTCTGGTGTCTTTGCCTTTGCACCACCTGGGCTGGGCCATCTTGGAGTCCAATGAAGGAAATAGCCTAGTTAAGAGAGCCCAGTTTTCTAAACTTTGACATCCTGAGACAGGTCGTTGGCATGATGTGTCTGTGGGCTTCTGAAAATATGGAGATGCTGTTTTGTCGTGTGCTGCACATAAATCACATTCCAATTGAAAGTAAACTCCCTACTTCAGGCCCATCTCACTTCAGGATTTGGAAGCCCTCACTCAGTTCTCGAGGGCAGATGGAGCGTGTGTTTCCTACCCTCCAGAGTCCACCGTAGCTCGGTCCTTGGATCCCCATAGGCACTTATGACTGTGGCTGCAGGATCTGGGATAGCACCAAGCACAGGCTGCCTGGGAAATGTAGAGGGCTATAGGAAGTGGAGTCCTGAGGTGGTGCTGTAGGATAAGCACTCAACCATAGCTCGGTTTGAACTGTAAACAGGTCAGTGGTTCAGACTCACCAGCCACTCCTCAGAAACCCTATAGAGTCATGGAACCGACAGTACTTAACAACAACAAGGAAGTGTTTGATCATACCTTTAAAAATTTCTCTGTATTTAAGTCTAAACTTTTTTCAGGGATAGGTTAGGTTATCAACAGAGGGACTACAGTGAGGGCATTCATATACAGGGCTCTTTTTGGAGAATGATCCTGCTGAATCCCTTTGTTTTTAGAATGCTGGGGACTTGTGCCTACATGTACCCTTCCCTGTTGAAGGGCCAGCACACACCCACACACACCCTCTTCTCTGTATCACTAGACAGGACTGCAACACCAGCCTGGTGCGGGCCTGTTGGAACGAGCTCTTCACACTCGGACTAGCCCAATGTGCCCAGGTCATGAGTCTCTCCACCATCTTGGCTGCCATCGTCAACCACCTGCAGAACAGCATCCAGGAAGGTAGGGCTTCAGGTGCGGGGCCCAGACCAGGCAAAGGCCAATTGGCCAACCTCAGTGTCATGTTCCACAACATCCATGGACTGGCTGGGAAGTCAATGTATCTTTTGCCTCTTTTCATAAAATGAATATGGAGGGGAGGGCAGGACAAAACAGTGATTGAGAAAAGCTGCCCACTTCAGTGCATAGTTGTTTCGTAGATATTTGCAGAATGGTCACACCTTCTATTTTCATTGACCAGGTTACCCTTTTATCTTAACAAATCTTCACAACTCTAGAAAGTAGGGATTATCTCAGTTTTACATGTGGGGAAACTGAAGCCCTGATAAGATTCCTGACTTACCCTAAAGCTCGGAGTAAGTAGAAGAGCCAGACACAATCTGAGAACATGCAGACGCACCAGTCCAGGGTGCACTTAGCTCAGCCCATCTGCTCCAGTACACACTGACAGCCACTGTCCAGAGGGGACCATCCAAGAGTGAGGCTAACACATCAAACCTTGGTGAGCAGAACTCTGAGTACATGAAACTGAACTGCAATTGTCATTGGGCGCTCCAGGGTTGGATGTCTAGGAATGTGAGTTACCTAGCCAGATCTTTGCTTGTGTAGTGATTCCTTCAGAATATTTACATAAGGTTAGTTTTTTAAATAACACTTAGCATCTTAATTGAATTTAAGTAAGACTTAGTCACAAATGAACTTTTGTTGGTTTGTTTTTAAACTGAGTAAAGTGATACTGATACCTTCAGCAAAGTATTGCCATGAGGATTAAGTTGAGATCACATAAAATTTTGATCACTAATAATTGGGCATCCTTGAGAGACTCAGATTGTGTTCCTTTTTCAATGTTCTTTGAATTTTGGGAGCAAAAAGAAATCTGAAGGGGCAAGATTGGAACTATAGGGTGGATGTGGTAAGGTTTTCCCAGTGAAATTGCCACTAGTAATGCTCAGATTGACAAGCACTTATTACATACCTGTAGAGACTTAGAAAACCTAACCATTGATCTGGACTGACATATGGGTCCTAAGCACAGTATGGAAGGAATTACTAATCTGTACTGACAGACCAACAGTACTGCTCAGGGATGTGGGGTCAGTGGGGGGGATCACCTGCCCAGGGGGTTCATTACGAAGGCAGACTATACAATGCAATGGAATCTGTATACCTATTTACATGCTGGGACAAGAGTTGGATTGAGTTCATTTCTTCCCATCAAGCACATCGGTTCCCTTTAATGACAGTCTGAGTTACCACTTCACCTTCACCTAGAAAATGAAGTCCTTGACCATCTGGAGATACTGGTGATTTATTCAATTATTCTCCCATTTCTTCCAGTCTGTGGCCCCTAAGAAGCTGGTTTAGTTGTGCCTATCAGCATTTCTCAGAGGGTCTGTAATGTTGGTTTCTAGATAAACTTTCTGGTGACCGGATAAAGCAAGTCATGGAACACATCTGGAAGCTGCAGGAGTTCTGTAACAGTATGGCGAAGCTGGATATAGACGGCTATGAGTATGCATACCTTAAAGCTATAGTTCTCTTTAGCCCGGGTAAGATATACGGTGGGGACTCATGTCAGTTTTCCTCCTGTGTCTACTGCTACTTCTGAACATGAAACATGTCACGTCATCAGAGGTGTATAGAGAGCCCTGCCAGAGTGTATGTGAACAAATGTTCTCATAGTGTTTAGACTTTGCCAGCCATCTTAAGGTTGTTTAAATTCTTGCCTCTACTGAAACTATTTAAAAACAATGCCTGGTAACTTCACGCACTCCATAGATTTAAATATCTGTGTCCTCATTAAACCATTGGCCAAATAAAACTACTGCGTGCCCAACAGAGTATAACACCCAGTGTCTTTTCAGCTCCTATGCTGTCAGTCAAAAAGTGTTGTTCTGAAATCATAGAGCCCATTATTAAACAAAATATCAAAATGTGACGCTATTGTTTCTCAACACATCCTCCACCTTCTAGGCGTAGGCACTTCTGAAATCTGTGTTTCCATCTCTCAAACCCTTTTCAGAAGAATTCTGTGTTCTTCTAGACATGCCACATCAAAATGGCAGTTTGGGCGTCCTTGAGGGACTAAAATTGTGTTCCTTTTTCAATGTTCTTTAAATTTTTAGAGCAAAAAGAAGTCTGAAGGGGTAAGATCAGGACTTGTAGGGTGGATGGGGTAAGGTTTTCCCAATGAAATTCCTGTACGACAGTACTTGCTACCCTGGGGAACCAGCAGGTGCATTATAAAGATGGAAAAAAGTACTCAGTGCATCTTTCCTGGTCTTTCTCCAACCAATGCAATTTTCAATTTTCTGAAAATCTATTCATAATAAGCCCCCAGCCCCTGTGATCATCCTGTGTCGAGAATATCTATCAAGATGGTGACCCTTTTGAGATTCCAAAAAACAATAGCTTCTACAACTGTACCACTCATAACACACCCAGTCTTGTTTGAATTTAACTGATCAAGCAGGCTCCCTCAGAAGCCACTGTTTTGATTGGCTCTTTCTCCCTGGATCATATTGGTAAATCCAAGACTCATCCCAGTTACAACTTGCCCCATAAAAACCTTCATTAGCTTCTATCTTGGTTGAATGACAGGTGGCAAGATCAGCTCATGGAGCTAGCTCAGCTTCACACAACACTCTGGCATCCTTTAAGCCAAAGGCTTGCTGAGGCCAATGCTAAACCATTTAAGACCCCAATGTACTAATGCTATTGAATCAATGGTAATTCTTTGGTCTTCTCTTACTAGTTTCTGGGCTTCAGTCATATGTTTTTCACTTGTCGAGGTTGATGGTCTCCCCTTCTGGGCTTAACTTTGATATCTTCTAACCTTCTTAAAATACTTGATCCATTTAAAAACCATTTCTATTATGTGGGCAACCACCCCATACCTGTTGAAAAGCTTCAGTGCATCAGAAAGATGTCCACTTGAGATCCATTAAAATTTGATATTATTCCTGACCTTAAAGAAACTTTTTTTCCATGTCACAAAAAGTATCCTTTTTTGAAGACACCAAACAAGATTGAGACAAGTGTATTAATTAGAGAACTTGTCTACAGCCATCCACTGATTTCAGACACATGCACATTTAAATGTGCATGTTTGGAATACATTTGTACATATATGGAATCCTAGTAGCAATACTTCTGATTAAATATCTAGAAGGAAATTTTCATATGGTTTCAAAATCTTGGAGCATTAGGAAACCAAGTGTCCAGAACTAACCTGGGTGGGACTTCTCAGACAAAGCATCCAAAGTGGATCAGTGTTCAGAACTCAATTTATTGTACTTGAGAAGTTTGCCAGAAATTTGAGTAAAATAAGTACTAAAAGGTCTGCAGTGAGTCTTTCCAAATACAGATGGGAATTTGGGGGCACTTTCTGTTTTCAGATCATCCAGGTTTAACCAGCACAAGCCAGATTGAAAAATTCCAAGAAAAGGCACAGATGGAGTTGCAGGACTATGTTCAGAAAACCTACTCGGAAGATACCTACCGGTGAGACATGCAGGCACATGCTCTGGTTGGGCAGGAAGGAGTGTGGCTGGATCAGCTCTCAGTGATGTGAACCCTCCCATTCCATCTCGCTTGGCATCTCCAGTTTCACAGGTGGTGCTAGAATGTGGGAGGCCCCCAACTGTAGCCTTCTTTCTCATCTCAGGGCTTGGACTCTTGTCTCCGTGGTCTCTTCTCCGACCCACACAGTGCATGGGGCTTGTGTTCTCATGGAGTGTCCACACACTTGTAAAGCTCTGGCATCTCTTTACACCACAAGTGCACTAAGCACACCCTGTAAAGACTTAGCAAGTGGTATAAAACAATCATTTTCTTTCTTATAAACTGTTGAAAAAGGTTTTTTATTTGGGTAATAGTTAATTAACAGTATTAACTATAATGAGTAGACAGCAAAAAATATCTCTGCGTCAGCCTCTGTCATGTAGGAAATCTGAATGGGATGGGGCAGAAAGCATTGACAGGCTTTCCCATGAGGGCTGGGAAAGCTCTTTCCTGGGACCGCTGCTTAGCGCCAGGAGGCGTCAGGAACATCTGGGGCCTGTCAAGTGAATCACTGAACACTTCCCTCCCCGTTCTACCCCCCCAAAGTATACCTTAGAGCAAACTCGACAGTCCTGAAAGTTGTATCAGCCTGCCTCCCCCAGACTTGTGTCCTTGCATCAATCGACCTCAGTGTACAGGTGTCTAAAGCAGAGATGCCCCAGGTCCTGTGTGTATGTGTAGTCGGAGGGAGGGCTTCGGGGATTTACTGGCAAAGAGCTTGCCTCACTTAGGCATACATCCATGGTATAAATAAAAGTTGCTGCTGGAATCACTGGAGATCTAATCATGGATGTAGAATAACATAACTTCAGTGTGTACAGTGTAAAGCACACACAACCAAAGTTCATACATCTAAGCAGGCATGTAGGCAGGGTGTCCCCAGACAAGGCCACAGACCTACTCCCGCAAGCTCCTAAAAATGCCCTTTTGGGACTTCCTGGCAGAGCTGCTGCACACTCTAGAGTTATCTTCACACCAGCAACTCTCTGGCCTTTGAAAGTCAACAAAATATTTCTGGGAAAAGCATGAACCATCCAAATCTACCTATGGGACCTGGGTGCGTGAATCAGGCGATGTGAGGCTTAAAATAAGAGCAGGGAAACTTTTTTTAGGACTCTGAAATGCTCTCAACGCAATTCCCAAGAAAGGGCCCTAGATGTTTGTGCCTCCTGTTGACAGATTAAATTTTTAATCCATTCCTGTGCCTTTTCTTGTCTTGTTTGTTCCTCATGAAATGCCCTCTCCACTTCTCCCCATTCTATGCATCTCTACTGAGGGATACCCTGGCCAGCCTCTCAGGTCTGCTGTCTGGGCTCCAGGAAGCCCGCCCTCCCAAGGAGAGGGTGGGTGAGGGGGCTGTGATGAAGAAGCCCTCTGCAGTGGGCATCCTTCTGTTGTGTGCTGAGACCAATCCCTGAAGCTGGTGTGGCTGGGCCCCACGGCATGGATGCTTCAGGATGCACAGGGCCCAGCTCTCCTCCAGGACAGGAGTACAGTATGCTCGCCCACCCCTGGTTTCTGCAAAATGAAAAAACTTATTGCTTTATATTTCATTATAACATTAACACTAGAAATTGGGGCAAGTCAGGAAAAAAAAATTGGGTGCAGTCACTCTTAAAACCCAGAACTTGGCCTCCCCAGAGGTACTGCATACATATGTACCCATAAAGGTACACAGATTAGAGTGGTGTACCTGCAGCTGTGCACGGCTTGGTCATGAAAAGTGTATTCAGCTGTAAGTCATGGGTATCTTTCCATACCAAGGAATATAAATCATTACTAACCTGTTTTTGTTTTTTTTTTTAAATTCATCTCACATTCTTTTATCCGGAAGCAGCATGCTTTAATCTGTACCTTAAATTTCATGTGGCCAGGATCTGTTAGTTGGTCTGTTAGTTTTAGGGGAAGGAAGAGTTGTTATCAGTAACAGTGAAGGGAACATCTGTACAGATATGTTTGCATGCATTTTTTTTTTTTTCTCTCCATGATAAATTCCTACAAGAGGAACTGTTGAAATCAGAAAGTCAGGAGTGTGTCTGTTTGTTTGGTTCTATTGTGAATAATACCCATAGGGTCCTGGGAAGTCATCCAGGCCCAAGCCTAAAGGGTGGTTTCCGTTTCTCTAACATCTCTCCCTCCTACAGATTGGCCCGGATTCTGGTCCGCTTGCCGGCACTTAGGCTGATGAGCTCCAACATAACTGAAGAACTCTTTTTTACTGGCCTCATTGGGAATGTTTCAATAGACAGCATAATCCCTTACATCCTCAAGATGGAGACGGCGGAATACAACGGCCAGATCACTGGAGCCAGCCTATAGTGCATGCTGCACGCCTACCACGGTGCCGAAGACGCCTCCAGTCATCCAGATACACAGAAAATAAAAGTAGTGGTATTTGGTATGTGCACATAGTTCCAGTACGTTAGCCATTTCCTACTTGGTTTCTTCTTACCTGTTAGCTCCTGAAAATAGCTGCGGAAAGACTAATAGGACCTGTTCCTGCCATAAGAAATGTTTTAATGCCTTTTGATGAAGTAACAGATTTTGAAACAATCTTTTCATTCAATTTGTATTTAGAAATTCTCAAAGGGCAAAAAAACAAAAATTTTATAATGTCAGAGACTAGTATTGAAACTAAAAGAACCTAAGAGAACAGTATGTGTGTATATATAATGTTTAAAATATCCTTGGAATTAATAGATACTAATTACCAGGGTAATAATATTAGCACTTTCTAAGCACTTGTCAATGCTTAATGTTAGCAACATCTTGCCTGTGGACAGGGCAAGTGAAAACTGTCTATCTTTTGCCGAAATGCTAATGATTTCTGTAAAAACTCACTAGGGTACAGGAGACAATCGTTTATGTTTCAGAGAAGAGGGCGTCATTCCTAATTGTATGCACATACTGGTAGTGAACAAACACAAATGAGGCTGACTTGCAGCTTGCAGTGGAAGGATGGTAGACTCAAAGCAGAAGCTTCCAGCAGTAGAGTTGATGCCTTTCTAGCTCCCTGGTGTGGGATTGCAGCATGCAGACTTCTCCTCTGGTGATGCTTCTCAGAATCAGATTGCAGCCAGTCAGAGATGAACTGCCAGGTCAGACATAGCATTTCTCCAGCAACTGAAAGGCACTGCCAGAGAACCAAGCAAACAGTGCAAGGTGTGGCCTGGAGCAACTGAGGGCCATGGGGGTGCCCTTGGAGTGTGGGGTTTCTTCCTTAATGGTTCCGTTCCTCAGTTGGAGCATCCTAGCAGTCGGGCTGTGCAGAGTCTCACTAACTGGCCATGATGGGTAGGGTCTGGCAGAGCTGAAGGGATAGTCTCAGGGCAGTTTCTTTCAGTTGGCCTTAAACATCAGTTTCTCAAAAGGTCTCTCTGTTGACTTTTAATAGCCCTGGTATACCATGCACTTTGGTTCCCCCAGGTGTTGGCCAGCAAACCATCTCAGAGGCTGCCTGCTCTTTCACACTGAACCCTTCTCTCTCAAGGTGTTCTTTCCCTGATGTGATAGCCTGGCACTGAGTTTCCAGGCAGCCAATACGATGATAAGGAAGCTCTAGCTAGGCCACAGTAGTTATCAGTTCCATTGGGTCTGAAAAAGCAGCAGGGTTATTTGTTTGGGGAAACTGGCAACTATAAGACCAGGTCAGGCTCTTCTGTTTTCTTCTTGTATAACCCAGGTTAAGACAGTGGATCCTGTAAGACTAGATAGATTGAGCCTCTTGAATCTTTTGATCAGATGATGTCCAAAAAAAATCCCAGTATGACGCTTCCCCAGCCCCCTGCACAGTGCTGCAGTCTGGCTTGGACACGTAATGTCGAGGTTAGGCCTCACAACCCTGTGGGCTGCAAGACTGCCAGCACTGCAGCACTGTATTGACACAATGAAGGCTGCTACAGGTTAAAAAGGGCTACTGGACCCTGAAGTCATTGTTTATGGAAGTCAGCGGGGGCAGAGTCCTTTATAGGTCATACCTTGGAAGCAAATTTTGGAGAAAAGAGTGGATGCCCATTATAAAATGATGGAAAGGATTGCGTTTGGCCAGCTTAATTTAGTTTTTTGACTGTGAAGTCAATTTAAAAAGTTTTTAAAGTGGCCAAGACAATGGAATTTTAGGGTGCTTTCAAAGGATTTTAGTAGAGGGCATTTTGAAGCACATTTGTGTGTCTTACACAAAAGTTGCCTATGTTTCTATTCTTTTTGATTTTTTTTTTTTTTTTAATGTCAGCATGTCTACTGATCATTTAGCAATTCCCTGAATTCCCAGTGGCAATGACAAGGTCCATACCAGCCAGCCTCCTGGCCCAGTACCACTCAGTGCACAGGTTGGGGAGCGCTGCCTGTGGTTTAACACTTGCACTCAGATATGGGGATGGCTGAGCCAAGACCTAGACTAGGGTCTATAGAGGTGAAACTGGCAGGAAGACATTAAGTATTCAAAAGTAATGGGGTCTTACAAGGTTGCCCTGGAGACCAATTAGTCCTGCCCTTTAACTTTCACAGGTGATGGCCAAGTCCAGTGGGCCATTGTGGATTTTGAACACTCCCCCATTAATGGCCCAGGTCTTGGCCACACACCACCAGAACACTCGGCCCAAAGTCACCTCAAGCCACCACTGACTTGCAGGTCCATATGTGTCTTGGTATTTTTGCTTGTATTTATTTACTTTCTGTTGGGGAGGGAGAGAGGGTCAAACTCATTAAGAAAAATCAACTCCAAAGTCCAGAATTATATGAAAGGATCCCAACCAAATATTTCGGCTAACTTTGACAAGGAGTCCTGGTGTGGCGCTATGGGTTAATGCACTAAGCTGCAAAGTCAGTTTGAACAACCAGATTGGCAGTTCAAGCTCACCAGCTGCTCCTTGGGAAATCCTACTTAGGGTCGCTATGGGTTGGAACCGACTCAGTGTTGACTAAACAACTTTGACAAGGCTTGTGAAAGTAGCTTTAGTGACATGAGGTAAGCTGTCTCCCCGCTGAATCTGAGTGACATGAACAAGGAGTGAGTAGGATGTGCTACCACGGAGCTGTCTTCACTTCCTAACTAAGGCCAGGCACATGGCTGAGAGGTGGGCCCTTTCCCAGAAGTACCTCAGATTATGCTGCCATTACGTGGTGGAATTTGTGGAATACATTACATGTAAGCATTGAACAGGGATAGGAAGAGACAAAAAGACCAAATAAATTATTCAAGCAAACAGTATTTTTCAAGTTATTCCTGGAAAATGTTTAAGGAAATATGGTACTGTCCTTCTAATTTGAAACTTGTACATGTATGTTGGGTGTTTTGTTATTTATTGTCTAATCTCTGCCGTAAGACCATAGTTTGGGCTTTTGTTATCTTGGTTTTTCTATTTAATTTCAGGTGTAGTCACATTTTAATATGTGCTACATGATCGTCCTCAAGAGGGACTGTTTCTCAGTTGGTCGGTGCCTGTACTCTGATCTGAGGCAGGATGCTGGCCACAGTGACAACTCTTTAGTTTCCCAAAGAGCGTTGACTTGTAGCCACACTGCCTGCCTACTCAGTTGTTGGCTAACGTTTGGGGGAGCCGTGGTAGGGAGCGAAGAATGGTAAGGACGTGCTGTAGCTAGTACCCTTACTCTGGGGGAGATGCCACCACAGCAATGTTGCTCACACCTGGTTCTGTGGCCTCCAGGCCTTGCCCAGCTTTTGTGGACCTAAGTAGCCTGGAGTCCCCAAGGCCAGTGGCCTGTGTGCAGTGGAGTCAGCACCCTGGTCTAGGTCTGAAAAGTGCCCTCTTCTGACGCGGGCTGACTCTAGGTGGGCACACCTGGAGTTCCAGGAATGTAGCTCAGCAGGCAGAGCAGATGCCCCACAGGCTGTCTGTGGTCCAAATTCTCCAGACTGTGAGGCTTCTGAAATGTCTTAACTTTTGATGCCATCTTTTAAAGCCAGCCCCTTAACTGAGACAGGGCTGGTGTGGACCTCCTCCTCGTGTGCCTCCTGCCAGTGTGCACTTCTGGGCTCGTCCTGGGTCTGTCACCGCAGTGTGTGTGAACAGGCTTATAGACTGTCTGACTGAATGAATGTACATGTGTTTCTATCTCCTTTCTGTACAGTGTATATAGTGTGCCTATGTGTATATAGATGTATATTATGTATACAGACATGTAGCCATGTATCTAAACTTTTCTCTTTTTTTTGGAAGAGTCTACAGTGTCACTCATGTAAACTGACAAGGATGTTCTAAGGCCTTTCCGAAAGGGAGACTTGCTAGTGATCTTCTTAACCTACCATTCCCCTTGGGTGAGACAGACCGGGAAGGACCATGAAACTAGTTAAATGAATCACCACTTGGCATGGGAAAAGATTCCACACAGAAATGGCTTTGACAGGATGACATGTCTCTGTGTTCTCTAAGTTCAGACAAGGGCCAGGGAGCTGGTAGACAGTTTATTGTAATGTCCAAAACTAGCTGGTGATTTTTAACCTGCTTTACACATGCCTATTTTATGACCTAACGGGAAAGAAAACAGCAGGTAAAGCCATCGACCTTCCCAGATGCTCAGCACTTAAGTGGTCCTGAGACAACATCATGGTCCCAGACCCAGAATGGTCCATCCTAGGGGGTGGGGGTGGGGTGTGCTTTCCCTCGTACGTGTTAGCAGTTTCCCATCTTCCTATGATCAGTCAGCAAGAGGTGGGCACTGTTCTGTGACTAAACAAAAATCCCCATCTAATACCAATTAACACACAACAACCTACCAGATAATCTGAACTACAAATCATAAAAAGTTACTCCTCTGAATATAAGCATGTGAATGAAATCTGCTGACTTCATTAACACCTGTCTGTAAATGATTATTGCAATTTTTTAGATTAAAAACTGCATTTTACAATGAATGGATATGTGCCCTTGAAGCTACAGATGCCAAATTTTCCATGTCTGGAACTTTTTGATGCGTTTCCCCCTTAATGGGGCCTTTTAGCTGGGGTACCACTGAGGAGATGAGGCCAGCCCAGAGTACTGCTGCTCACTGGCCTGGGGAGCTGGAGGGAGCTTCACGAACCACAGAACGCACAGAACCTCACCTAACAAACACACTGCTTGCTTTTCACCTCCCCCCAAAAAGTAAGTTACTGAAGTATCTGCAGACACCTCAAGAAACCACAGTACTCAGTGCCTTCTGTGAGATGGTGGGCCGTACCACCTGCAGCTCTTACCCCACCCCCCACCCCGTTTCAGATGTGAATGACCTCACCCAACAGATTGTTCCACCTTCCACACGACATTGCCTGTCGGGACAATCACACTATTGAAGGTGGCTTTCCACAGTCAAAATACAGATAGGGTCTTGACAGTCTCACAGTGAGTCTTCAAAGTAAAAACGTTCCTTTGGGGCTATTTATCTTAACCACATTTTAAGAGTAAGCATTGAGCTTAAAAAGAAGAGTTTGGGGGAGAGAGAAAAGTATATGGTATTTTTTAAATGCCCAGCTAGACTTCAAGTAAGAAACCATTCATTTTGACATCTCAATATTTACACAAAAAAGCTCTGCCCCAGTTACCCTACAACTTACACCTAGACGTAGAAAACAGCCCCACCACATCTCCCCCTCACTTTACAGACTGTGGTACTGTTTAATATTTGGATAGCATTTGGAAGTAGACTTTATAAAGTGGCTTTTCTTTAGGACTATAACCGGCTGTCATTCTAAATTCATGACCACAGCACTCATGGACGCCAATGCTGCTGTCACACAACTCAAGTGCTGGAGTATTTTTATACAGTCTCTCCGTTCTCCAAATTAACTCGTATACCAGTGTTCAACTAGTTTTATAAAAAGCTGCACATTTTTCATAGTACAAACTATAGTTTTTACTTGTAGTTTGGATCGCGCTGTTAAAATGTAGCTGTATTATCAGCCCTTTTAAAGGAAAATTTGGATGTTAAATTTTCTTGGGACCGTTTCTGTAGCCTCTGTCCTTTACAAAATAGAAACTATTGTTTATGCCATTACATTTTAATTCCAGGTTTAAAACCTGTTGAAAGCTATAGCTTTCCACAGCTTCCCCCTCCCCCCATTAAATCAGCTTTGTATATGTAATGGCATTTAAAAAATAGCATGTTCTTTTTAAATGGAATTTTATATCCAATCAATGTCTTCAGTCTTGAAGAAGAATTTGCATTGTTGTGTTTGTATATAGAGTATCGCAGTGCATGAATTAGCTTTATGCATTTTATTAAATGCTGTTTAAATGTGGCATTATTGTTGTGGCTTAATACTACTACCTAAATGAGGTTTATACTATTAAAAGTGAATTAAAGACTACTGCATATCTTGCTCATCATTTCTCGTCGTTAACAGTAATATCACCCTGATATGCAGAGACCCCAGGTGCAGTCTCACCTGAGCCTGGGGATGAAGTAGAAATGAGGAAAGTCCCATGGGAGTCGAGCTTGACCACACTCTTCCTCACATCTGAGCCTTGTCCGAAGGTGAGTTAGCTGTCTTGAGCAATACTTTTAGTGGAGGGATTATAGCAGAGGACAGATATTTGTCCCCATCCTCCAAGATGGTGGTGTGTGGTAAGGGGACTGGATTTCAATTAATCAACCACCTTTAATAAGCCTACAGTCTTTAAGAAAACCTCTACCCTTTACAAATTAGACCCATGATAGCCCCCTCCCAATTCCCACCTTCCGTTTGGTGTAGAATCACAGTACACTTTAGCATCAGGGTCATCTCCACCATTTAATAAAACACGTCCTACCTTGCATGGCTTTCCACTGGGCTGTGGCTGGCAGTGCCTTTAGTCCCATTTTACAAAACAGGAAACAGCTCAGAGCTCTGGAGACTAAAGCCAAGGCTCTGGACAGCAGTGAAGCGAAGCCCTTAGCCTCCATTTCAGATCCAAAGCCTGTCCTAATGCTGATCCTAAGTATCCTGATGCAGGTGTGGTGCTCAAGATTAGCACCTTGGAAACCCTACACAGGGTTGCTGTGAGTCAGAACCAACTCAGTATCACTTACCAAAAAATACATACGCAGCAAAATATGCTATTTCCATGTATAATTTTGTGATGGCTTATCATGTTCAAAACATGTTTCCAAATTTTCCCATCCTCCCAAACTAACATGCTTCCTGAGCAGTGAACCCCGTTTTTCTCTTCTCTCCCATCTCCTTGTGGCTATTTCCAGGTATTTCATATAAACGTTAAGTCAAAATTCTTGCTTCTAGGGTTCCAGTTCATGCATCTAATCCAGACAAAATGTATTTAAACATGTCTGATCAGTGGATGGCTGCTGAGAAGTTCTCTCAGGGATGCACTGGTCTTAGTCTCAATAAGGTAGGAGTCTTCCAAAAACTTAAGGTCGCATCAAAACCGTGAAGTTCTGATGTGATGCTGCAAGGTCGGCGATTCAAATCCACCAGCCGCTCCTTGGAAACCCTAACCCTATACAGGGTCCGTATGAGTCGGAACTGACTCGATGGCACTTCACAATAAAAATGGTGGCTTCCAGATCAGCTGAGCCAGTTTAAGGCAGAGAGACCAACTCAATCAGTTATTGCAACTCAAAGGACAAGCACAGCTTACTATGAAGAAAGCTGCAAACTCCACTAGTGAGGAAATAGCTAGGAAAGGTGCACCAAGGAATTTCTCACCATAACATTCACTTGTTCGTGCTTTTGAGAGTCGCAAGGGCTGGCCTATGATCATTTCATTGGGAAACTATCTCATCCACCCTACAGCCCTGATCTTGCCCCTTGATTTCATTTTTAAGAATATTTAAAAGGATCATGATTTGAATCCCTCGAGGATGCCAAAACTGCTGGTTTGACTTGGTATAAATTAAAAAGCACTCAGTCCTTTGGGGAAGGGTTAAAGATGAAGACACTGCCTTTAGAAGTGTATAAACTACAAATGGGCATTACACAGTCCGTAAAGCCACTGTTCGCAATTCCACTTTGGTGAGTAGCGACTGAGGCCTTAAAAGCTTGTGAGCTCTCCCTGTGCGGAGCAGAGGAAGAAAAGATGCATGAATACAATTAGCCGAAGGACCAACAGACCACCCAGACCTCAGCTTCCACAACCCTGAGACCAGAACTAGATGCCCATCTAGTTCTGTAATATTAAAGTCCTGTACAACAAGTGGGGAAAATGTGGAACAAAACTCAAAATCATAAAGACGGGACTTACTGGAGAGTAGAGACTGGTAGAACTCCTGAACTTCTTGTTGCTAAGTCCCGTGAAGTCGATTCTGACTCATAACTGACTCTCTAGGATTTCCAGGGCTTCAAATCTTCACGGGAGCAGAAAGCCTCCTTTTTCTCCTGTCAACAGCTGGCAGCCTTGAACCGTAGACCTCATGATTTTGCAGTCCAGAGCCACTGCACTACTGAACTATGTTGTATTAAATTGTTTCCCTGTCCATTACTTCTGTGATTCATTGTTGTTGTTATGTGCTGTCAAGTTGGTTCTCATTCATCAACTCTGTATAGGGTTTCTAAGGAGTGACTGGTGGGTTTGAACCGCTGACCTTGCAGTTAGCAGTCCAGTATTTACACTACAAGGCCAAACCAGGACTCCAGTACTCCTCAACATTATTACTAAATGAGATTTGCACTATTAAGTGTGAATTAACAACTAATGTGTCTCTTGTTAATCTATTCTCCTAATTGTAATAGTACCCTCTAGCACACAGAGACCCCAGATACTCTCATCTGAGCATGAGGATACATAGAAATGAGAAAGGCCTCATGGGGGCCAATCTCTACCACACTCTTCTGCAAACCTTAGTATCCTCATAAGGTGGTCTTTATTTTCAGCCAAACAATAGGTCTACAGGGAAACACCACCACTAGGGATGAACACAGAAGGATCAAGCATTTGAGATCAAAAGGGCAGCATGTGCCCAAGGACAAAGCTCAGAAGCAGAAAGGATTAGGACACAAGAAACACAGGAAGTGATGTCTCACACTGGGGAGTGCAACCAATGACATGAAACAGATTGCGTATGAAGTGCTGAATGGAAAACTGATCTGCTCTGTAAACCTTCACTCAATTCCCAAGTGAAACACATAGAGACCTAGACAGAGGCCATGTCAAGAAGCAGCACCATCACATTTAGATGTATTTATTTAATCGAGGTGTCTTATGATTTTGCAGCAACATTTTTTGACTTACACTTGTATAGACAACATTTGATTTATTCATTCATTGTTGATGGTCATTTGAGCTGTTGTTCCTGGTCCTTTTTAACTTCTTTCTCACTGCCCTACTGCATTCAAAAAGGTGAAGTTGTGACAGAACCTATGGGGGTTCTGTCGTCCCGCTGATCTTTCCTTCACTTGACTAACTAAGGAAACCTGTTCTTCGAGTGAAGTGACCCTGTTGTTGTTAAGTGCCGTCGAGACGATTCTGACCCATAGTGACCCTGTATAGGGTTTCCAGGGAGCAACTGGTAAGCTTGAACCACACACCTTGCAGTTGAAATGACTTTGCAGTCTGACGTATTAGCCCACAGCGCCACCTAGAGGGCTCCAAATCCTCCTGAAAGGCTGAAAGCCTTTGGTGTCCTCCAGGGGAAGGACTGGGAACCACAGGGGCTAAGCAGCAGCAGTTAGACACCATCACTCAGCACCTTCTTCCTTTCCTCCTTGGTCTAGAAATCAACTGAATGGACACAGTGATGGGGCAGCAATGGCTGGCTGTGGCTGACTTGGGAGGCGCAGGCCTGAGGCTGCTTTGTCTGCCCCACAGGCTCTCCATCCCTGGCACCTTAAGAAAAGGGCTGGGCAGCTTTGCTTTACAAGGTGAGCACCACGGAGGGCTGCCTTTGGCTATCCTAAGAATGAGTCTGAGATCCATACTTCCAGCAAAAGACCGGGCTCCAGCCAGATGCAACCCCACAGCTCTGAGCTCACCAGAGCAGGGTCTGGCCAAAGACATGAGGCCAAAAGGGTAGAGGGATTGAGACAGGTGTCCACAGCTGGCCATACAGCCTCCCCTCTCAAAGCCCTGTCCTCACTCAGGCCTTCCTCCTTTGCTTCTGAGACCAGACAGGAGAGGACCAGAGAGATGAAGGAGCAGTTTGTTGGCAGGAAGGGGTGACAGTGTCCCTTTAGTAGTTTAGCTGCAGTTCCTCTCCCCGTGCTCAGCATCCTTTTGCACAGGTGTGTAAAAAAGGAGGCCCGGGCCCTTTGATCATACACAGATTAACAGAGTCTCTCTGGGGGGCAGACAAGAGCAGGGTGTCTCCCTGTGGCCAAGGGAACCCCAGACCAAGATCTCTATGGTCAGGTCCAATCTCCCCAGCCTGAGGCTGAGGCCTCAGTCCTGGACATTGGCTTTCAGAGCTGCTTTGTACTTGCCCCTCATCTCCTTGGGTAACGGCACCAGGGCTGGGCAGGACACCTGCCCCTCCACTTCACACATGCACTCGCGCAGGCAATACTTCCGGGGACCAAAGTGAGCAGGGTGTGAGAGCTGCCTTCGGTCCTGCTCCTCTCTTTGGAGGGTTTCTCTGTCAAAGAGCACAGACAGCAACAAACCCTGAGTACCAGAAACGGGAATGGTCCAACCAGGAAGGCTATGGACTGACTGCTCCGCCCGCCTGAAGCCCTGGGGCCCAGTCACTTGGGGTGTGCATCCTAGGTGATCCCAGGACTGAGCCTGCCACAACAGTGGGGTCAACTGTCAGGGGAGTCACAGCTGTAAGTGGAAGGCGCAACTGCAGATGAGCAGCTCTGCGAAGGCCTCGTGTGGCTTTTCAAGGAAGAGCTCTTGGATTCCCTCCTGTCTCCTTTCCTTCATGGAAAGAAAAAGGGGCGTGCCTTAGGGGACCCAGGGGATAGATGTCTTCCAGCTCCAGGCTGAGAGGCCCAAGGAAAGAATCACTAGCAGTCCACAGGGTAAGTGTTTGGGCTGTATTTCTGAGGCCACTAATAAAGCCTGCACAGAGGCCACGAGGCGAAGTCACCTATCTGGTGAGCCGCACAGCCAGGCATGAACCGACGCGGCCACCCCCAATCTGACCCTCGGTGCCTCTCTTGCCACTCAACCCTCTCCCAGCACCCCACTTCCTGCTTTCATACTCTCTGGGCTAAGATGTCTGCTCCCCTCCAAGTCAACCCCAGTAACTTACTCGGTCTTCCCCAGGATTTTGTTGATGTGCTGCATGATCTCCTTATTGCTCTTGGTCTCTACATCCACCAGGACCTGCTCCCCAGAGTCTGGAAACCAGAAGGGTTGAAGAGGTGAGGAGAAAAGCAGAGATGTGGTGGCACACTCAGCCTCAGAAGGCTGCTGGGATCTGGGACCTGTGTTCTATTGCAGAAACATTTTAACAATAAGAGGATTACACAGTCCATACACTAGACCCCTCATGTTTCCATTTCTTTGAAAATAAGCTGAAACTTTACATATGTGCAAAAAGCATACATTTTCACTGAAATTCCATGTTCATGGACAGTTGGCCTCATCACTCATCATCAAAAGATGTGAATCCTACGCAAATCCCAGCACGTGTCCTCATAGAAGTTGACAAGTTCCTAAGCATATAGGAACCTAAAATTCATATAGCAATGCAAAGCATCCAGAGTAGCCACAACAATTTCAGAACAAAGAAAATGGCTGGACATTCACATGCCAATTTCAAAATCACCAGAAAGTTACAGCGTGGCTCTGACAGAGCAGGAATAAAGCACTGCATCTCTGGCCTAAGGAGTTCTGGCAAAGTCCAGGGAAGCTCAGTAGTAAAAGACAGCAAGGTCGCCACAGGCAAGTATAGGAATCTAGACCTTTCCCTCAGAACACACTAAAAGTCAACTCAGATGGGTCAGAGTCCTAAATTTAAGTTAGAAAACTTAGAACTACAAAAAGCATAGGAAAAGCATTCGTCATAATCTTACTTAGGCAAACACTGTAAAGCACACTCCATAAAGGAAAAAGATCAATTTTTTATTATGAAATTTGTTAATTACCAATTATCAAATTAAACTTAGTCAAAATTCAATACGTTAGCACTATAAAAAACACTCGAAGCCACACACAGGGAGAAAATTGTCATAGCGTGCGTATTCAATAAAGGACTTGTACCCAGGATATATACAGAACTCTGCTATTAAGAAGACAATCAATCACACCAAAGAAACCCTAGAAGAATATCGATGTAGACACTGCACACCCTGAGGGAGGGAATCACTGAATGCCTGCCTGCCTGCCATAGCTCCCTATAGGCATCACTGTTCCCAGTCGTTCAGCTGGTTCCAACTTCTGTATACCGGGTCCAGGCCCAGGCCTGTCCTGCTGGAGCTTCCTGTGAGCTACTGTGTGATCGTTGTTGTTATGTGTTGTCCCACAGAGACCCCGTATAACGTTCCCACAGCACCAAGCAGGACTCTGGTGTGTGAGAATGGGAAGCAATTTTGGCCTTTGCCCTTGGTTCCTGTCCCGTAGCCCTGGGAGTGACCGAAGTACCCTTGGAAATCTCCAGACCACACCTGAGGATCCGTGCTAGTAAGTAGGGGCTGGTCAGATCAGAGAGACTCACTGGTAGACCTACAGCAACTCCAGGCTTCCTGGCTGCTGAAGGGAAGGTGATGCCCTTCTTTGGGCCATGAGAGCTGTGTTGGGAACCCCTCAACTCTGCATCTTCCTTGAGCTGGTCCTGATCTGTATCCTTTGGGTACACTAAATCTGGAATTCTAAGTGTAGCATAGCACGTTCTAGGAGCTCTGTGGCTCAGTCCACCAAGGGAGCAGGGGAGCAGGAGAGGCCCCCGACCCCACAGCTGCATCCTGCAGAGGTAATGGGAGACTCTACATCTGTGACCAGCTAATGACAAGTGTCAGGTGTCATGTGGATGCCCAACCTGGCAGCTGGCGCCCACCCAAGTGTAAAGAAAGGGTGGTTTCCTTTTAACCTATGAGGTCTGCCCCAGCTCAGGGAGGCCATTGCCAGAGGCACAGTGTGCTATGATTGCCAAGTGGGAAATGAGGACTAGATCCCACTCCACAGAGTGGGCCCAACCTGCCTTCCTCAGAGCATCAGCACTGCAGACACTTCTCCTTGCTGGAATTCCATCCTCCTCCCTCTTCTCTCACTGGGGGTCACTGCCCATCTGGCTCACTCTCCCCTCCATCGTTCACGGTATTAGCTCCAATAAATCTCCCATCTCTAGTTCTCTCTTGGTTGGTTGGTTGGTTATGTGCTGTGGAGTCGGTTCTGACTCATCTCGACCCTGTACAGGGTTTCCGAGGCTGTAAATCTTTACGGGAGCAGAAAGCCTCATCTTTCTCCCGTGGAACAGCTGGTAGGTTCGAACTGCTGACCTTGTGGTTCGCAGCCCGATTCATAACCACTACACTACCAGAGGTCAGTGCGCATCAGTAAGTACATGGAGTAAGTTAAACAAGGAACACACTCAGACAGTGCAGTAAAGAAGAATCAACACTGATCCCTGCAACACCATAGATAAGCCTGAAAAACATCACAATCAGGAAAAAGCAGCTAGGCACTGTGAGTGAGGTTCTGCCAGGAGGGAGTTGTGACACCAATCAAACTCAGCTACGGTGAAAATCAGCCCCACAGTGGCTGCCTTCGGCAGGGTGGGAAACTCACTAGACTAGTACTAGAACACTTTCTGGAAGGAAAGAAATGGTCTGTATCTAATTGGGAAAGTGGTTGGACTGGTGCGTACAATGGTTAGGACTTATCAAGCTGCACACTTTTCCTATGTAAACGATACCTCATTGGAGTCCTGGTGGTGATCAACACTGGACAGCTAACCACAAGGACAGCAGTTCAAATGTACCATCTGCTTCTCAGAAACCCTAGACAGGGTCACTATGAATCGGTACCAACTGAAGACACTCATAACAACAACATACCTCAATAAATTTTATTTTTTTAAAAAAGCAGACACAACTGGGCATACCACCCCCATCAGTCACTTCACCCCGTGCCCTGGGTCTACACCCCCCAATCAACAGCTCTTATTTTCTAAGACAACATCTTGTTCAGTGTTCCTCTGTGTCCCCTGCACTAGAACACTATCTCTGTTAAGGCAGAAGCTCTGACACCCCAAGTACCTAAAACAGGGCCTGATTTCCAGTATGATGGGGCTTCAAAAAGTTCATGAGAAATGAGATTAAAAGGTAACTTTCTGAAGGGCTCACCTAGATTTGCTATTTGTTGAATGAATAAAAACACATCAGTTTGTTTCCTGAAACATTTCACAAACTTTATGTCATTTGATTCTGGTAATTGTGTACAGCAGATTTGAGGAAGAAAGAAACAGGAAGCTGACTTGTTCACAGTCAGTGTGAACAGAACAAGCTGGGCTAGGCCTCTGGTCTTCTGTCTCTCCACCACTGAGCCCTATTTGACTGAACCATCTTTCTCTTAGCACCTTTCACAGACACACAAATGGCATCACCTGAGTGCAGTCTCGGGAGGGCACACAAACATGGTGGATTTTCAGGGAAACATGAGCATCGCTGCACACGGGGTGCTATAGGACTTCAGGAGGGCCCATCTCAGGATACAGGGAAGCTTCCCAAAGACTCCTGGGCATGCCAGGCAAAGAGACCAGTGTGATGCGGAAGCAAAGGCAACATGAAGCTTAGTTCGGGTGGGAGAGGAAGCAGGTGAGGCTGGAGACGGAGGAAGCCCAGAGCTCAGGGACGCCTACCTAGGGAAGCCAGAGGGGCTGGAAAGTGGGGGCAGCAGTGCACAAGCGTGCATGTCAGAAGGCGCCACCCACTAGCAGAAAGGGCATTGTTGTGAAGTGGCCCCGATAGGGTTTCCCAGTGTTTACCCTAGAGCTTCACACCAAGACTTCAGCAGGAAGGTGGGATAGGAGGAAAGGAAACTGTCCAGACACCACTCCCCGCTCCCCTCCTCCCAACTCACTCACCTAAATAGAAGCGCAGGAAAGGGGATGGCGTCATGTTCTTAAACATCATGATCTGCACCCAAGGGTTTTTATACTGGATCTGAGGTATGTTGAAAAACACAAATTTCCTGTGAAGGGAAGATATTAGATCTGTGAGACTATTTTAGCCTAAGATTTTGTGCATGCCTGTGTTTCTGGGGAGAAAGCCCACAGAACTTCCATCAGACTCTCTGAGAGGTCCATTATACCTAAAAGATTGAGGAAAACTGACCTAAGGGATCCATGAGCGTGTTCTCTGAACAGGGTAGGGACTCCTGGTTAAGACCCTGAGGGAAAAGAAACCTGTGGTATCCCTCATCACACTAGACACTAACCCACGGCCCACCAAAGCAAAAGTGAGCCCATGCAATGGTTTCCTTCGAAACGTGGGTGGTGGTCCCACACTCGTAGGCATGTCTACTCCCTTAGTCTAAGCTACACCCCAACTCAAGAACTGAGAGCATGAGAACAGCACGGGAAAGAGTCTCGTTACATTGGGAGGCAATTAAAAGCTTCAAGCAGCAATCCTTCTCAACAGCAAGATCAACACTGGCCAAACCAAAAGCATGTTCACAGAGAATAAAACAGGGGCTAAGCTCCGAACTAAGGTTTGACATTTCATTCAACTTACAGGGCAGGCCACTAACAGGCAGTTCATCGAAAAGAAACCAAATGGCCTATAATCACATGACGAGATTCTCAACAGACTCCCAGTACAAATTAATGATTCCTTTCACCTAGTCAACTGCTAAAGATTTCTTTAGGTGGGGAAACATTTCCTGAGCCCGATCCAGAACCTTCTGAGGTGGGGCATTCCCACTAGAAGGGACAAGCAGATTGGCCTGGAACAGCCAAAGTGACAGATGATGCATCTCCAAAGAAAGAGATCAGCAGGAAAAACCCAAAACAAAAATGGCTACTACAAGAATAAGCAAGCTGTTCACCAGGAAGCCATCAAGGCAAGCAATCAAGTTCTTTCAGAACAAACCCCCCCTAAGACTGAAAAACTCAAAGGGAACACATGAGCAGGAATGTAAGCTTGCTGGTGACCACATTGACCTGGTGAGTAGAAGAGGGGGGAAAGCAGCAATGAAGAAATGGGCTGAGTTCAACCACGTTCCATAGACTCCCTTTGATCTAAGGATGACAAAGAGAAGAGGAAGGGCTAGTTGGTCCGAAGTGTGGTGAAACCTGGGGACTCCTGAGTCCTTCGGCAAAGACACAGCCACAGAACGCTAGAGCTGAGAGTGAAGCATCCAGCTGTATGAAGTGAGGGGAGACACACAAAAACGCCCAAAATTGCAGACAGCACCCATTTGACCTAGCCTTGATGGCTTGATAATCAGAACTCAACTACAGGTAGATAAAAAAGAAAACCATTTTTTATAAAGGAAACAAGGGTAAATTGCTACAATTTCATGAACTTGACTATATTCATGGAGGTGGTGGTGGTGGTTATGTGCCATGGAGTTGGTTTCGACTCATAGCGACCCTGTACAGGGTTTCCGAGGCTATAAATCTTTACGGGAGCAGAAAGCCTCATCTTTCTCCCGCGGAACAGCTGGTAGTTTCAAATGGCTGACCTTGCAGTTCGCAGCCCAATTCGTAACCACTACGCTACAGTAGGTCAAAATACCAACAAAGAGGGATGGAGTCTTCACATCCAGTATCAATGCTATCCCTTCGTATACAGGGTAGAGCGGGACGGGCAACTTATACATTGGCTGGGCGATAAAGGCACAAAGTGACTGGCTTACAAGGTTTCAAGAGGGAGTTTAGTTTAAGACTGTGTGGGGGAAAATAATTTCCCTACTGAGTAGTTTTCATCTTGTCTAGATGGATCTGGTGAAAAGAGATGGGGATAAGATTCTTATACTCAATAGTGAATAACTGTTATCATGACTAATTGCGACTGTCAGAATTGTAAAGGTAGAAGTTTTGTAACAAAACGAGGGAGTAGTTAACCTTACAGTTCAGAAACAAAGGACAAAAGGACCATCAAGAGAGAAGAGCACAAGCAGAATGTGGGACCTTATCCAGAGGAGGCAGAGACGGGGACATGAAGAGAGGGAGCAGCTGAGGACTGCAGATTCATGGAAAGAGAGTGACTGAAAGCTGGCGGCCACAAGGCACACTTGCAGAATGTGCCCTTTGGTGGTGTAAATTATTATATATGCATGGGTATTTAAAAAAAAAAAGCTAAAATGAATAGAGAGAAATACTGTTAACTGATGTACATGGAGGGGATTATAATCATTGTAATGAAACAAAGTATATGATTTGTTGAATGTAAAACTGATGATCTGCCCTGTAAACTTTCACTCAATTCACATTAAAAACTTAAAAAGAAAAAAGAAGAAGATAATGGGATGAATGAACTGTCCCATGGACTGATGGTACAAGTGACCATCAGTCTCCACAACTCTGAGACCAAAGAACTAATGGGTACTCAGCTACCACTACTAGCTGCTGAAAGGGGTCACATTAGAAGGTCCCAGATAAAGTGTGAAAAAATGTAGAACAAAACTCAAAATTAAAAAAAAAAGGACCTTGCTTACTGGTCAGAAAGAGACTGGAGGAACCTGAGAGTGTGGCCCTCAAGTACTCTTCAGGACTAGAATGAACTCACCCTCTGGTCCAATTTTCAGCCAAGTGGTAGACAGTCATATAGGAGGGCAACACTAGTAAGGTATACTCCCCATGGAACTGTCAGTCATTCAAGGTCAAAAGGGCCAAATTGAGAAAAGATGGGAGGAGGGTGGAATGGAACTAAGAACCAAGGGAGGGCTTAAGGTAACTGCTGTTGGATAGGAGGGATTGCCATCATTGAAATGAAGCCAAGTGCAGGGTTTGTTAAATGTAAAACTGATGATGATCTCTGTAAACCTTCACTCAACTCACAATAGTTTCAAAACAACCAAACAAAAAAGATAATGGGATTTTTCCACAAAAGTTTTAAAGTTCCCGCATCAGCTAAAGAACAGCAACTGAGGCTGGCTTCTAGTACAAAAGACATGAAAACCAACACAATGTTGGTAGCACAAGGAAAATGTCAAAGCCTATTGCTGAACCGAAACTACACAGCATGGCACACAGAATACAGGATCTTCCCGGTTAAGACTGGTGCGCAACTAAAAATACAGCCCATCTGTATGAAACCAAAATGGCAACATTTCCTCTAAAACAAAGGTGAGAAGAGAAGGGGCCAGTGGAACTAGATTACTAGAAATGGAGCAACTATTCAAAGAGGATAACTATTTAAAGTTAGTGAAAATTGTAACATCACTGAACAATTGGTGTGGAAATTGTCAAATGGAACCTATCTTGTGTAAAAGTACCAAAACATAATAAAATATACTTCAAAACAGGAAAACCAAGCAATCCCTATTGTTAATATCCTCAAGGTGGTAAGAGAAGATTCTGCATTCAGTAAACAAACTAATGCCATTTTAAATGAATTAATTCAAGGACAGGATAGAATTTTAGAAATTAAGATCAAAGAGTTCTAATACGCAAAGAAGGAGCTCCAGAAAAAGATGAAAAAAAAGGAGAGAAATAATAAAGCATCAAAACAATTAAGGAATTTTTCTCGAAGCCAAAGGACACTGAAAGGTCTTGCAGAATATTCAGAAGACAAGTGCACACGGCACATTGGCAGGAAGATTTAGAACACAAGGGACAGAGAGAAGATCCACAAGCTTCCAAAGAGGCAGGGAAAGAGATTTCACTCTAAAGGTGGGTAATCAGTATGGCATCAAACTTCTAAAAAGTGACACGAGAAACTGTAACACAATGGAACAATGCCTTCAATATGTTAAGGGGAAAAAATCCCTATGTCAGTATGAAGGGCAGCAGCTATCCATCTTCAGACATGACTCTGACATCACATGCTTTCTTAGAACATTCTGGCAGATATGCCCAAGGCAGCAGAACCAGACATGGGATTCAAAACAAGAGTGAGGTGAAGAGAGAGCCAAGAAAACAGCTATACAGCATGACCAATCAGGACTGAAGCTTGTAACATTTCAAAAAGATGATGAAATTGATAGTACCAGAAGAAAACCTAACTGACTGACCATTTGGGGAGACTTCCACAATTAGGGCAAAATCCAATTTTGAAACAAAACAACAATGGCAATTATTAACTCCAGGGAAAAGAAAAGCAAAATGGAAAAATTATAGGGTTCTGCTCTGGTAGCATAATGGTTATGAGTCGGGCTGCTAACCTCAAGGTCAGCGGTTTGAAACTACCAGCTGTTCTGCAGGAGAAAGATGAGGCTTTCTGCTCCCGTAAAGATTTACAGGCTCGGAAACCCTATCCAGGGTCACTATGAGTCAGAACCGACTCTACACAGTACTTATAACAACAACAACAACATGGAGTCCTGGTGTGGTGCTGTAGGATAAGCACTGGACTGCAAGGTTGGTTTGAACTTCAAGGTCAGCAGTTGAAAGCCACCATTTACTCCTCAGAAACACTATACAGGGTCGCTATGAGTCAGACCCACTCAAAAGCACTGAACAACGTGATTCACGGCTGGAACTGCAGCTGCCTTGGCAGGGACAGACCAAATGATTGCTGGGCTTTATGTTCCCCACCCTTGACTTAAAGCAACACAGAAAAGGAGAATCAGGAATAGGAGGGTATGGAATGTGTGGCTAATTGACCCCCTCTGCAGGGAGATCAGAAGACTAGATGGTTGTCCGGCTTCTATTACTGAACAGAATGCTGATCCAAAGACAGAAAATGCAGAAAAGTCTCTAAATTTTCTAGAGCCATCGAGGATGGAAACTATTGCCTTGAGATAATCTTTAAACCTTAAACCAAAAACATCCCTTGAAGTCTTCTTAAAACCTCAACAATCATTTAGCTTAACTAATAAAAAATGTCTTCCTTGAGCATTGTATACTCCTTTAAAAATTAACTATAAGGGATCAAATGGACAACAGCAACTTCAAAGATTAGATAGGAACCTTAGCAGTGAGTTTATGCAAGTGAGGGAGAACAACTCTGAAGACTAATGTGAGGATGGTTGTACAACTAAAAAAAAAAAAAAAAAATGCAATCAATATCCCTGTATCATACATGAAGAAACTGTTGGAATTGGTGTATAAAATATATCTTATTGTGTATATTCTCAACAACAGAGTCCTAGTGTGGCGCTGTGGGTTAAAGCGCTGGACTGCAAAGTCAGTTTGAACTGTAAGGTCAGTGGTTCAAGCTTACCAGCTGCTCCTCCAAAACCCTATGCAGGGTCATTATGGGTCGGAACCGACTAGACGTAACTTAACAACAACCATTCTCAACAAGATAAAAAAAAAAAAGAGACTTCTGACAACACAAAGCCCACACAGGTAGTAAGAAGCTAAGCAGTGAACACTCCTAAGCAGGTTTCCCAGTTCACTACAGGCCCATCCAGCTGTCCCCTTTCTGTGAATGGCCTGGCCTCTGCCTTTGGCACCCCTGGTGTGCAAAGATGCTGCTGTTGTGAAGTGCTGTGGAGCTAGGCCCAACTCGTTGTGACCCGGTAGAGGATTTTCCAGGAGCTGCTGGTGCATTAACCCACAGCACCACACCAGGACTCCACAGATACCCAGATCCAAGAAGTATCTGGATACCCATTCACCCAAACCCAAGTTTTTCATGAAGCCCTCATTCCAGGTGATTCCATGGAAACAGGTCCAAGTTCTCATGCTCATCTGGGGAAAACTAATGGCTCGGAGCTAGCTTCTAACTACTGTAAACAGTCTAGCAGTTCGGGCCCCTCCTTCCACAGTGAATTTTCTCCCTGCCTCATTCTGGTCATTTACTCTTCTCCTATCCTGACCTACAGATCTTGGGACCCAAGCCTGCAGAAGTCTCCAGTCCAACACCTAATCAACAGATTTTGGATTTGCCAGCTCCTCACAATCCCACCTATTCCACAGAATTCTCAAGCACAAGGCATTTTTCTCCATCACTGCTGAGTTCACAGAACACAGGGTTAGGTCTGGTATATTCAAAAGGCACTAAATGCATCATCACTTCACATCTGAAGAGCAGAAAGTACTGCAATGGTTTAAAAGTTCAATTTGAATTTTGCACTTAGGAACACCCATCAATGAGCATCGACCCTGCTGAAAAGTTTGGGGTAGCAACCGCAGGCCCTACAAAAGAGAATCACTTTCACAAACTCTAGTTACACCCTGGTACTCTGGACAAATAACCTTTATCTCCTTTCTCCTTGTCACGGTGGCAATACGACAAAACACGTATGAGAAGCATTTAGAATCGGCCAGACGTACAACAACTGTACTTCATCCTCTTCCTTTGATCAGCCCATCTGTTTGATTGCACTGAAGGCACAATTCGTCCAAAGCCCACAGATGCAACAGCTGTGACTTGTGAGCTGGGTTCTGGCCCCTCACTGAAGCCACCTAACCCTACCACCCCTCACCTGCCGGGCACGAGTAACGGGGCTGCTGGCCTCTCTAAACTTTTTAATTCAGGGGCGTCCACCACCGTGCAGCCAGCTCACCACCGCAGTCACTACTGCAAGTCTGGGCAGAGCACCCCGCCAACCCTCCCCAAGGCCACGGCTCTGGGGTCAGCTGCTCTCCCCATCTCGCCGTGGGACCTGGAGCAGCAGCAGCAGCCTCCATCAGCGGAAACCACGTTATTAACGTTACAACAGTGATCGCTTTATTGTTTACGAGGTCGGCGGGGCGGCCTCAGACTGACCTGGCGCCCTCGCCCAATTCCCCGTGCGTGTTATAATTCACGGTCATGACCTTCACGGAGTCCTTGAACACCACGTTACCCTGGCCCAGGTACTGCAGGGTGCGGCGGATGGGGAAGCGGCCCTTCATAGGCATGGCGACAGCGGCGGAGGCGCCCGATCGGAGTGCGGAGAGAAGAGAGCAACCACAGCCTTCCGGGGGACCTCACGCCGCGCTGCGCGCCTGCCTCTCGCGCAGACTCACGGGACAATCCCGACATGCAACGCGCACTGCACAGCTACCTGGGAAGGTGAGGGCGTTCAGTCTCGGTCTGCCCCACCCATTCCTACTCGCGGCGACTCTACACCGAAGTAGAGGGTCATGCTGCGGTTGGGTAGATTCTGACTCATCGCGAGCCTGTAGGACACAGCTGATCTATTCCATAGGGTCCCCGAGGCTATAAATCCTTGTGGAAGCCGACTACCTCATCTTTCTCCCTCGGGGGATGGTGGATTCCAACCACGGGGGTTTTGTTTAGCATCCCCCAAAGCCTCAATTGTTCAGCGGCTCCGAGTGGTTCAGACTCAGCTGGTGGGTTTGAACTGCCAACCTCGCAGCCCAGTGCTTATCCTTATAGCGCCACACAAGGAAAACACACACACACACGGAAAACCTTTTAAAATAGACTCAGGCTTCAGATACCAGGTCCACTGATAATCTCAATAAATGCTTTTTTCTTTCTTTCTTAAATTCTCCAGGATTTGAATTGAAATTACAGGGTCGCTATGGGTCAGAACCGACCCCACGGCACTTAACAACAACATCATTAACAATACATAAATTTACAAAAGAAAACAAATATTTAGGATCTACTCCTTAGTTCAAGGAGCTCTGATAGCGTAGTGGTTACAAATCGAGCTGCAAATTGCAAGGTCAGCAGTTCGAAATACCAGCTGTTCCGCAGGATTGTTGTTATGTGCTATCGAGTCGGTTCCGACCCATAGCGACCCTGTATAGGGTTTCCGAGGGTGTAAATCTTTACGGGAGTAGAAAGTCTCATCTTTCTCCCGCCGAGCAGCTGGTAATTTCGAACCGCTGACCTTAAGGTTCGCAGCCCAATTCGTAACCACTACGCTACCAGAGCTCCTTGTTCCGCAGAATAAAGATGAGGTATTCTGCTCCCATAAAGATTTACAGCCTCGGAAAAGCTGTACGGGGTCGCTCCACGTCACACAGCCGTGTGTTTTAAGTTCAGCCACTTAAAACTCTGGACCCCAGTTTTGTGGTGAGCAAAACGTGGGTAAATTGTATTTTTTAAGTACTCTTCTTTGTCTGAAAACCTTTTTAATCTGAAGGATAATTTCACTGTAAACATAATTTGAGTTTGGCGGGCTTTTGCTTTCAACACTAGACATTTTACTCCTTGCTCTTTTTGCTCATGACTTCCAACAAGAAATCTGCTAGAATTCTTACCCATTTCTTTATACCGTGAGTTTTTCCTCTAGCTTTTTACAATATTTTCTGTCTTTGTTGTATGCAGTTTGAATACATAAGGGGGCTTCAGAAAATTCGTGGGAAATTTCCATTATCCTTTAATTCCGTTTTCCACGAACTTTTTGAAGCCCCTTTATACTTCAGTATGCTTGGTGGTGGTGTGTCGTGGAGTCAGTTCCGACTCATAGTGACGCTGGACAGGGTTTCCAAGGCTGTCAATCTTTATGGGAGCAGAAAGCCTCATCTTTCTCCCACGGAAAGGCTGGTAGGTTCGATCTGTTGAGTTAGCAGCCCAAATGTAACCACAATGTTACCAGAGCTATTTTTTTTTTTTTTTTAATTTAAGATTTTTAAAGGCGCTCTGGTAGCGTAGTGGTTTCGAATCGGGCTGCGAACCTTAAGGTCAGCGGTTCGAAACTACCAGCCGCTCCGCTGGAGAAAGATGAGACTTTCTACTCCCATAAAGATTTACACCCTCGGAAACCCTGTACAGGGTCGCTATGGGTCGGACCGACTCAACGGCACTTAACAACAACAACAACAACATTGTGGATTGAGTGAAAGTTTACAGGGCTCATCATCAGTATCACATGCAACAATTCATGTAACTTGTTTCCTTACATTGATTATAATCCCCTAGTGGTTACGAATCGGGCTGCGAACCTTAAGGTCAGCGGTTCGAAACTACCAGCCGCTCCGCGGGAGAAAGATGAGGCTTTCTACTCCTGTAAGGATTTACACCCTCGGAAACCCTGTACAGGGTCGTTATGGGTCGGACCCGACTCGATGGCACTTAACAACAACAACAACATATACCATCAGTTAAAAGTATTTCTCTCTATCCACTTTAGCTTTTTTTAAAAAACATACAAACAAAAACACCCACTCAGGCATATATAATAATTTACATCTCCAAAGGGAACATTCTGCAAGTCTGCTCCTGGCCACCAGTTCTTAGTCCTTCTCTTTTTAGTTGATAAATCTAGAGTCCTCGGCCACTCCCTCTCTCCATGCCCCCATCTCTGCCTCCATCTCTGGCACTGCTGCTTCTCTGGATAAGGTCCCGCATATTGTTTGTGTGCTTATCTCTTGATGGACCTAGGGTCCTCTGTTTCTGGATTTAAGATTAACCACTCCCCTTTATTTGTTACAAATCTTCTGCCTTTACAAGTGTGACAGTCGCGTTAGTCATGATAAGTTATTCACTATTGAATCTTTTGAATCTTATCCCCATCTCCTTTCACCAGACCCATCTAGACAAGATGATAGATAGCTATTCAGTGGGGACTCTTTCTTTCACCCCACCCTCTTAAACTAAGCTCCCTCTTGAAACCTTGCAAGCCAGTCACTTTGTGCCTTTATTACCCCCTCATTTTAGATAGCCAATGTCTAAGTTGCCCGTCCCTATCTACCCTGTGCACAGAGCAGATAGCATTGATACTTGAAGACTCTTTCCCTCTCTGTTGGTATTTAGAGTAACTACCCAGAGCTAAATATATATCTTGCTTGATTTCTTTGAGTTTCTAGGATCAGTGGTTTGGTGTCTGTCATTAATTTTGTAAAGTTCTTGGCTGTTACTACTTCAAATTTTTCTTCCTTTTTTTCTTCTGTTATTTTTGTTGTGAGATGGAATGAGCCGGAAAACAAACACCCACGTGTAAGGCTTTATTGGAGGTCAGAAGGAAAGAGAGAGAGAGGTATTGCAGGGGGAAGGATTTTTATACTGGTCGAAGAGGAGGGCGGGGTTGAGAATAGTGGAGGTAGGTGATAGGTTGACTAGGGATGACAATCCGGTAGGGAGAGAGGAAGTGCCGGTAGGGAGAAAGAAAGTTCCGGTAGGGAGAGAGAAAACGCACGCGGTAAGCAGCCATTTTATTATGCATGTAGCTTAGGGATTCTATCATTCCAGCCTTTTGTTGTTATGGGTACAGAGGCAGAGGTAATTTCTTCTGGAGCTGCTTCCTGCTGGAAGGGGGTAAAGAGGAGGGAACTTTGTATCTGGCATGTTCTTCTGGCTGGCAGGTCCTGTTGCTTGGCAGTGGTTGGTATCCGGCCATGAGGAATTCATCCACTGTCTGGTTTGGGAAGGCCCTCAGGCGTTCCTGAAGGAAACTTTGAAGACAGCGAAACAGGCAGGGGCCAAATAACAGTATCAGGAGGATCATAGTTAATGACCCTAGGAAGGGGAGGAGCCAAGGCCACCAGGAGGCCATTAGGGTCCAACCATAGTTTGCTGTTTCTGATTGCCTAGTTGTAATTCTGTCCTTTAATTCTTTTACCTTGTTGAGGACTATGTCAGACTCATTGACATAATAACAACATTCCTCACCCAGGGTCTGGCATATTCCTCCTTTCTTGGCTGTGAGGAGGTCTAAACCGTGTCGATTTTGGAGTACTACTTCAGCTAGTGAGTTAACTTGATTTTGTAAGGCAAGGAGGGTGTCTGCTACCCTCTCCATGTCCCCGTTCAGGGCTTCTGATAATCTTTGGAATAGATATATGGATGTTCCTATACCTCCCACTCCCAGAAGGCTGCCAATTCCTATTCCTTTGGCTACCCCTGTTGCTCGGCGAGTGTGATGAGAAGGGAGGAATATGGTATCCATATCAGATGGGGTTAAGATTTGGGCAACAGGGATTAAATACATGACCCCACACAGGCGTAGTGTGGGTTGTTGTTGTTGTTGTTAAGTGCCGTCGAGTCGGTTCCGACCCATAGTGTGGGTAGGCATTTGAAAATTTCTTTTCCACATAAGAAAACTATTCCTTTCAGCCCACATGTTGGGTTGCTTACCTTTGTTAGGACAGTACACTAGGAGTTTGGAAGGGAGAGGGAGGAAAGGTTAGTGATGTTGTTTTGGTCATGAATACAGGTGAGGTTGATGGAATTAATGAGGCCAATCTCTGTGAGGAGAGGTCCTGTGTACTGTATGGTGGTTGTATTAGGATATGATTTAGGGACTGGGTCGGCAGGGAATGGCTGAGGACCCCAGGTCCCTATAGGGCAAACAAACCCAGCATGAGGTTTTATTGAATATGGTTCCTATTTCAGTGATTAGCGTCCCATGGGGTTGGCGGATGCTCTCGGGATCTAGCCACATTCGTAATCCTTTATATTCTGGGTCTAGCCGTTGTGTGAAGTTCTTTGCAGCTTCTACACTGATCTTTTTCCTCGCCACATCTGCCACCCCCCCCAACCCTCATCTGACATCCCTATTTGGGTTTGATATGTCCAGCGGATAGGCTTGTTGCATGACCTTTTGCACGCTGTGGATTGGGAAGCCATGCAGTTAGAGAGTTTGGGTAGGTACCATACTCTGATTCCGCAAAACTGCTTGGGTACAGGTGTTTGTCCCAGCTAGCAAGCAGAGTGCATCAAGGTCAGGACACTGGAGCAATCCGTGGCTGTATGAGGGGTTGAGCATGTTTTGCCATTTTGGCTAAGGCACGATCTGATCATCAAGATTGAGATAAAGAGTATGGAGAGCATACTGGGATGATGGCAAGTCCCCCTATGAGGAGAAAGAGTAAGGCAAAGAGTATTCGAGAATGGTGAGGCCACCTGGGGGGGTGAGACAGAGAAGAGGCCTACTGCAAGGATGATAGATAGTGCCCCGAAGGGGGCGAGGAAGGTATGTCTAAGGGAGTATGTGGAGGTAGGGCTAGCCAGCAGAGGAGAAAGACTGTCAGCAGAGAGATTTCGTCTGGTGAGAAATCAGAGAGTGCCCTGGAGAACTAGGTCTTTGATCCAGAATAGGGTAGAGTCAGAAGCATTAGCCTTTGGAAGGAACCACTGGAGGCCCTGGCCCACCTGGTCGAGCAAGCAGGAAAATCGGTTGACTAGGCGGGAGTCATGCATTTATTCCTGTGAGATGAGGGTGGGTTTGAGCTTGGTCAGTCCTGCAAAAGAAGAAGTATAGAGAGGGATGCCTGGTTTAATATCCGATTTGGGAGTGGATAAAACTGTGTGTGCCAGTTTTGTGCGTGACATATGGAACTAGGAAGCTCTGCCAGCTAATTTGGCTGCTGTGGGGGTGGTAAGACCTTGAGGGGTCCTTCCTATTTTGGTTGCAAAGGGCTTGGGTTGAGGGTTTTCAGGTACACGTGGTCACCAGATTGGACCCAGAAGTGTTGTTGTTCCATTGGGTGGGATTTGGGTAGAAATTGGTCTGTGTGGGTTTGCAACAAATGACGGACCATACTTAGGGTTGGGATATAGTCAGCAAGTGGGGGTGAGGTGGTTGGGAGGTTTCCCAGGAGAAATGGTCTTCCACACATTAATTCAAATGGGCTTAAGAAGGTGGGTTTTCAGGGGGCCGACCTTAGTCTTGTTAGTGCTATGGGAAGTAATTCTGTCCATGGCATGTGTAACTCTAATGAAAAGCTTGGTTAATTGTGTTTTTATAAGGCCATTTGCCCTTTCCACCTTGCCAGATGATTGAGGTCTGTATGGGATGTGGAGTTTCCAGGTAATGTTGAGGGCTTGGGCAGTGAATTGGGTGATCCAGGAGATGAAGGCAGGACCATTGTCCAATTGTATAGAGTGTGGGAGGCTAAAGCGCAGAATAATTTCAGTTAACAGAGCTTGTGTAACTGCTGCGGCACCCTCCGAGGTGGTAGGAAAGGCCTCGATCCGTCCTGAGAAGGTATCTACTATGGTTAGGAGATACTTGTGTTTTTTGTGAAGTGGGCATGTGTGTGAAGTCAGTTTGGCAGTTTTCTCCTGGTAGACAACCACGGGCCGGATGGGTGGATGTGACTGAGCAAGTGGGGCATGTTTGAGTTATTTGTTGGAGTAGTGAGGGCATTTGGAGACAGTAAAATATGGGTCGTAGGAGGTGGAGTAGGGGGTTCATGCCCTATGTGAAGGGTATTGTATATATCCCTGAGGATGTTTGTGGCCTGTGACCTAGGGAGAATGTAAAGTCCCTTGAGAAGAAGCCAGTCCCCAGAGAGTGTGGTTCCCTGTTGAAGCCATTCTTGTGTTTCAAGGTTATAGAGGGGTGTTAAGGGGGAACAGCAAGCATTTGTGTGGACGGAGGTGGGAGCATGTTTTGCAGGTTGGCCTTATTGTTTCCCTGTGAGATGGGGTCATTGGTGGATTGATGACTCCTACAGTGTATGACTCCTGCTTGTGTTGCGAGTTTTGCTGTTTGAAGTAGTAGTAAGACTAGGGGACCATTGTTTATAGGGGAGCCTTTTGGGAGGTTGTGTTAAAGGGAAGAGACACGGCTTCAATCACCTTATCTGAGGATACAATGGCATTGCCGGCTTGGCGTTGGCCTGTCGGTGAGGTGATGGAACTGCCATTGATGAGCCATATATGATCCGGGTGGGGCAGAGGAGGGAGATGATCTAGAGCTTCCGTACATGAGTGAGAGAGATCCCCCGTGGTTATAGGGAGGAGGGAGGCAGGGGGAGAGGCAAGATTCTAATTTAAAGTTGGGATTTTCAATTAAAATCATATGGAATAATTGAAGGCATGAAGGGGAGAGGTTTGAGACTGCTTTGTGGGTGAGTAGATGTTGGAGGTGGTGTGGAGACCTAAAAGAAGTAGGTCATGCACAGATTGAAGGAGGGTACTGGGTGAGAGATTGAGGTTAGAGAGGTCTTTAGCCAATGCTTAGAATCTGATGCAGCATACAGCAAGAACAAGCCAGGCGGTGAGGTAGGTGTGGCAGTTTTAATAGGGTATGATATGAGGGCGGATTTGAACTTGGCTAGAATGTCTCATCCTAGGATTGGTGTAGAGCACTTGGGTAGAACTAGAAGGGCGCATTTGAATGAGGTATCATGAAGTGAGCATGCTAGGGGTTCTGTGATGATGGGCTGAGTAGGGACTCTGTCAACCCCAACTATTAACGTAGGGGTAGGATGTGTCCGCCCCGAGTATTTTTTTTTTTTTAATTTAAGGTTTTTATTGTGGA
>NW_006408639.1:9665086-9672556 GCF_000296735.1 Chrysochloris asiatica | reverse complement strand
GATCTTTCCCCCACGTCATCTCACCCAAGATGGCGGCTCCTGGAGCAGCCGAGCGTCCCGGACTAGAAAGCAATAGATTCCTTGCTTCTGCCACAAATTCCCCCAGCTGTGAGCATTCCAACCTTCTAAGTATTCCTTTATATGTGGTTCAGAGTTCTGGGACTGTCCCCTGAGCCTCCTTGGTCGGGTATTCTGTGTTGTTGTTGGTGGAGCTCTCTGCTATACGTCCACCCGATCTGCCATCTTGTTTGTTCTCCCTCCCCGAGTATTCTTGTAGAACTGAGTAAGTGGCCCCGGTGTCTGAAAAGAGACTGGCTTACCTGAAACATGAACCATTGCCCTGGGTTCGCTGTTAGTTATTTCCGTGGGGACAGGCGATCCCGGGCACCTTCAGTCCTCTGTGGCTAGTCCTAGAAGCTCTGGTAGAGCAAACCCCTTCACTTGGTGGGACTAGGGGCTATTGATCCCTTCCCTCTCTGGAGAAAGGCTCAATCAACCTTCCAATGTTCCTCCTGTTTGCAAGCAGGGCATGGGCCAGGAGGAGGATGAGGGCTAGGGCAGTTTTTTGCCCAATGACCCTTGTGGTTACACTTGAAGCAGGGCCTGAGCGGTGCCCCAGAGGGTATTCTACCCCTTCTTTGGTCTGGAACCCTGTAGAGCATTGGCCAGTAACAGGTATTTCACCTTGTCTATGTCCAGGTCCATGTCTATGTCATGGGGATGTTGGATCTAGTTTGGTGTATTTTTGTAGGGCCACTGTTCGGCGTGATAGAAATTGGACTGGATTTTCGTTTGAATTTTGGGTGATATTTCTCATCTGTAGTTGGCTGCTTTATGAGCAGTTCTCTTTAAGCCTTCCACAAGGCAAAGAATCATATGATCTCTAAGTCCAAAGTTGGCATGGCCTGGTTGATAATCCCAAGAGGGATCTTCTTGGGGGAACTGCCTGAGTTCCCACTGGCTTTTCGTTGCTCATAGCATCCACCTCGTCAGAAGTGAGAGTGATGTAGAAGTCATGTCAGGTGATGTAATAGGGTTGATTGGGGTATCTGAATTCCTTTGATGTAGGTGTCTGGATCGGAGGAGAAATTTCCTAGCCTCTTTTTGATTTGTGAGAGGTCAGATAGGGAAAAGGGAACATGGACCCGACAATGCCCTCTGCCCCAGTTACCTCACATAAAAGCATCAGGGGTGCAGGCAGTGGCAGGTATTGGGATCGATGAGAGCAGTCTCAGGACTTTGTATTTGGTGGAGAGGGAGGGTTCAACTGAGTAGGTGAGGCTTGACCGCCGGATGGTAGTGGAACAGAGAGCCATGGGGAAAAGCAGAGCTGGAAGAGGAGGTGGGGGTGTGGTGGAGGAGGAAGGGTTGTATGGAGCGGGGAGTGCAAGTGGGGGATGGACATGGTCTGATGGGTCAAAGAGGAAGCGTCTGGGAGGGGTCTTGGGTCTTGGGTGTGGAGTGGTTTCTCATGGGCTAGCAGGATTTGAGAAGGGGAGCAAATCCGATAGAGAGCAAGATGAGAACAGAGAAAAAAGAAAAAAGAAAGCCTGTAAGTAGGGGACCTCAGGCCATTTGCTGCTGCACTGACAGAAGTTATCAAAGTCGTGAAGGTTGTTAAAATTGAAGGTGCCATTCTCTGGCCATTAGGAACCATTTTCCTGATAACAGAAAAAGAGTAAGCATCGTGGCTTGATATCAGGTTGTAGCCCTAGCGCCTTAAGATTGTGCAGGAGACAACTCAAGGGTGTGGAGTGAAGTGATTTAGATGATGAGGTACCCATGATAATTGTGGGCCAGAGAGTTAGGGTGAGGATCAGGAAGCCTCCGAGGAAAAGCGCAAAGAGAGGAGCTTCCTCATGTCTCTTGCCAGACCTCTGAGAGAAGAGAAAGGAATTGAGCTGGCAGGGCATCCCCGCAAGAACAGCAATCCTGGGCCACAGGCCGAGAAGAGTCCATCTGGCCTAGCGCTAGGACTTAGACTTGACAGCACAGTGGACCCGAGAGAGGGAGGCGTGCCCAAACACTCACCCTGAGATTGTTGACAGGTGTGTGGCTATAAAAGTCAGCAATGGCTGAGGGCCCCAGGGTGGGTGTTTGGTTGGCAGGTTCAGGAGGGACAGCCAGGAAGCGGACCAACCCGAGAGCTAGAAATCGACATGGGTCCCGCCAAAGTCCCTCCCGGGTTTCCACACCATAAATGTGAGATGGAATGAGCCGGAACACAAACACCCACGTATAAGGCTTTATTGAAGGTCAGAAGGAAAGAGCCCCATTGCCTTCTTGTCTGCCTGGTTTCTTTTGTGAAAAATCAGGGCTTAGTCTTATTTTCCTTTGTATGTAACGTTTTGTTTTTCCTGAGCTACTCACAGGGTTCTTTCCTTGTCTTAAATTGTGAAGAGTTTGATTTGATAGGTCTTTCAAAATCTCTCCTGTGTGGGGTTCATTAAGCTTCTTGTATGCTTAGCTTCTCATCTTCCATGATGTTAGCTGTGTTTTCTTCTGACAACTCTAATTATTTTCTTTGTGCTTTTCATTGTTTCTTCTTGTTCTGGAATTCTGATTCTCCGAAAGATGTTCCTCTTCTCCATAAGTTGTTCCCATTAACTCTCAGGCTTTCTTCAGATTTTTTAAATTTATTTTCTAATTGTTCTAGCATACTAGTATTAAGACATTGTGATAGTTAAGGTTTTGTGTCAACTGGACTGGGCTTGGATTCCCAGTTGTTTGGCAGTTGTAAATTCTATGATGACTGGCTGTGAGCAGTCAATCAATTGAAAGTGTGCTTCCTTGGGGGTGTGGCCTGCTCCCAATGTAATGAACATGCAGCAAGTTTTCTCTCAATTCCACTGGGGACCTGGGACTCTACAATTGTAAGCCATTTCCTTGATACATAAACTTATATATATATATATATGTACATATATATGTTTTATTGGTTTTGTTTTTCTAGAAACCCCATAAGACATGTCACACAGAGAGTGGGGCTCTAGAGAAACAAAATAACAAGGATGAGTTTCCTAAATTGGTTCTCAAGTCTGATTAATTTTAAAGTCACTGATACAGGGTAGAGGCCTGTCTGACCTCCAGTTCATAGGCCTTGAGCTGATTTTAAGTTTGGTTCTTAACCCCCTTGTGGAGTTACAGGAAGTCAGACATATTTTGTACAGTTAGCATCGGGCGTGGGATTCATTATAATGGCTCCAGACTTCTTGTTAAGCGCTGTCAAATTGGGTCCGACCCATAGCGACCCTGTATAGGGTTTTTGAGGAGTAGCTGGTAAGCTTGAACCGCCAATTTTGAAGTTCAAACTGCTTTGCAGTCTGGCGCATTACCCCACAGCACCTCACCAGGACTCATAGATGAAGTTTTTAAGATGAAGAATCATGGGGCGTGGGAAGTTAAATGGATTAAAAAAAATAATAATGTTTAGTTTAAATGTTACCTGTAATACCTGAAAGGAATATAAAATACTTAAGCTGAGGTAGAAAATCAGCTTCTCAAGTTGCCTAAACCAGATGTTAAGCTGGCTAAACTTCATGGGTGACAGTGGCCATGGCCTACAGGATCCACCCTGCCAGAGGCCCAAGGTCATAAGCATTTGAATGGAGTTAGTCCAAGATTGAATGTGAGTGCTTTTAAAAGGTTTATGTGTTTGACTGCCTTATGGATATTGGTTTATCCTACCTATTACTACGAAATCAACATACACATGTAATGAATATGAATATTGGGAATTATGATTACAGGGAGCTTGTGAGCCCACCTGCAGCCTATACTTGATTGGATTTGCTAAAAGGGGTTACAGTTTGCCCAGGACCTTCAGAGCTGGGACGTTTGCATTTGAAAAGCCATGCAGACCAACCCTGAACTGCTGAGAGAACAGAAGGTTCATGCAGAAAAAAAGTGGACTGTTTGGGTTTATGAAGCAAGTTTGTTTGCTTTGGAGACATCAAGGCAAGAAAAGTGCTGATCAGAGAAAACCACCTTCTAAGACTGAAAGTTAAAGGGAACTCATGAGCAGTATAGTATGCTCACTGGTGACCACCTGGGCCTACTTGTGAGTAGAATTGGGGGAAATGCAGCAACGAAGACATGGGCTGAGTTTGGTCATGTCCCATTGGCACCCATTGACCTTAAGATGAGAGAAGAGGAAGGACTGGCTAGTCTGAAGTTTGGGAAGTTGTGACCCAGCCCCTGGGGGATACAGCTGAGAGTGAAGGGGTCAGCTGTCTGAAGTGCAGAGAGGTGTGTGTGCACTCCCAGACTTGCAGCTGGTGCCCATTTTACCTACGTTGGATGACTAGGGCTGAGCTGACCAGATGAAGATAAAGGCATTTAATACTGTGAACAAGTATAAATTGCTACAACTCAATTTTTGCTTTTGCTTCTGGATTTTGCTTTTGCTTCTGGATGCAGTTGCTCTAAATTCCATTTGGAATGAAAGACTCTTCAGATCAAGGAACGTGCTTGTTTCCTCAGCATACTGGATTGATAGGGTTGAACAGTTATGATATTGGCTATAAAAAACATTAAGTGCCATCAAGTTGGTTCTGACCCATAGCGACCCTGTATAGGGTTTCCAAGGAGTGACAGGGGAGCTTGATCCCCCTACATGGCGGTTCAAACCCACGTTGCAATCCGGCACATTAACCCACAGCACCTCACCAGGACTCCAGAATGGGAGTCTATAAACACATGAATTGGAAGAGCATGAGTAAGCATGAAATCCCTACATAGAAAAGCAGCAATAGCAGAGATGGTGGCATGGACAGAGCAGCTGCAGGTAGGCCCATGGACTAAAACTGTGTGCCTACAGTAAGGAAGCTGGCTTTCAGAATGTGCTCTTTAGACATTTAAATAGATGTTTTGTTTTGTATTTGTACATCAAATGGTCATTTGTAAAATAAAAGCTATAAATGGGACCAGTGTGTTTCCAGTTGTATACATTGTAGTTATAGCATATTAGTTATATAGTTTATAGATGTCAAGTTGACAAAGGGTGGACTGTGATAATTAGGGTTTGTGTCAACTTGACTGACCTTGGATTCCCAATCATTTGGCAGTTGATAGTTACCGCTATGATGATTGGCTATGAGCAGCTAATCAATTGAAAGTGTGCTTCCTTGGGAATAGGGCCTGCTCCCAATATTATGGACATGCAAGAAAAGCTCACTTTCTCTTCCTCTGGGCACCTGGGACTCTACAATTGTAAGCTATTTCCTTGTAATAAACTCTCTATGTGTATATAAAGGAGCTCTTGTAGCGTAGTGGTTACAAATTGGGCTGCTGATCTCATGGTCAGCAGTTTGAAACTACCATCTGTTCAACGGGAGAAAGATGAGGGTTCTGCTCCTGTAAAGATTTACAGCCTCGAAAACCCTGTACAGGGTCGCTGTGAGCCAGAACGGGACTCCACGACACATAACAAACAACGACAATGTATATACAAGTGTATGTTTCTCTGGTTTTGTTTCTCGAGAAAACCTGGCCTAAGGCAGACATTAATCTTCAAGCTCATTAATTCGGTCTCCCGTTGCTTTGAATTTCCTCCTCTGCCCTTCCAATGTGCTGTACATTGCTGAATTCTTAGTATTAATCTTCTGGATTCCTAATGGCAAGTTTTCTATTGTTTGAAATTGTGCATTGATTTTGTCTATTTGTTCTTGTAGTGTTTTCCTGAAATTTTCTCAAGCTTTTTCTGTGTTCTCCTTGCTTTCCTCAGTCTTTCTATCAGTCCTTTGAAGGTACCCAAATATTCTTTTGAATTCTTTTTCAGTTAGTTCCATTACCTTTTTTGCTCAGAAACATTCTCTGGCTCTGCATATTATTCATTTATTTGAGCCATTCTCTTGTTTCTTGTGTGGGCTGAAATTGTTGTCTCTGGGGCATTGTGGGGTTGTTGTATTTGTTTAAAATTGATGATTGTATATTTGTGTTCTTAAGCTCTCAACAACTGTCTCCTGTGCTTGTGGTTTGAGAACGGAAGCGTGTGTACCATTCTCATTCCATGCCCCTCAGTTTAGGGAGTGTCTAGTGTTGACTGCTGTCTATAATTGATCATGTGGTATAGGAGCTCTAGCCCAGTGGGTGTAGCTGTGGAGGATATGGTTATGGCTGGGCTGTATGGACACAGTTGGGTGTCACCTGTTGATTGAGAGAGACAAGAACCCCCCCCCCCCTACACACACACACACACCAGGAAGCAAACTAGAATAAACAAGCATGTATGGGCACAGTTGGGTGTCTCCTGTTGAGTGAGAGAGACAAGAACACACACACACACACACACTCACACCAGGAAGCAAACTAGAATAAACAAGCAAGCAACTAATAATGTAAAAACAATAATGGAGAAAAATATGATTAAAAACAGGCCAGGGATTAAAGACAGGAAAATGGAGCTATAGAAAATGAAGGCAAGAAATAAAAATAACCCTTTAAAAAACAGGGGAAAGGACAGGACTTCCGGTGCTTCCCTGAACAGGCAACTCAGGTATGGCAGTCTCAGGGAAAAGGGGGTGGAATCGCACATAAGAAACCTCTGTCTATCAGACAGACAGCCTTTGAACAAACATAAGATCTTATATTTCAACATTCTGAACTTGTTTTTTTTTAAAAGATCAAATTGCTGAGGAATTACAGACATTTTGAGCTTTTGCCTGCCTGCACATGGCTCCCGCTTCCGCGCCTACGCCGGCGAGTGCCTCTGTCCCCTGCAGACCTTGGAATGCAGGGCTAGAGCAACCCCACTTAGAAGGCTGCATTTCTAGAGAAAAGGAAGCATAAACTAACAAAGCCAAACAAATAGAGAGGGATATAGGCGCGGATATCAGGAAATTTGGGGTACCCACGGTACAGAGAGACTGAGAGAGGCATTTTTTATGTCATCAAATATGGACACTGCCTCCCTGCAGCCATTACCCCAGCCTTCTACTGCCCTGGCCTAGACCAGCCCTCTGCCAAGCCGCTGAGGCTAAGGAACGCCCAAGGCACAGGCCTGCCCACAGAGACCAAGGCCCTCCCAAGGCCCAGACACTCCCACTGAGGCCAAGGCCTGCCCTGAGGCCCAAATCGCCTACCCGCCTCGCGGCCCAGGCGGTCCACAGCCCGGTCACCGCCGAGGTCCAGGGCCCCCAAGGCCCAACCCACCACGTAGCCAGGTCGCTGAGACCCAGGGCCCCGGAGGCCCAAACTGTCATGTAGCCTGGTCACCAAGGCCCAGTGCCCCTGAGACCCAACCTGCCCTCAGCCCAGTCCCCGAGGCACAAGCCCCCCAAGGCCCAATCCACCCAACCTGCCTGCTGAGGCCCAAGCCGACCAATGCCCAGGTGCTGATACCCAGGCCCCCTGAGGCCCAAACCGCCCACCTGAGGCCCAAACCACCAGCCCGAGGCCCAAACCACCAGCCCGAGGCCCAACCCTCCTGCAGCCCGGTCACTGACACCCAGGTCCCCAGAGGCCCAAACC
>NW_006408639.1:9659582-9663251 GCF_000296735.1 Chrysochloris asiatica | reverse complement strand
TAAAGAAAGATCAAAATGGGAGAGAAAAAAGAGGAGAAATAAACAGAAGCAAAGAAGGAAAACAAAACTGGAAATAGAAAGGATAAAATTCAACAAGGGAATGGAAAGAGAAGTAGGAGAAAGAATAAACAAAAAACAAACAACAAAAGGGAAAAAATCACCCAACCTCCACCCCTGGAAAAACAATCACTACCAGTGCAGCTGTTGGACCCAGAGAGGAGGCTCTGCAAACCACGCAGCAGTTCTGGAGGTGGGTGTGGGAGGGATGTGACAGCGGTGTTCCTGGCCCTACATGGAGTTCTTAATCAGTCTTGGTGTTATCTGTGTTCTGGGCATTCAGTTGGGAAGTAGTTCAAAGAAGCCATATCATTATAGGGTGTGTTTGAAGCCAAACATTTCTGAACAGATCAAGACTGTTAAAGTGCAAGCCACAGAAAGATTATTAAAGAACTGAGGAACAGAACCTAAAAAGAGGCAAACAGACAAAAAGCCTTCCCTAAATTTGTGCCCTCAATTCAGACTTCCAGTCTGCTAAACTGTGGAAAAATAAATTCCTGTTCGTTAATGTCCTTCAACTGTGGTATTTGTTATAGCAGCTTTAAGAACTAAGGCACTCTTCAGAGATGGAGGCAGAGACTATGACGTGGAGAGAGGTGGAGCCGTTGGGGACTGGAGGGAGAGGGGCTGTGTGCTGATGGTTGGGGGGCAGGGGCAGGCTTGTAAAGGGGTACCCTTTGGTTGTTTGATGACGCAGGAAGAGGATTGTAATCATTGCAATGAAACGAAATACGATAGGATGAACGTAATGCTAATGTTCTCCCATGTAAACTATCACTTAATTCACAATAAAAACTTAGAAAATAACAATAATCTATGAGTCCTGATGTGCAGCTGTAAATTAATGCACCAGACTGCAAAGCTGTTTTAACTGCAAGGTCGGCATCTTGTAGTTTCCATATCTCTGCTTATATTACCCATCTATTTTTACATGTTGTTTACTCATTCCATCAGTCTGAAATGTATGAGTTATTTTCAGCTTCCTATCAGATAATTCTAGCATCTGTACCTACATTTGAGTCTGGTTCTGATGCTTTGTCTCTTTTATCATGCCTTTGAGCAGACTTATAAATTTTTAAGGCCAGACATCATCATTAGTACTTCTTGCTGTGTGTCATCCAGTCAGTTCTGACTCATGGCGACTCTGTAGAGGGTTTCCAAGAGTGGCTAGTGGGTTTGAAGTGTCCACCTTGTGGTTACCAGTCCAGTGCTTATCCTACAGTGTCACATTAGGAGTCATTTGTACTAGGGAGTAGGAATTTAGGTAAATAGCTCTCTAGTGTGAAGATTTATGTTAATTTGTCTAGGAAATAAACTTAATGTTTGAGGGAGGTTCCTGTTGTAGTGCTGTAGGATAAGCACTGGACTGCTGAACACCAAGTCAATGGCTCAAACCCAGGAGTCACTCCTCAGAAACCCCATAGAAGTGACAGGACACTTGACAACATTTGATGGAGGCTTCACATTTGTCTAGTGTCCCTGTGTGTGCCTCCCACCCTAGAGCTCCTCCTACAGCTCCATCTACTGAATATTCTGTTGAAGCCCCAGTAGAGGCAAAGCACAGGGGAGGGGAAGCACTATAATCCTACAATTAAATCTCAGTCTTTTAGTGGGTCTGTGTCTTTGGGCTATGACTTTAAGTATTTCTTAGTTTTTTTCCCTCCATTTTAGACATATCTGCTGCCAAAGTCCTCTAAAGTTTTAATATGTAAGCATGTTGCTTTAATGATTGAGGTATACCTGACCCACGTCATGGTCTTTTTTTTTTTTTTTTTGCTTTTCCCTTCACCTAAGTTAACGTGTGTCCTGGTGTGGGGCTGTGGGATAAAGTGCTGGACCGCAAGGTTGGTTTGAATCATAAAGGTCGGCAGTTCATAGTCACCAGCTGCTTCTTGGAAGCCATATACAGGGCTGCTACGAGTCAGAACTGACATGACAGCACTTAACAAGAACAAATGCTCTAATTAGAAGCCTGGTGTCTTCACATGATAAGCACTGGATGGTGTATCACAAGGTCCTCAGTTCACACCCACCAGACACTCCATGGGAGAAGGACTTTCTGCTCCCGCAAAGATTTACAAAGCCTCAGAAACCCTATATAAGATTGCTGTGTCAGAACAGACAACAGCATTTAACAGCAACAAACGTGCTCTCCAGTGAATGAGTTTTTCCCTCCTTCCCCTCCCATCCCCAGTAAGCATTAAAGAGTGTTTCTGTTAGTTAGTGTGAAAACGTTTCCTTACTTTTTTAATAGTGGACTCATACAATATTTGCCCTTTTCTGACTTATTTCACTCAGTATGTCCGCCAGGTTGTTCACCCAAGTTATAAGGTGTTTTGCAGATTCATCATTATTCTTTAACATTGCCACGATCTTTTAAATTGTCCCGTATATATGCAAAAGCTGGACAGTGAAAAAGGAAGACAGACAAAGATTGATGTATCCAAATCCTGGTGTTGGCAAAGCAGACTGATGATACTAGACTGTCAAAGAGCAAACTGATACAGCAGCTGCAATGATGGGCTCAAACTTATGGTCCTGAGGTGGGCACAAGAGAAAGCCCGGCTACTTCCTGGTACACATAGGGCCACCAGGTGCTGGAGCCTGTGGCTACTGTGATGTGGATTCGGTTCCAACTCATAGCGACCAAGGGGCACCTGGCGGATTTGAACCACCAATCTTGTGGTTAGCAGTCCAAGGCTTATCACACCAGGACTCCGAGTTGGCGCCTTCCTCCTTTTACAAGTGTTCTGAGGGGATCTTTCTTAGCTCTCCAGCCTGAACAAAGTTGTGCTCCTGGAGGTGAAACTCGTCAAAGTGTGAGGTTTCTTAAACTGTAGTCCTTGGAGCTGCTCATTCTCCTGCTAGTTCAGACTGAGCCTTCAGAAATTCATCAAAATCACCACTGAACTCTTCTTACCAGTTTCTGTGGGTTGCTAATCTACCAGCTGTTCAACGGTAGAAAGATGAAGCTTTCTGTTCCTGTACAGATTTACAGCCTCGGAAATCCTATACAGGGTCACCATGAGTCAGAACCAGCTCTAGGACACACCATCACCACCACCACAGTTGGAATTTACGGCTCCAACAGCTTCAGCTCTGGGTAATCGGTCTGTTTTGAAACCAGAAGTCCGTTCTGAAGTGCTGGTAGCGTAGTGGACTCCAAGCTGGGCTGCTAACTGCAAAGTCAGCAGTTCGAATCCACCAGCCACTCCATAAAAGACAGATGAGGTTTTCTGCTCCTGTAAAGAGTTACAGCTTTGGAGACCCTAGATAGGCTTGCTATGAGTCAGAATTGATACGATGGCACACCATGCTACTGAAATTTTAGTAGCACAGTATCACAGCACAGCTTTTTTTTAAAAAAAAAAAAACAAAAACAAAAAACAAGTACTTCAAAACAAAGAATTATGCTATGCTACTAAAGTATTGCTCATTACTGGTGATTGGAATGCAAAAGTAGGGAGCAAAGAGGAGGGACCAGTAGTTGGAAAATTTGGACTTGGTGATAGAAATGAAGCTGGAGAATGAATGATAGATTTCTGCAAGACAAATGATTTATTTCAAATACCTTCTTTAGACAGCATAAGAGACGACTATACACATGGACCT
>NW_006408639.1:9603173-9657508 GCF_000296735.1 Chrysochloris asiatica | reverse complement strand
GTAGTGAGGTTGGCCCAGGATTGGACATTGTTTCGTTCTGCTGTGCATGGGGTCGCTATGTCGGTTCCGACTCGATGGCACCTGACAATAACAACAATAACTAAAGTTTTGGAGTACAGGTGTGGAGTTGTAAGATAAGCTTTGGACTACTAATTGTAAGGTTGGCAGTTCAAACCCACCAGCTGCTCCTTGGAAAACCTATACAGAGTCGCTATGAACCAGAACAAACTCAATAGCACTTAATAACTACTACTACCTTAAGTAGTTCTAGGCAGAAGAGTTTTTGATCGGAAAGCCCACACAAGGCACTATGGCTGAAACGTTCCAGTTCATGTTAGAAACATGAGTGTCCACATACAAGGCAGGTTAATGCAGTGTGAGCTTTGAGGAGGACAGACCTGGGCTGGAACCCCAGTGGTATAACTCTTGAGAAAGTTTAACATCAGCACACTCATTTCCTCAGCTGTAAATGGTGGTTGTTGGGAGGATTCAAGGAGAACACCCGTGCTTATATAATCCCTAGCATTCTGTCTGGAGCACAGTGAGCACTAAATAATTCTATTAGTCCCTTCCTATTAGGAATCTACAGAGGTCCTGAGGAGGTGTTTCAAAGGTCCAAGAGATGGCTGTATTAGAGTTCCATCCAGCAGCAACGCTCTTTCCCCCGCAGCACTCCTGTGCCCCTACCTTTGTGCCAACACAATGCCTGAGTAACCCCACTGTCCCTGATCAAAATCTCCTTGCTACTTAGGATAAATGAGTCAGACAGACCGGGGTTTAATCAGTCAGACTACTCCTAACCAGTTCCTCTTCTCTGAGTAACTAAATGCTTCTTACAGGACGTACTTGATGCGTGAGACTGCAACACAGTGCAGCAGTTAATCTATGGCGCAGAAATAAGTCAGGACAAAGGCAGAATTGGAGCCCACATCTTTAGCCTCCCCGGTGAGAGCCTAAAAGGTCTCCAGGTGGTACAAAGGGTTTGAACTTGACTAACCGTAAGGTTTGCAATTCAAACCCAACTGGAAGAAAGCTCTGAGAGGCAAGATGATTTCATTCAGATGCAGCCAAGAAAACCTTACGGGGCAGTTCTACTCTTGTAGCACATGGGGTCCCCACGAGTTGGAGTCAATTCAGTGGCAACGGGCTGAGAACCCAGTGACCTTGGTTTTGTCTAGAGGCTGTAAGCAGAGAGGGGATGGTCATTATTCAGACAGAGGAGAAGATATAGTATCAGGTGACGCTCACTTATAATGCATGTGCACACATGTCCAACCACTAACATCTGTAATTTTATTTTTAAAAAAGATTCCAATAAACAGCCCCCGAGTAGTGCATGCAAATTAACAGGCCTCGAACTAACTGCCATTTCAGATGATCAGTACAATCTGCTACCACAATCAGTGTCCAGGTAAGGGACTAGCTTCTTGAGTTGGGTCCCAACACCTAATTATGCCAACGTCCAATCTACCACATGGTCCATGATGACTCAGAAGTACATTTTGGTATGTGAACAACAGACAGATGTTGAGTTCTTAGTGTATTAGGCAGGGAAAAATACAAACAATGCATGAAGAGGGAAAAACCCTTCATTTACTGCAAGACTCCTCAAAGTTTCTTGCATATATGTTGATGTCTAGGAAGAACTGTCAACGCCGTAACAAAAACTCATTTGCTGATGAGACGGGCTGTTAGTCTTTACAGGACTGTGGGAAGTGTGAAATATTCACATGCGGTCAGAACTTGAAGTTGAGATTACAAGTCATAGGCCAACTTGCCCGTACCCAACTTTGTGCCTTACGAATCCTGGGAAATGGTACAGCTGAAGGGGAGAAAATTTTAACTCCTGTTGTGTCTATGTTTACAGAAAATTATACCCAAGGAAGAATTAAATGGATTACTCCATGGAAGAATACAGCCATGGAAAAATTAAATCAAATCAGAGGGATTTGACTTTTAGTTAGTTTTAGTATATTCAGTGAGCCTTCAAAAAGTGTATCTTTTAAATGTTTCTTGTATCTATATTTCTCAATGCTCATATTTATTTACAGAGTGCTACCTGCAGTTGATTTTATTAGGGAAGGGGTATACTGGTGTGGTACTGTAGGAGAAAGCACTAGACCGCAAGGTAGGTTTGAACCGCAAGGTCGGTGGTTCAAAACTCACCAGCAGCTCCTTGGATACCCTATACAGGGTTGCTATAAGTCAGAGCTGACTCGACGGTACTTAACAACAACAACATACTTAGTGGATTAGTGTTAATTGAAATCACCGCTAATTAAGGGATTCCTACTCTTGTAAGAAATATCATTAAGATGGAACTCCCTGCTTTTCAAGGCACAGCACTTCCTCTTTGCTTAGAGAGGAAGGAGGCCGTGCCAGCCAGACATGAATGCTCCAAAGTAACAGCACCAAGGATGGGCTCGCAAAGCAGCTTGGGCTGCTAACTTCCAGGAGCAATCAGCAGTGTTGACATCTGGCTGACATTAGTAACCCAGTCCCATCCTGTTTGTGAACAAAACCCAAAAGCAAAGAAGTCCTCCACTCAATCCCTCAAACGCCGGACCTTTCACTCAGCCAGCAGATCCAGTGGGTACTAAAGAAAGGCGAATGGTGTGAACACAAGCACAGGCTGTTTTTACACCAAGAGGTTTCAGGCAGGACCAAGAACATCAGGAGTCTTCATCACAGTGGTTGTACCTGTGACCAGAGCGAGTGTGCTCCAGTTAGTTATGGACACACAGTGACTAGGGGCTGGTTACTATACATGAACTACAAGTGTGACTGCAGGAACTCTACCCAGAGCGGAGCACACTTGGCTGTCGGGATGTCAAAGGTTAGTTAAGGGAGATGATCTTAAAAGCCAAAGTGCTTGAACTAACTTAACCCTTTCATGATCCCATGGGTAAGTCAAAAAGTATTGCTACTAGGGTTCCAGTTCACACATACACAGATGTATTCCAAAGAAAACGTGTTTAAATGGTCTGCGATCATTGGATGGCTGCAGACCAGTTCTCTCCACAGTACACTTGTCTTCTTGTTGTGTGCCATGGAGTCGGTTCCGACTCATATCGGCCCTGTACAGGGGGTCTTTAAAAACAAAAATGTTTAATCGAGACATTAGCTTCTAAGACCAGATGAACTCAAGGCAGAAAAGTTAGCTCAAAAGTGACTGCTTTGGGGGGCTTCAGAGGGTTCATATTGATAGATTTTCTTAGAAGACACAGAAATGATCACAGGAGCTTATTATGAAGAAGCTTTAAGAAAACTGAAAACCGCACTGGTGAGAAAAAGGCCAAAACAGTTGCACCGAGGAATTGTTTTCTATCACAATGCACCTGCTCCTTCAAGGGTCGTGAGATGACAATTTCACTGGGAAACCCTACCCCATCCAACTTGCCCCTTTTGACTTCTTGTGCCCTAAACTCAGAGAACATGCCAGAGGATAACAATGTAAGTCCCTCATGGATGCCAAAACTGCTGTTTTGACGTGATGCCATTTAAAGAGCTCAGAGTTCTATAGACCTAGATGGTGGCTATTTTGAGAAAGAAGAGCTTCATAGTTGAATAATTTTGTTTAATAAGGGTTCTATGATTTTGTAGCAATACTTTTTGACTTAGCCTCTCATCTATCACCACCACCATTTTCAGCCTCGTGGGTTACTTGGGAAGCTGCTGTCCCAGTTGCAGTGCATGCTGTTGCCTGCTAGGGACCTGTGTAACTGTGCGGATCTGGAGAAATGGGCCTGAACCCCACCGGTCCTATCACCAGAGGCCTCTTGGGGCTTATGTATACACCATAATTATTTCAAAATCCAGATTCCGGCAAAAAAGTTCTTTTCTCTTGATTTCAGAATGGCTTCCATTACTGAAAACATGGTATCCACAAAAACTTCAAAGCAAAAAGTAATTCACTTATGAAAGGATTAATAATTTCCCATTTTTCCCTTAATTGGTGAAGAGTACCTGGAATTGTTCTGGGTTATGCCTCTTTAAACATTTCCATTTCTTAACACTAAACATTGGTAAGAAAATCTCCCAGTGGTCTCCCAGCTCAGGACAGGAGGGACTGGAACTCATTTCATCTTCTGATGCAGGAAAGCTTCCACCCCTCTTGACAACACCCTACAAAAGCTCCCCTAACTTTAGGAATCACCAATCCCTAAATTATAGACTGGGCCCTTTAAAGAAGCCCAGACTGAGTGACCTATCAAAGCGCTGAGGGAGGTGTCTCAGGGGAGAGATGGTTGTTCCCTCAGTTACTCAGTTCCCTCAGATACTTGTCCTATCAACCAAAAAGGGAACCAATCCTGTTTTCCAGTTTAAAAAGCTTTTCATCAGACTCACAGCCTTGCTTACTTTCCCAGAAGAGACAAACAAGAACTTGTGCTGAGGGAGAAAGAGACCTGGTGGAAACAGCATCTCTGTCACCCTCTTAAACACAGCTGCTGGGCTCCCCGTGGCCTTTCTGCGTCACACCTCCTCCTCCCTGGCACAAGCAGGAAAGTGACCAAAGGCCAGGCAGTAGCAAACAGACCCAGGAGCTGCATGACAACCATCTCTAGCCCAGGCCAGGGCCCAACAGAGCCACAGTTATTTCTAGCTTAAGACAGGAAACTGTAAAGTCACTTCTGAAAACTGTAAAGGGAAAACCTCCAAATAAAAAACAAAACAAAAACGCTGGAAAAACAGCACATGAATGCTGATTTTTCCTGTTCTAGCTCCCATTACTCAACTGTAGTGAAAATACCTCCCAAGTGCACAGAACAGCAGACACCGTGCCCTGATCTGTGAGAGCCTTCCTTCTCCCCCATCAATTCCGCCAGCCCCTGGTCAGTCAGTGCCCCCCTTCTGCTTGGCCAGCGTGCGTTTCAGCTCCCTCAGGTTCTCCGTCAGTACCCCCACCTCATCCAGGCGGCCACACTGCTTGGCATCGAAGATGTACGCCTTGATGTTATCGATCTGCTGGAGGAGCAGCTCCTCCTCTATGGGCTCTTCCGCCTCCGGCCCACTGTCACTGTCCACCTCAAAGGGGTTGGTACAGGCGGGCTCCTCAAAGGGGTTGCCAACACCAGGAGGACTCGAGGGCCTCTGGGGTGAATGTTCATCGTCCTCACCGAAGGGGTTGGGCGCTGGGCCATCCGGGGTAGCGAAGGGATTCCCTGGCATGGACTCGTCCTCCTCTTCCTCAAAAGGATTGTACTCCTTTTGGATCCAGGGTGAGGGTCTGAAGGGAGCCTCCACAGCAGGAGGGTTGCCAGAGCCCTCCTCTGTGGGGCTGGAGACATCTTCCTCATCAAAGGGGTTTGGGGCAGGCACCTCATTTTGCTGTGACACAGTGCTCTGGGAGAGGAACTCCTGGCTGAGGGCTGGGGCCTCTGACCACCCTCTGATGGGCTCTCCTGCTGAGCTAGGTGAAGGGGTCTTGGGAGCTGTGGGAGAACCTAGGTCCAGGGCATAAGCAAGGTGGGAGCGAGGCTCTCTGCCAGGTTCCAGTTGAAACGGCCTGACTTCTCGGAAGTCCAGGGACTGCGTCCGTGTGTGCAGGGATGCCGCCTGAAACTGCTCCTTTTCTCGCTCCCACTCCCGTTCCCGTAGCATGTGCAGCTGCTCCCGCTGCAGATCCTCCTCCTCGGCCTGTCTCCGGGACAGCTCGATGGCTTTCTCTGTCTGCTGCTGGTCATACTCATCCTGCAGTTGCCGCAGGTTCTCCTGCAGCATTCGCATTTCGTCTGTGCGGCCAGCGGCCTTGGCCTGACTGAGAAATGATGTGATGTTGTGGATCTGCTGGAGCAGGGGGTCTGAGTCTTCACTTTGGCCCTGCCTTCCCGACAACGGGAGCCAGCCCTCAGCCTTCCGCAAAGGGGCAGGGCCAGTGGAAAGACATGCCACCTCCCCGTTGGTTGTTCGAGACCCCAGGCCACTCGGCCTCTCCTCCAGCCTTCGCTGGGACTCCAGGGTGGCCTGGGGAGAAAAAACACAGTCACAGGCCAAGAGCACGTGCTATCCTCCGAGCCTCTTCTGTCCCATGGCAGCAAGATACCCACATTCCACCTCAGGACAAACAAGCAGCCGTTACAACCAAATCATGCCCTTTTCTGGAGGGCAGGGGAAGTGGCAGACTACGATTTTCAAAAATAAAACCCAGTAAGCTAAAGAATAAAGAGCTCTGCTAACATAGTGGTTACGAATCTGCCAGCTAACCTCAGGGTCAACAGTTCGAAACTACCAGCTGCTCCGCGGGAGAAAGATGAGGTTTTCTGCTCCCATAAAGATTTACAGCCTCAGAAACCCTGTACGGGGTCACTATGAGTTGGAACCGACTGCACGGCACATCACAACAACAACAAGCTAAAGAATGAGATTCAATGGTCAATGACTTTTCTCACCCCTCTGGGGTCTCTATCACCACTCATCAGCCCTCGAGTATCGCCCATAGTCAATGTGCATAAGTCTCTCCTGTTGAGTCTTGCATCCTTTACACCCTGTATCAGAGTGAGAAGTGCCAATCTCTTTGGGATTTTGGACAGGAGAAAATCAGTAGAACTTCTAAAAGAATAATAAACATGTATTCTGGCTCCTGCAGACCAGAGTGAGGCCAGGACAGATGAGAAATCCCAAGTAATCAGTGCAAGAAGCTCTACGTCCCTGCACCCTCATGGACCCCTGTAGGACCTGAGGAGGCCTGAGCCCAAGGAGGAAGCCAGAGCTGGGGTCACCTCACTCACCTGTCTCTCCAGGAGCCTCTTCCTCTCCAGCTCCTGCTTCCTTTTCTTTTTCAGTTCCTCAAATTGTTCTTTGGTCGGCAGTGACATCAAGCCAAGCAACTTTTCCTGGAGGGAGTCACAGAAAATTTTACCCTGAGGCCCTTTTTCGGGGGATAATCCACCACAAGCCCTATGAAGAGTCTGTGTCAGATAAGCTAAGACCCCCTTGGAGAATAGCACTGAGAACAGCAGGGCAGCAGCAAGAGCTCAACATTAAGTCAGAGTCAACCTCCACATCCTTCCACCGTCTCCTCAAGGAATGCTCAGTATCCGACAGCCCAGCTGGTCACCGGGTGCAGGTGTCACCTTCTCAATGAGGTCCTTCCCACGCTGTCCACCTGTAAACCTCCCCCTCAGCCCTTCCTACTGCCTGCATTCGCCACCAACACTTGTCTCACATGCTGCATATTTTAGTTGTTTCCTGTCTATTCCTTGATAGAATGTAAGTTTTACAAGAACAGAAATGTCTCTTTCCTTCCCTACAGAACACCCAGCACCTAGAACATTGCCTGGCACACAGCAGGCACTCAGGAAATGATGACTGAGTATAATCATTAACTGGAAGGAGTACAGGGCTCACTCTCTGCTCTACATGTTAGGAAGCTACTGCAGTAGGACTCGATCTATTACAACTCCCTGGCCAGAAGATCCCTAGAAGTGTTACCCATGGTGTTCTCACAAGGGGCTTTCCGAGGTAGAAAGATACAACTTGGAGCTAACCACCTAGGTTTCACCAGCCTCTCCCTCCTCCTAACTAATGTCCCAGGGAGAGCCCTTCAGGAGCTTGTCCCTAAGAAGAAGTGCTATATCCGAGTGTGCCCAGCGTGGCAACGTTTATCACTGTGAAATCACAATCTGTCAAATGCCCAACAAAAGGGGATGACCAGATAGGGGACAGCAAGCATCTAAGCACAGTGTCCCAGTCATTCAAGCAAGAGTGATCATCATATGAAACTTACAGAAACCAAGAGGAGACACGAATTTGCAAACATGTAGTAACTGCCACTAATTTATATAAAAAATGCACGCAGAAGAAAATGAAGACAATACACCAGAATGATGAGTGGCTGTGCAGGAGATACAAGATTAAAAGTAGTACTTTTCAGATTCAGAGTACTTTTCTCTGAAATCCACATTTTTCCTAAATGTGGCATAATGCATTGATAATTTTGAATAATAATAAGCAAATAAACATTGGCACGAATGAGGCTTTCTGAGAGGCAGAGGCGTGGAATGTACCAGGTGCAACATTTACGGCACCATAGGAGGGCTTACCTGTACAAAAAGTGTAGCCGAGTATCTGACCATCCGCTGCAGCCGCAAAGTGTTTGGATGTGGTGGAGGGTCCTGGTTCGAGCCTAAGGTTAAGATCTTCTTACTAAATTGAAACAAACACATCAATATAATGGGTACTTTCAGCTTCCGGATCCTATGAATGTGGCTGTGATGCTGGAAGCTAGGTCACTGATGTTTCAAATACCAGCAGGGTCACCCATGGTATACAGGTTTCATGGAGCTTCCAGACTAAGAATAGACTAGGAAGAAGGAATTCATTTCTGAGATTAGCCCCTGAAAACCTTATGAATAGCAGCAGAGCACTGTCAGATACAGTGCTGGAAGAGGAGACCCTCAGGGTGGAAGGCACTCAAAATATAAGTGAGGGAGAGCTGCCTCCTTCAAGTAGTGTCGATGTTAATGACGTGGATGGAGCAAAGCTTTCGGTACATTCATTTACTGATGGAGCACAAGTCAAAATGAGAAGAAATAGGTGCAAACCCATTAATTATAAGGACATGGAATGTACAAAGAATAAATCCAGGAAAAATGGAAGTCCTCAGAAATGAAATGGAATGCATGAAGTTCAATATCCTAGGCATTAGCGAGCTGAAATGGACAGGTATTGGCCATTTGAAACTGGGCAACCATATGGTTTACTCCGCCAGATGTGACAAATTCAAGAGGAATGATGTCCCATTCAACATCAGAAAGAATATTCCAAGATGTACCTTGAAGTACAATGCGTCTGTGATTAGATGATATCTATCTCCTACAAGGGAGACCAATTAATACAATAAGTATTCATGTTTACACACCAACCACCAAAGCCAATGAAAAGAAATTCAAGAATTCTACCAACTTCTTAGTCTGAAACGGAACAAACATGCAGTCAGAATGCATTGATCACTACTGGTAATTGGAATGCAGTTGGAGGCAGAGAGGAATGATCAGTTGCTGGAAAATATGGCCTTGATGATGGAAATGATGCTGGGCATCACATGACAGAACTCTGCAAGACCAATGACTTTTCCCCTACAAATACCTTTTTTCAACAACACAAATGGTGACTACACATGTGGATCTCATCAAATTGATTACATCTATGGGAAGAAATAATGGCAAAACTCACTATCATCAGGTAAAACAAGGCCAGGAGCTGATTGTGGAACAGATCGTCAATTGCTCATATGTAAGTTCAGGCCAAAGCTGAAGAAATTAAAAAAACAAAACAAAACCCCAAAGAGTCAAACTACAACCTTGAGTATATCCCACCTGAACTTAGAGACCATCCAAGAATAGATTTGATACATTAGACACTAATGACAGAAGACCAGAGGAGTTGTGGAATGACATCAAGAACATCATACATGAAGAAAGCAAAAAAAAAAGGTCATTAAAAGACAGGAAACAAAGAAAAGGCCAAAATGGGTGTCAAAAGAGTCTGTGAAACTTGCTCTTAAATTTAGTGTAGGTAAAGTGGATGGAAGAAATGATAAAGAGTTGAACAGAAAATTCCAAAGGACGGCTTGATAAGAAAAAGTAAAGTATTATAACAAAATATACAAAGATCTGAGGTTAGAAAACCAAAGGGAAGAATATGTTCAGCATTTCTCAAGCCGAGAGAACTGAAGAAACAATTTAAGCCTTGAAGTGCACCACTGAAAGATTCTTTGGGAAATATATTGAATGATGCATCAAAAGAAGATGGAAGGAATACAAACAGTCACTGTACCCAAAATAATTGGCCAACATTCAGTCATTTCAGGAGGCAGCAAATGATCAAGAACCGATGGTACTGGAGGAAGAAACAGCACTGAAGGCATTAGTAAAAAACAAGCCTCCAGGAATCGACAGAATACCAAATGAAATGTTTCAACAAACTGATGCAGCATTGGAAGCACTCACCAGCCTATGCCAAGAAATTTGGAAGACAGCTACCTGGTCAACCAACTGGAAGAGATCCATATTTGTACCCATTCCAAAGAAAGGTGGTGTTACACAATGCAAAAATGATAGGACAATATCACTCGCATGTACAATTCTGCAGAAGGAATCTCAAGAATGGACAATATGAGCAGCACACTGATGGGGAAGAGCTGCCAGATATTCAGGATAGATTCAGAAGAGGATGTGGAATGAGGGATATCATGGCTGACATCAGATGGATCTTGGCTGAAGGCAGAGAATACCAAAAAGATGTCTACTTGTGTTTTATTGACTATGCAAAGGCATTTGACTGTGTGACTTTTAACAGTTTGGATACATTGTGAAGAATGGAAATTCCAGAACAGTCATCTGTGCTCATGTGGAACCTGTACAGAGAACAAGAGGCAATTGTTTGAACAGAACAAGGGTTTAAAATCAGTAAAGGTGTCTGATTCCTTTTGTCTGCTAAGCAAATAATCTGAGAAGGTAAACTATATGAAGAAGAATGCAGCATTAGGCTTGGGAGAAGGCTCATTAACAACCTGCAATCTGCAGATGATATAATATTGCTTGCTGAAAATAAAGACGACTTGAAGAACTTGCTGATGAAGATCAAAGAATACAGCCTTCAGTATGAATTTCGCCTCAATGTAAAAAAAAAAGCAAAAATCCTCACAACTGGATCAATAAACAATCTCAGAAAAGACTGAAGTTGTCAAGGATTTCATTTTACTTAGATCCACAATCAGTGCTCATGGAAACAGCAGTCACAAATCAAATGATGGACTGCACTAGGAAAATCTGCTGCAAAAGATCTCTGTAAAGCGTTAAAGAGCAAAGCTGTCACTCTGAGGACCAAGGTGCTCCAGACCTGAGCCATGGTATCTTCAGTTGCTTCGTGTGAGTGTAAGCTGGACAGTGAATAAGGACAATCAGAGAATTAATACCGCTGAATTGTAGTGTTAGCAAAGAATACTGAAAGTACCATGGACTGCTAGAAAACAAATCTGTCTTGGAAGGAGGAAAGTCAGAAGACTTCTCAGAAATACTGTATGACTCGGCAATCTCTCTACTTGGGACATATTCTCAAGAAATAAGAGCCATGACACAAAAAGACACATCCATGTTCACTGAGCAGTATTCACAGTAGAAAAGATGGAGAGAGCTTAAATGCCCATCAACACAATGGGACACTATGTAACACTGAAGAATGATGATCAACAGTCACTGGAGGTGGCAAGCTTTTACGGGGAACTGGGAAGACTTACGGAGAAGATGGAGTCATGACTTTGTCCTTGAGGACAAAGCCCTAACACAGCACAGGGGGGCATGACAAATACTGGGTCAGCAGGAACGGACCATGTAGGCAGGGTCGGTTTTGTGGACGTGTAGCCTATGCAATTGCAGAGGGTCCAGTAGTTAGAAGGGCTTGTTGTTGTGGTTGTTAAGTACCATGGAGTTGGTTCCAACTCGATTGACACTGTACAGCGTTTCCAAGGCTTATTATAAATCTTTAAGGGAGCAGACAGCCTCATCTTTATCCCACGGAACTGCTGGAAGTTTCAAACTGCTGATCTTGCGGTTGGCAGCCTGACTCGTAACCACTATGCTAGAAGGGCTTATACTTGGTTTAATGCTCTGCTGTCATGGCGTCTTGAGGAAAGGTCACAGACTAGAACTTGGGTTTTCTATCCTGATGTCAATACTTTTGCTAGCTATGGTGCTCTCTGTCACCTATAAAATGGGGATGTTGATGCCATTTATCCCAGAGTACTTTGTGACCGAATGGAAATACCCAGTGATGGGCACATAGTAGATGTCAATACATAGCTCTTACTCCTTTAAAGAGGAGCATGGTGGCTCCATAGGCTGAGTACTAGACTGCGGAGCACAAGGTTGGCGGTTCAAGCCAACCAGCAGCTCCACGAGAGTAAGACGAGGCTTTCTGCTCCTATAAAGACTTACAGCTATGGAAACCCTTACAGGGTCACTATGAGTTAGAACCAGCTTGATGGCACTTAACAACAACAACATTCCTTTGACAGTACCAAATATTAGAAATCCTTAACCACAAGTGATTATGATGTATGAAATGGCAGAGCTGAGCCATGGTATTTGATATATCAACCTTCCTCAGCCTCCCCCTCACACATTTCCACTGTTCCCAGGACACTGTGAACCATCCACCACTTCATTAAAACATGGCACTTTCTCCACATAAACCAGCAGATAAGACGCGCCATACCTTAAAGTGTCAATCAATTCATACACTTTCTGCACGTCCACTCGAAGGTCATTGGCATGTTCTAGACTGTAGGTTGCCTCCCCAGCACTGAGGAGAAAGCACAGAGATATTTGATTTAAATTAAATCGTACTGATAGGAGAGCAGAGTGGAAGGTTCTCATAAAGGCAAGCACAGTGAATTTCCTCAAAGTGGCATCCTGTATGTAAAGCAAGACTCTTCAAAACAGAAATGCGAATTAACTGGAAGCTGGTCTCCAGTTTGCAGACACCAGAGGACCACACTCATGCCTCAGACTCAATTTAGCTCACCGCTAAACTAGACAGGACTGCATTTACTTCAATCTACTTTCCCTAAGCAACTTTGCTACATCTGATAAAGTATATGAAATAGTTTATTAATAAAGTCTATGAAGTAAATGAATTGGCTATACTATGCCAAAGTAGAAAACCACTTGACTTTTCTCTCTCAAACATTACTAAGAAATGGAACAATGGAAGAAATGGCCAAGGAATCCCCCAGCAGGGCCTCATGTTGACTGCTTTCCATGAGGAATACACACTGACTTCAGGTCAGGAAGCAGAGGCAGCATGAGGAACACCAGGGCCGGCCCAGTAAAGCAGTTTCTGTTGAGTTGCTTGTGACTCAGGAACCCTGTTCTCCATAAGGTTTCCAACAGTGGTCAACTTCAGAAGCAGACGGTCAGGCTTTAAAGGTATCTTTGGGTATATTCCAACTGTCTGCGTTTTGGTTAGTTAGTATTCAGGTACTTAATTGGTGGAGCCACCCAAGGACTTTTTAAGGGAAGGCCAGAGGTGGCTTACCTCAAGTCTCAGAGGAACAACAGCGCTTAGCATGTGATGTTATAATTCTTTCTTTACAAGGCTGTTACCACCCCCAGACTACTGAGTTCTGAGGGCAGGCCTTTTCATCTGCTTATCCTCAGTAAGTCATGTTTGGACCAAGCTTAGTCAGTGTCTCCTGAGAGGAGAAACTATTCAGAAGGTCTCTCCACTGTTAATTTGGTCTGTAGGATAGTCAGTCAACTCCCTGAAGCAGCAGCAAGGTAAGTGAGCACAAAGTGTTGCCAGGCATTGCTATGTTCTGTCTGTTGCTACTGCAGTGAGCTTGTGCTATGAGAATCTGCTGAAAATACTGTGTGATACTATCTCTGTGTGAGCAGTACCATCACAGCACCATGGGGGCAGTGACAGGAAACAAGAGCCTTGTACTTCAACCCCAAGGTGTTCAAGGGCCAACTGTCAACCAATATTCTGACAAAGCTGGCTCTCTCACACTCTTGCCATCCTCTGGCCTCTGCTTCTTGAGCCTTAAGAAACCTTCAGCCTTCTGCCAGACCTGCAGGTTGCATTCAGCAGCAGCTGCAAACCTGGGTCAGGAGAAGCCTCCAATCTTCTGTCTGGCCCACAGATTTGGGACTTGCCAGCCTGCATAAGTGTGCACACCATTTCCTTGAAATAAATCTCTCTATATATTTATGGACTTGTGGTGTGGTGTTGCAGGATCAGTACTGGACTGTGAGCCACAAGGTCTACAGTTCAAGCCCACTAGCTGCTCCTTGGAAACCCTATAGAGTCGCTATGAGTCAGAACTGACTCAGTGGTACTTAACAACAACAACATATTTATTTATAGGAACTCTGGTGGTACCGAAAGCTAAGCACTGGGCCATTAAACACAAAATCAGCAGTTCAATCCTACCAGTTGTTCCTTAGGAAAAAAGATGACACTGTCTGCTCCCTCAGAGATTTCGTTTTGGAAACCCTAGGGACCAGTTCTGTCCTGTAGGGTCACTATGAGTCGGAATTGACTTGATAAAAGCGTCACTCTTTTTGCCCCTCTAGAGAACCCAGACAAATTTGAAAGGTGACCTCGGGGAGTATTTGGGCTTAAACTTTACAGAGTATCTCGGGACGATAATTTTAGATGGCTCTGCCAGTCCCACAGTTAATCTGGACATTTTATGTCTACATTTACCTTCATTCTATCAAAATCCATTCACTGTGGCCCTGATAAGAATGGTTGCTAGCGGCCACCAGGCACACCTAGCTCTTCTGGTCTCAGGACAAATGAGTACACTGGCTTTCTCTCTCAGACTTTGGTTTTCCCTTTTGTCCAGACAAGAAGAGACTAACAATTGCATTTTAGATGGTTGCTTTCAAGCTTTTAAAGTCCCAGACACTACTCATCAAACTCGAACACAGAACACAGACTGTATTAGGAGACAACTGACCACATTGTACTACGAGACTATGGTCCTAAGCCTTCAAATCAATGACACCTCTCCTGAGAGGTGTTTAAGACAAAGAAGTATTCCTAACTGTATCCCATATGTGCTTTATTATATGAATATAAGTGCATGTACACACATACATGTATATGTATCTGTACACAGATACATCTATATATGCATATACATGTACACCCACATACCTACCTGCACACATCTATGTGCGGATATCTAAATAATGCACACATTTTTTGGTTGCTATTGTTATAAAACCGTGTATGTTATAGCATTTATCGAAAATATCCTTTCTTCTTGTGTACTTACGAGTGGCACCATTTCCTTGGTCAAGCTGTACACATTTCACCCACATTCAGCATTACCAAAAACAACCATATCCTGCCCCACCATCTCTGGTAAGCACCCCAATAGGTATTAGTTTCTATGTATGCTTTTCTTCTTATAAAAATGCAGTCATACAGGTTTTGTTGTTTTGTGATTGGATCATTTCAGTCAGCATGATGTCCTCTAGATTCATCCAGGTTATGTTTCGAAGACTCATGATTATGTTTTGACTAATATTCCACTGTATGCAGGTACTGTATTTTGTTTATCCATTCACCTGCTGATGGACATTGTGGTTGTGAAGTGCTGTTGAGCTGGTTCTGACTCACAGCATCCCTATGCACAACAGAACAAAACACTGTCTAGTCCTGTGCCATCTTCACAATTGTTATGTCTAAGTCCATTGTTGCTGCCACTGTGTCAATCCATCTTGGGTGGGGGAGAGTGGGGTGCCTTCCTCTTTTTGGCTGGCCCTCCACTTTTTCAAGCATAATGTCTTTTTCTAGGTACTGGTTCCTCCTGAGAATATGTCCAAAGTATAAGATATAAAGTCTCATTATCCTGGCTTCTAAGGTACATTCTGGCTGTACTTCTTCCAAGACAGATTTGTTTGTTCTTCTGGCAGTTCATGGCTCTTTCAATATTCTTTGCTAACACCATAATTCAGATACATTCATTATTCTATGGTCTTATTTATTCACTGTCCAATTCTCACATATATATTGTTGTTGTTAAGTACCATGGAGTAGTATATATTAGGTGATTGAAAATACCATGGCTTGGATCAAGTGTACCTTAGTCCTCAAACTGACATCTTTGCTCTTGAACAGTCTAAAGAGGTCTTTTACAGCAGATTTGTCTAATGTAATATGCGGTTTGCTTTTTTGACTGCTGCTTCCATGAGCATTAATTGTAGATCCAAACAAACTGAGTCAATGACAACTTCAGTCTTTTCTCCATTTATATTATTCATTGGTCCAGTTGTGAGGATTTTCATTTTCTTTACATTGAGGTGCCATCCATACTGAAGGCTATATAGTCTTTGATTTACATTAGTATTTCAAGTCGTCTTTGTGGACAGAAAGCAAGCTTGTGCCATTCACTGAATATTTCATGTCTTCTTTGCTTACAGCAAGCCAGGTTGTGTCATCTGCATAGTGTAAATTGTTAATGAGTTTTCCTCTAATTCTGATGCCACATCTTCTTCATATAATCCAGCTTCTTGGATTTTTTGCTCAACGTACAGATTGAATAAGTATGGTGAAAGAATACAACCCTAACACACACCATTCCTGATTTTAAACCACTCAGTAGCCCCTGTTCTGTTCGAACAACTTCCTCTTAATCTATGGACAGGTTCCTCATGAGCAAGATTAAGTGTTCTGGAATACCCACTCTTCACAGTTGAAAGCCTATGAATAGTCAATAAAGCACAAGTAAACATCTTTCTGGTATTCTCTGCTTTCATCCAAATTCATCTGGCATCAGCAATAATATCTCCCTTTCCACGTTCTCTTCTGAATCCGGCTTGAATTTTTTTTTTTTTTTAAATGTTTTATTGTGAATTGTGTGATAGTCTACATGGGAGAACATTAGTTTTATATTCATTCTATCATCTATCATTTCATTGGCATAGTTACCATCCCGTCCATGCATCCTCACCCAACCAAAGGGTGTACCCTGTAAGCCTGCACTCCCCACCACAGTCCTCAGCACCTTTCCATCTCCTGATCCCAAGTCCCCAGCCACATCATCTCTTGACGTCGTCTTCTCTGCCTCCATCTCAGGCCTCACTGCTTCTCTGGGTAGGATCCCGCTCTCTGCTTTTCTCCATTGATGGTCCTAGGGTCCTCCGCTCCTAGACCACCTGGGCTTCCATTGCTGCGTTTGTCCCTTCTTTGACATTGAGATGTTTTTGGCCTTCAGGTGATCTCCCCTTTCTTTTGATTCTGTCATTGTAGTCTCGTTCTGTTCTGGACTCCGCTATGTGTTGGCTGTGTTCCAGGTGGTGTTGCCATACTTGTCAATCTCTGTTTGTTGTCTGTTCTTGTTGGTTCTCTGTCCACAGAACTCCCTTTAGGATGTTTTCAAGTGCTGCGTTGGTTTTGATAAAATCTCTCAAATTCTGTTTATCCTGGAATGTTTTGATCAAACCATCATATTTGATTGATAGTTTTGCTGGAAAAACTATTCTTGGTTGACAGTTTTTTTTGCATAGCTTTGTATATGTCTCCCCATTGCCTTCTTGCCTGCATGGTTTGTTCTGAATAGTTAGAGCTTAATCTTATTTGCTTGCCTTTATATGTTATATTTCTCTTCTCCCTTGTTGTTGTTGTTGTTAAGTGCCTTCGAGTCGGTTCCGACCCATAGCGACCCTGTACAGGGTTTCCGAGGGTGTAAATCCTTACGGGAGTAGAAAGCCTCATCTTTCTCCCGCGGAGCAGCTGGTAGTTTCGAACTGCTGACCTTAAGATTCGCAGCCCGATTCGTAACCACTACGCTACCAGAGCTCCTTAGCTGCTTTTAATATTCTTTCCTTGTCTTTGATTTTTGAAAGCTTGATTATTATATGTCTTGGAGATTTTCTTTTGGGATCTATCCTTCCTGGAGTACACTGGGCTTCTTGAATGTTTATCTTCTCGTCTTTCAAGATGTTAAGGAAATTTTCTTCCTGAAGCTCTTCAATGATCTCTTCTGTGGATTTCTCTGTTTTTTCTTGTTCCGGAATGCCAATAATTCTTACATTATTCCTCTTCATGTTATCCAGCATGAAATCTTAGACTCTCTTCAGATTGTTTTATCCTTTTAGCTGCTTGCTCTTCTACCTTGGCAGTATTGAGAGATTTGTCTTCCAGCTCGCTAGTTCTGGCTTTCGTCTCTTCTAGTCTGTTCCTTTCCCCTTTCAGGCTATTGTCTATTTCTGATATCTAATTATTGATCACCTGGGCATCTTTTTGCAGGTTTTGAATTGTTTCCAATGCTGTGTCAATCCTATTTGACTGTTCCTGGATAATTTTTTTTACTTCATATTTTCCTCGACCCCTTTTCGGATTATTTGAATTTGTTTCCATATCATTCTTCTGAATTCCCTCTCAGGCATATCCAAAACCCACTCCTCCTCCTCCTCTATAAAGCCTTTGTCTGTCTCCAGTTCATTTGCGTCAGCTCCCCTCTTCTGATTTTGGACATGCTTCGATAAAGTTGATTGTTTCTTATTGGTCATGGTTATTGTTTTATTAATAATAATAATAATAATATGATCAGGAGATGGGCTTCCCTTTTTGTCTGTAATGCATAGCACATGTTGTTGGGTCTTGTCTAAGTGGTGGAGTATTATGTTGTAGCTTGGCTATATGGCCACGATTGCTGCTGCTTCTTATGGGATGTAGGGAGGATAAGTTCCCACCTCCAGGAGGGATGTGTAATCAAAAGGACTAAAAGTAGAAGTAATATAAACGCATAGACAGAAATGACCACATTGGAGCAGATATGTGGCTTTGGTTAACTTTTTCTGTGTCCTGTCCCGTCAGAACAGCCACTGGAGTATCCCCGCTGCTAGCTAAGAGTGGGGGCAGGGGACTTAGATGCAGAGACAAATGGGGGATGATGGATGACTTTCTCACACTCTCCGTGTATGGGTGAGCTGCACCCGGCTGATTTTTATTGGGATATCAAGCCAGGGCGGGGGGAAGCTAGGTTGCCTGTTGCCCTTCCCCCCCGCAGGAGACGCTGCTTTCCGAACATGCTGGCCCTGGCCCCACCCTCTAAACTCTGCAGTCGCAGGAGTGACCCATGGACCCGCAGGCAAGAGTCCCAAAATACGCGTCTTTCTTTATCCTTATTAGCGCGATTTCTCAAAAATGTGAGTTCAGGAAACTTTATGATAGTTTAAAAGCCGTGGGACTGGTATATGAACGTTTCCTTTGTGAGATCCCACTCATTTTTCCCTGGAGCCCGTCCTTACCTTACTTCCCTGGCTATCCTGCCGTACCAGAACCCGGCTTGAATTTTTGACCGCCTGCTGTCAAAGTATTATTGCAATTGTTTTAACATTATCTTTAGCAAAATTTTACTTGCATGTGATATATTAAAGATATTGTCTGGGGGAAGGGGATTACAAAGGCAAGAAGTGACTGGCTTACAAGCTTTCAAGAGGGAACCTAGATCCAGAGGGCGTGGAGGAAGGTAGAATCTCCACTGAGTTGTATCCAGTCTGTCTGGGCAGGGCTGATGAAAGGAGATGGGTTAGCTCTCTTGCGATACAATAGTGAATAATTGTTATCAGGATTGATTTTAAGGGCTGGAAATATAAAAGTAGACATTTTATGACAAAAGAAGGGGAGTGATTAACTTTGCAGTCTAGAAGCAGAGGTCCCTGGAATCATTAAGGGAGAAGAGTGGAGAACAGAACCCTACTCAGAGAAGCAGTTTTGCCAGAGATGGAGGCAGAGATGATGATGTGGAGAGATTGAGCAGCTGGGGACTTTAGACACAGAGAGGGAGAAGGGTTGTGTGCTGACGACCAGGAAGGCAGGCTTGCAGGGTATACCCTTTGGTTGGTTGTTAATGCATGGAGGGGACTGTAACCATGGCAATGAAATGATATACAATAGGATGAATGTAAAGCTAAAGTTCTCCCACGTAAACTATCACATAATTCACAATAAAACATTGAAATAATTAAAAAAAAAAAAAAAGATATTGTATGATTATTTCCAGATTCCGTTGGGTCACCTTTCTTTGGAATAGGCACAAACATGAATTGCTTCCAATCGGTTGGCCAGCTAGCTGTCTTTCAAATTTCTTGTCATATTAGACAAGCCAGCACCTCCAGTGCTGCATGAGTTTTTTGAAACATTCAATTTGCATTCCGCCAATTCCTGGAAACGTGTTATTCACCAATGCTCTCAGTACTGCTTGGATGTCTTCCTTTGATACATACAGTTCTTGATCATATGCTGCCTGCTGAAACAGTCAAATGTTGACCAATTCTTTTTGGTACATGACTCCTTATACACCAGGCATCTTTTGATGTTTCCGGTGCCATTCAATATTTTGCTCATAGAATCCTTCAATATTGCAAGCTGAGGCTTATGTTTTCTTTCAGTTTGAAAAGTGAAGTGCTGAGCATGTTTTTTTCCCTTTTGCTTTTCTAACTCCAGATCTTTGCATATTTTATTATAATGCTTTACATTGTCTTCTTAAACTCCCCTTAGAAATTTTCTGTTCAGCTCTTAGACTCCCGACTCCCTCATTTCTTCGATTCACTTTAGCTTCTATACGCTCAAGAGTAAGTTTCAGAGTCTTTTCTGACATCCACTTTGGTCTTTTCTTGTTTCCCTGTCTTTCAAATGTATGATGTTCTTGATGTCATCCCACAACTCTTCTGGTCTTCAGTTACTAGTGTCTAATGCATCAAATCTGTTCTTGAGAGGGTCTCTTAATTCAGGTAGAATATATTCAAGGTCATATTTTGGCTCTTTTGGAATTTAAAATTTTTTCTTCAGCTTCAGACTGAATGTTCATATGAACAGTTGGTGGTTTGTTCCAGAATCAGCCCCTGGCCTTGCTCTGGCTGATGAGATGGAACTTTCCACTACCTCTTCCCACAGATGTCGTCAATTTGATTCCTGTGTATGCCATCTGGTGAATCAGTCTTGCAATATACTCTCATGCTATCTCCAGTATCATTTCTATCACCAAGGCCATATTTTCCAGCTACAGATCATTTCTCTTTGGTTCCAAGTTTTGCATTCCTATCATCAATAACTGTCAATGCATCTTGATTACATTTGATCAATTTCACACTAAAGAAGTTGGTTGTTGTTGTTAGGTGCCATAGAGTAGGTATCAACTCATAGCAACCCTAGGCAAATAGAACGAAACACTGTCCAGTCCTGCGCCAACCTCACAGTCTCATTTTCTGGTGTAGATGTGGCAAGATGGAACCCTAATCTACTGCTGATGGAACTGTAAAATAGTAAAACCACTATGCATTTCCTCAGAAAACTAGAAATAAAGCTATCTTACCCAGCAATCCCACTCCTGTCTATATACCCTAGGGATCTAATAGAAGAGACTAGACCAGATATATGCACACTGATGTTCATTGTTGTGCCACTTTATATCACGAAAGAAAAGCCAAACTTATACTCTGTGTCTTTAGGAACATTATAAAATATTGCCACAGTAAATATCCAAATAAAAATACAGTTTCATTCTAAACAAGCACATCTAATTCTACATGCATCACTACAAAGGTGGTAGGTTGGCAATACAGGCTTAAGACAAAGGCAGAATACTTTCAAATTGAGAACAATGGAAACCATAAGTATTTTTTCTCCCCTGTATACTGGGTAAAAACTATTGGAATCTGGTTCTAATAGTAGTAGCACCCCAAATCCTAGCTTACACAACCCTAGCCTTCAGGAGAAATGGTCAGTAAATCTTTCCTGTAAAGAGTCAGACAACAGTTCCTGTTTTGCAGGACAAACAGTATGTGTCATAACTCACAACTCTGCTGTTGTCACACAAAAGCAGTCACACACAGTAGCAAACAAACAGGCCCGGCTATGTTCCAATGACATCTCACTTCTAACATCAGGAGGCAATAACAATTGTTGCAGAGGCTGTGGAGAAACTGGAGCGGTCCTACTCTGCTGGTGGGTGGGGCTATAAGATGGCACAGTCATGTATAATGATAAACAGCCTGGCAATTCCTCAGAAAGTCAGACACAGAACCACCATTGTTGTGGGTGCTGTTAAGTGCCATCAAGTCCGCTCTGACTCACCCTGTTTAGGCCTTCCGAGGAGTGCTTGGTTAGTTTAAACCACCCACCTTACTGTTCAAACTGACCTTGCAGCCCAGTGCTTATCCTACAGCGCCACACCAGGACCCCAAAACTACCACACGACCCAGCAATTCTACCCCTGGGAATATACCCAAGAGAAATGAAAACACATGCCCATATAAAAACTTGTATAAAAATATTCACTACAGCATTATAATACTCCAAAGTGGAATGACCCTGATGTCTATTAACTGAAGAATGGATACACAAAGTGTGGTCCGTACATACAATGGAATATTATTTGGCCATAATAAGTTGTGACATACTGACCCATGTTACAACAGACAGCACTGAAAACATCATATTACAGTCACAACAGACCACAAGTTACATGACTCCATTGATAGGGAATGTCCTGAATAGGTAAATCCATAGAGACAGACAATAGACAGCTGGTTGCCAGAACTCGGGAAAGGAGTGAATTGGGGGGCGGCTGCTTAACAAGTATAAGGCTTACTTTTGGGAGATGAATATACTGGGAACTAGATACAGGTGGTGGTTGCACAGCTCTGCAAATGAACTAAATATCCACGAATTGGTCACCGTAACAGGGATAATTTTATGGTATATGAGTTTGGTCTTTTTTGCTTTTAGAATAACATGTAGTAGGCTAGATCTGACCTCTGGGTTCTGGTCTGTTTTTAGTCCTGGTAGCTCCTTAGCCCAGGCAAGAACATGATGCTGCCCCCAGCAGTGGTGCCAGTCATCCAAGGCCCACTCCGAACATGCTCACTCAGCATAGCTGCAGGTCACCTATGGGGACATATTTTAGCAAAGCTCAAGTGATTGTAATGTGGCCTCACAGAAGTACATACGTTGAGAAGGTTCTCTTGAATTGGCCACAGAAGAAAAGCATAGCCTGAGTTAGATTTTCATTTCAGAACTGGTCTAAAATGTCACCACTTGGGAATATACAGAGGAGGAAATGATGAAAACTTCATAGATATTACCAAACACCTTGAGGGAATGAGTTTCTGAGCCTGGGAGCTCAGGACCATACTCTTGGGGGACACCATGGTCAACTGGCATAAACAGTCCACAAAAACAATGTTCTACATCCTACTTAGGTGAGTAGCATCTAGGATGTTAAAAGCTCAGGAGTGGCCATCTAAGGCACAACTGTTGGTTTCACCATGTGCAGAAGAAAGAAGACTGATGAAATCTGAAGAAGCTTGGAATCTCTTCATCCAATGGACTACTGAAGCACGTGAACATCAGTCTCCATGACTCTGAGACCAGACTAACTAGATGGTGCCCAGCTACCACTACCAACTGCTCTGAGTGGGATCACATTAAAAGGTCCTGAACAGAGAGGGAGAAAGAGATTGAAGGAACCCAAGATTATGGCGTTTGGTTAACCTGCAGGTCCGGAATTGAACTCAGCCTCGTGGCTTTACTGTTCAGCCAAGCAGTTGATAGTATATCAGGGGACAACAACACTAGTGAGGTACGCACACCATAGACTGGTCAACCATTCAAGATCAAAAGGGCAGCATTTACCTAAGGACAAAATTCAGAAGGTTGGGAAAGAAGGAAGAAGGGAAGTAAGAATCCCATGGAGGATGTGGGATAACTGAAATGAAATGAAGTATGCAATCTGTTCAATGTAAAACTGGTAATGTGCTCTGTAGACCTTCACTCAATTCATAATAAACAGTTTAAAACCAAAACAAAAGATACACCACTGGATTAGGGAAAGAGAGAAGGGCTTACTTGAGTGATGCGGCCATCTTGATGTATTCAGGAGCTTTCTGGTCCACTTTCTCCATGCAAAGTCGTAATTTCTAAAAATAAACAAGAGGAGGCTTGGAAATTCAGAGTGATAGGTGATAGGTGCACAGCATAAGGAACCCAACATCACTAAACTGTACAGGTATAAGAGGTAGAAATGGCACATGTTTTCTTACAAACATCTTTCTAAAACATGGTAAAAAAAAAAAAGTTGCAGAGTACAGTTTTTAGAAGTTATCACTGATTTCCTGATTGACAAAACTATAAGGAGAAAACCCTGCTGTTGGGAAAGAGAAGGTGGGGCTTTGGCCAGATGTCCTGAGAGGAACAAGGCATTCCAAGATACAAGTCAGTGAGTCATCACGGCAAAGAAGAGGAATTCCTTGTTACATTCTCTCTCAGCCAGATGGTGCCAGGAAACTGCAAAACACCAGCACAAGGCATTTACAGGCCTTTCCTCGAGCTGCTTCTTGGAAACGCTACACAAGGTCGCTGTGAGTCACAACTGACTCAAAAGCAGTTAATAACAACAACCTCAAAAAGAAGGAAGCAAAAAATATATTGGGTATTGATGAAAAAAAGACCTTAGTCATGAGCGCTACACAAAGGGCAGATAATAGCTACATTGTAGCTGAGCAGAGGGTTTCATCCTAGTGCCTTGGGAGTTTTCACAGTGATTCAAAAAACACAGCCATTATACAAAACTGTTAACAGTGACCATTAAGTTGTCATCAGACAAAAGTATACACTGGCCCTGTAGAGGAGTGGGTTTTGGAATTGCCTAGACTGCTCTCTTTCTCTTAATCTCCTATGCCTCCCTGCCTCACCCATTTGGTTAATTCTACTCCATCTACAGGTCTTACCTGCCCACCAGGAGGCCAAGCCCTGCCTCACTCCCATGTATCTTGACTCTAAAGCTCATTGCTCTTCACATGACACTATGTCCCCTTCATGGAACCCTGGTGTGGCGCTGTAGGATGAGCACTCGACTGCAAGGTTGCAGTTCAAACCCACCAGCTGCTCCTCAGAAACCCTATGCAGGGTTGCTATGACTTGGAACCGACTCGATGACACTTCACAACAAGAACAGTGATTCTGGGTCTGCAGTTCAAACCCACCAGCTGCTCTGAAGGAGAAAGATGAGGCTTGTGTACTCCACAAAGATGGAAAGTTCTCTAATGTGGGTATGTTCCTTTTAAAGTGTACATCTGCTAAGGGTGCACTGGGATTGTCTGTGGTAACAAAGCTAAGGCATTTGAACAGTGTAAAAGGGGAAATGCTAGCAGGCCGTTTCCTAATCTCATAAAACCTGAGACTCCTAAATTTAGTCTATTTCTGGCCAACATCGCCTATAAAGCCCATCCACAGCGTACGGCAACCACTACTGCATCCGTTGCCCTGGTCTACCCTCTTGCAAAGAAGGGTGAGGACATGGGTTAGCTACAAGATGCCCTAGACGGCTCTGTGGGCAGCCACTTCCCTGAATTCTCTGTGCAGGCACGCACGCGATGAGGGGCCGGGGCCTCACCTCGTACAGCCTCACAATGTCGGGGCTGTGCTCCCGCTCGTCAATCTGCTGCTCCCTCTTGAGCAGGGTGTCCTTGCAGTGCATGCAGCAGCGGATACGATCGTCCTCCTTCTCCTCCAGCACCGAGCTCACGCTGCTCACGCTGTTGATGCTGCCGCGGCGGGAGCCATGGACGCTGTTGGGGGACTGGCTGGGGCTGCTGAGGGTGCTCAGGGAGTCCTTGCTGGCACTGGTAAGCTTGTCTGTAAACCACAACATAGGACAGGTGGCAGTGACCCCCCAGCATCCAAGAATCCCATCTCTCAGGACGCATACCTATCCACGGGTGCTGGATTTTGGGGACCAACAGCCCAGGTTCCTCCTACGGACAAGTGCCTACGCCCCTGCCTTCCTGGGGTCAGACTCTGTTGACACAACCTCTTGCTGCCATCCAGGGAAGGTCCCAACAGTCCAGGGTGGTCTGTCATCAAGACTTCACCACATACCACCTTCCTCTGCTTTCCCTGTGTCTCAGACACAACCACAGCTTCCCCCTTGATGCTCCCCTCCACAGGCACCCTCCATTCCCAGGACGCTCCCCCTTTCCCATTCCCATCAGCTCCTAGCACAGTCCCAGCCTTGGGCACTTCCCACGGACCTGCTGTGTACAGTTATGTACACACCCTAGAGATGACCAAGGAACCAGGGGGGAAACACACACAAAGAAAGCCCACAGGAAAACTGCACACAGAAAAAAACCCACTGTCATTAAGTGTGCACAAGAAAAGCATTCCCATGGAAAAATACACACAGAAAATTCTTTTATCACATTATAAAGCAATAAACTCTAACTCGAAATAGAGTCTGAATCCTAAGCCAAATGCTCACCCTAACTCTAACCCAAACCTTAACCATTACTCTATCTCTTTATGAGAATTTGTCTATGTATACATTTTTCTATGCATACATTTTTCTGTGTGCAATTTTCGTGTATATTTTTCTGGTTAGGCTTTCTGAATAGAAGCTGTCTTATTTCGAGCTGCACCCCTCACATACCCAGCAAGGCCACTCACTCCACAGCAGCTGCGCATTAAATGCTGGCTAATAAGCCCAAGGGAAGAAAACACATGCTACAAAAACATAACTTATCATGTTTCACATGAGACAATGGTAAACTATTAGGGTAAAATGGGCCTTGTGGGTGTGAGGGCCAAAGGAAGTCTCTGCTTATGCCCTCATGTAACATCCAGTAGCCAACAGCATGCAGAGTCCTGGGGTCTCTCCAACATTTAAACCTACCCCAGATGTCCCAGAAGGTGATGAGATGATCTTTAGCAACTTTTAACCAGCTGAGATTCAACATTCAGGACCACTTAGTTCCCCCTCATCTTAGTAGTCTTATTCCTACAATTCCTACATGCACACTCCACACTCTGACATGTACTAACTTCTGAGTATCCAAATCCCATGCCTCTACTTCCCCTCTGCCCATTCTCTTGCAATCCTACTTATCTTTCACGGCTCCCCAGAACGTGGCTTCCACATGCCCACTCTCCCCCTAGCCTCCACAGCACTTGGTCTCATACTCTGACACTGCAGCCTGTCCTATACAGCAGGCAGCTGTGAGTGACTTTTATCCAAAGGGAGGGCCCAGCCTACTTCCTACTTTTCAAGTCCCTCTCCTACAGTCTCCTCCTGCCATCCAGCCAAGCTAATGAGCGTCTCCTGATGCCTGACACACTTCGCTAATTGTACTGGTGGTATAACATCAAGTCGACTCTAACTCAGAGCCACCCTGCGTAGGGTTTCCAAGGCTGTAAGTCTTTACAGGAGCAGAAAGCCTCATCTTTCTTCCACAGAGCAACTGGTGGACTCACACTGCTGACCTCGTGGTTAGCAGCCCCGCTTGTAATCCACTACACTACCTGGGCTTCTTGGAGACTGATGTGGCGCTTTGGGTTAATGCGCAAGACTGCAAAGTCAGTTTGAATCACAAGCGGTTTAAGCTCACCAGTCACTCCTTGGAAACCCTATACAGGTCGCTGTAGGTCGGAACTAGCTCTATGGCACTTAACAACAACCAGGGATCCTTACAGTGCCACTTTCTGTTGTTGTTAAGTGCCGCTGAATTGGTTCCAACTCAAAGCAACCCTGTGTAGGGTTTCCAAGGAGTAGATGGTGGGTTCGAGCCATTGACTTTGTGGTTAGCAGTCGATACTTAGGCTACAGCGCCACACCAGGAGTCCATATGGTCATAATGCCAGATATTTACTATCTGACCACAGAAAAGGTCTGCTGAACTCTACTAAAGATCATTGTATCCTTGGTCCCAGCACAGAGCCTATAGGAGCTTTGTGCAATCAGCAGTGAAGATCATTTAAAATAAAAGGTCCCACAGTCACAGTGGTTATTAACAAGCAGGCTTATCCCAAAAGGTGACCCCTTCCCATGGGCCGCCCCCCTAACCTACTTGCCAAGGGAAGGCTGATGAGCTCCATGCACTTCTTGCACATAATAGACCCGCAGAGGCGGCAGTGGTGGCGGCGGTTACGGATGCTGAATTTGTTTCCACAGTCAGGACAGAAAGGGACATCCTGGTCGTTGACCCAAGGCACCACTGACTTTTCTATGGCTTTGGGGAAAACAAGCCAAAAACCAAACAAGCAGACAAACAGGCCATTTTAGAAAAGAGATGTGGTCAGAAGTAAGATACAGAATAGAATGAATGTGAACCAAGTTGTAGAGTTACCTCGAATCTTAGCCGATTCAGCATTCGTTCTGTCAAAAGCAGTGAGCTGACAAAGAGAAAAGAGAGCCAGTGGGGTCAATCAGGGGATGTGCACACTTTCACAGGCAGGAGGCATCACACGGGAACGAGCAGATCTGCATTTCTAAGTCTCACCTGCCATCCCCAAACCCCACAAGTCACAGTAGCCAGGACACGTGGGACAGATGGGCCTTCATTTGAAGGTCACTCGCTTCCTATCTCTTTAGTGTCAGTTACCACATAAGCAATAACCAGGAACCACTTGGTTGAGGCAACGGCTACTAAAGCAATGAGGAACCCCCGATTTTCTACCTCCTCCTGGGCATGGTTTCCTGCCCTACGAAGGACATAAGAACTGTCTCCCCGGTCGTTTAAAGGTCTACCACACAACACAGGCTATCCACTACAAGCAGCGTTTCTAGGGTCAGTCATGCTCTCTCTCATGAAGGCCCTATCAGACAGTCCCATTGCATGCTGGGTTTAGCTAGTTCCCCCTCACCCCCGACCCATTCACCAGTTTCCTCACTATCTGCCATCAAATGAGATCGTACACTGTAGCCCCCATGAAGTGATCATGCCTGGGACACACCCATGAGAAAGGAGCCTGAAGGCAGAGAGGTTTCCTAGCAGTAGGCTCCACCGTAGGAAAAGGGAAGCCTGCCTGGGGCAAAAAGTGAAACCGTCCAGGTTTGAAAAGTCTATTGCATCCTCTGTACTCTCCAAGTACGGCCTTTCTCTGCCAGCACAGAAGATATATATACAGCTAACACAGGTTATGAGGAGCTCTGGTAGTGTAGTGGTTACAAATTGGGCTACCAACCACAAGGTTCGAAACTACCAGCCATTCCGCGGGAAAAAGATGAGGCTTTCTGCTCCTATAAAGATGTACAGCCTCGGAAACCCTGTGCAGGGTCGCTATGTGTGGGAACTGACTCCACGGCACACAACCACCACCACCACCACAATACAGGTTATAGAAATGTTATTTTTTTCACCACAGAAAATTTATATGTGCAGAAAAAAAATGTTTTGAAACAAGAAAATTTACCTTCTCTAACCTGATTATTAATTTGTTGACTTCGACAACATAGTGGTCAATTCTGGCAGCTCGATGTTTTTTGAAATCAGAAAGATGGCTTCTCATAGCACCTGGAAGGAAGGAAGGTGGGATGTAAATAACTTGTAATGTCTGACTGAGCCCCTCGAATCTTGGTGCTTATCTTTAATGAATTTCAGAAGCAAGAAGGAATTCTAGAAGTTTGCAGTCTTACTATAAAAATTCAAAAACTAGGAAAGCAAAAAAAAAAAAAAAAACACAGAAATGAGAGACTAGAAGCAAATACTATTGAATGATGATGCATGGAGGAGATTGTAATCATTGCAATGAAACAAAATACGATAGGATGGCCTGAAGTTGATGTTCTCCCATGTAAACTATCACTCAGTTCACACAAAAAACTTAAAAAAAGAAAAAAGAGCACAAGAGACACAGCAAAACACAGGAGGAAGTGGAAGACAGACTATGGGACAGACAGATCTGCCAAGGGTTATTGGCAGCTAACAGAAACGGAGAGTCCTGGTGTGGTGCTGTGGGCTAATGCGTGAGACTGCAAAGTCGTCTGAACTGCAAGGTCGGTGGTTCAAGCTCCCAGCTGCTCCTTGGAAACCCTATACAGGGTTGTTATGGGCTAGAACAGCTCAACTGGCACATAACAACAACAACAGAAACTGAAATATTCCAGGAAGGACCCTTAGAGTCACTCTGACTTTGGACTTCTACACCACCCAATGTCATTGAGGAAAGCAAATGGAAGGGGATTTTCTAAAATATTAATTGTGGTTACCTTGGCAGCCACAAAACACAAAAAGACAGTAAGAGGGACCTCAGAGTAGTGTCCTGGTGTGGTGCTGTAGCACTGTAGTAAGCATTGGACCGCAAGATCAGTTTGAACCACAAAGTCAACAGTTCAAACACACCAGCTGCTCCTCAGATATCCTATACAGGGATGCTATGACTTGGAATCAACTCGACAACACTTAACAACAACAACAATAAGAGCTTAGATCCTGGAGCTAGCTTCTACCACACACTCTGTAACCTTGGACAAAAAAACCTAAACTCTCTGCAACATAAGAATACTCACAATAAAACAGTGATAACAATAGTACCTACTTCCCAGGGCTGTTAATGAGGATTAAGTCAATGGAAATTTCTAAATGCCTTAGAACACTGCCTAGTATGTGAATGTTTGTTAAAAAGGACGATCTAACCTTATGGGTGATTATTTTTCTTTTTTTAGTTCCTTTCCTACTTTCTAACGATACTTTTTCATCAGAATAAAAGCAATCCTTCAAAATGACCCTAAAAATATAAATGGTAACAAGTGCCTTTGGGGGAGCTACTCAAACTGATACCTTTCCCCATCCAGCAGCCAACACAAATGGAACCAAGTAGCTTGCTGTCTCAGTGTACATGAAATATCCCCTATTTAATTTCCTATCTTCCATAATCCAACCCTGCCCCGGACCCTCCCAACACTTAGCTCGTTTTCTCCTTCCAATGAATGCCTACTTACTTATGTATCATGCCATATCTGGAATTTGTCACATGCTATGGTGTGGCGCTGTAGGATAAGCACTAGACCACAAGGTCAGTCTGAACCATGAGGCTGTTGACTCAAACTCACCAGCCACTCCTTGGAAACCCTATACAGGGTTGCTCTGAGTTGGAACCGACTCGATGGCACTTAGCAACAACAACCACATTTTGGTGTGGCTCTGAAGGATAAGCACTGGACTACTAACTATAAGGTCAGTGGTTCAAACCCACCAGCAACTCTTCAGCAAGCCTATCCAATAACATACACTTTAACTATCCATGCCTTTCTTCCCTATGTTGTTGTGGTTAAAGTGCCGTCGAGTTAGTTCCGACTCACAGTGACCCTGTAACCTTTCATGAAACTGTCATTTAGAACTCTTAGGGTGACCTTAAATATTAACTTCCAAATTTGCTACTTGTCTAGCCTTCTACAAAACGTGAGTTCCGTTTGCTGCTGAAACTTCTGAAGCAAGTTCACCAAAATTACCCTGATAATGTGACGTGGTTGTTGTTGTTGGTATGCTGTGGAGTCAGTTCCGACTCATAGCGAGCCTGTATAGGGTTTCTGAGGTTGTAAATCTTTATGGGAGCAGAAAACCTCATCTTTCTCCCGAGTCCAGTACTAGTCATATGCAGCCACAGCATTCCTAAATCTGATACTAGCAATCCTAAAACAAGAATTCACAAGCTGGAAATGTCTCCTTCATTTTATAACTGGCTTTATACGTGACTCATAATTACCTATGTACAATATTAATTTTTAAGCCATTTTCTTTGGTATCATACTTTATTTTAGGACAGTGCTGTCTGTCCACTATAACTTTCTGCAATGGCAAAAGTACTCCCACTGTCCAGTGTGGTAACCACTAGAGGTGTAATCGTTGAGAACTTGGCTGTTCATTGAATGGTTAACAGTGTTAAGCCAACTTTTTTACCCTGAGGGAAAAAAGGCCTGCTGATCTGCCCCTATAAAGATGTGCTGTTGTTTTTAAGTGCCATCAAATTGGTTTTGACACATAACGACCCTATATAGGGTTTCTTAGGAGCAACTGGTGAACTTGAACCGCCGACCTTGCAGTTCAAACCAACTTTGCAGTTCAGCGCATTAATTAACCCACAGCGCCGCACCAGGACTCCAATTACAGCCTAGGAAACTCTATATGAAAACATAAAAATAAAAAGCCCTATGGAGCAGTTATACTCTGTCATATGACTCAAAATCACCTTGATGGTAAACAACCACAACCACACATTATACTGAGCACCGGAAATAAGGCTACTATTGTTGAGAACCGGTTTTTAATTCATTTTAATTCACTGAAACTTAAATAGCCACTTATGGCTAGTGGCTACCATGTTGGGCAGCACAGTTCTAGGACTTTTCTTACCCAGAAAGATACCTTGCAAGTGGCACTATTAGGACATGGCAGATGACCCTAGGTAAATATAACGTCTCTTCTTAGAGCCTCAGTTTCCTCACCTATAAATGGGAATGAGCATCCTTATCCATTCTACCTCACAAGGCTTATGTGATAGATAAACAAGAAACTGAATTGGAAGGTAGGACCAGCACTGTGCATATAGAAGAAATCATTATCGATCCATTTCATAGACAGAAAACTGTTTATTATAGTAATGACTGTTATCATCCCACAGCTAACGGGTATGCAGATGAGCCAGCCTGCCGCCTCAGTGGGGAGGGTCTGCTTTATAACAGTTTCATTGATATAATACACACATAGTTCATTCAGCATTTAAAGTACAGAATTCAGCAGTTTTCAGTATCTTCAGAGTTGTGCAACCACCACCACCACAATTAAGCTTAGAATATTTTTCATCATCCCAAAAGGATGATGATTTTGAAAGTAAGTGGTTGATGTCATAATTATGTCCTTCAAAACAGTGAGGTGTACAAACCAGTGGTTCTCATTAGGCAGGCTAGCACCTTGTACAAGAGGGGACATGCCAGCAGTGGGGTTGGTGACAGAAACCTGGGTGCATTCTGCTTGTCCCTGGGAAGGTGCACTTGGCGTGCAGGGAGAAGTAAGAGGCCACGCGTTGCAGGCAGCGCCAGACGCAAAGCAGGTGCTCAGTTCCTTCCCTGCCATTTCTCCCTCACTGGGACAGGAAGTCCAAGAAAAGCAGAGACGATTTTAGTGTTCAGGTGTAGTGCTATAGGATAAGAACTAGACTGCAAGGTTGGTTTGAACTGCAAGGTCGGAGGTTGGAATGCACGTCACTCCTCGGAAACCCTATTGACGGTTGCAACGAGTTGGAACTGACTTGATGGAACTTAACAACAACACCACCACTTCAGCCAACTCTAAAAACAGCACCCAGATCATAGTAGATGTTCAATAAACATTTACTGAATGAGTGAGTGAATGTTCTTACCAAGTTCCTGCGGTTCCCACATGTAAGGATCAACACCCCCATAGTTGAAGGACTCATAACCTTGAGTCGCTGATTCAGATCGATCATCTTCTCGTTTCAACAACCTGTTCTTTGCTTTCTTAGCCTTCTGGACAAAACCTTGGGAAAAATGGAACAAATGACACAAATGAACCCAGGAAGAACTCCCAGTAAAGAGTCAAAGGGAAATCTCAGAAAAAAAAAGTTGATGAAAAATATTATGCTGTTTTTAAAACTGCTGAAGAAAAGTTTGGATGCACCCAAAAATGCAACAGTAAGTACGCAAATACAGTATTACAAATACCACACAAGAATAACTCGTTAGGCAGTATTAGCAGTAAGTTAATGTAGCCAATACACAGGCTAAATCACTGTTCAGTGCCAAATTGAACAGCCCAATTAAAGACAAGTGTTAAAATCAAATTTGATGAAAGAACAACAGTGATGGAAGTATTTTTTCCTATGTCTTAATTGAGGTGGTGGTAAGGGGTCCTAGTAGCACACCAGTTAAGAGCTCTATTGGTAACCAAGAGGTTGCAGTTCAAACTCACCCAGAGGCTCCCAGCGGGGAAAGACCTGGGGATCTGCTTTCATAAAGATTACAAAGAAAACCTGATGAGGCGGCTGTACTTTGGCACATGGGTCGCTATGCATCAGAAACAACTCAAAGGCACCCAACAACAATCACAGCTGAAGTGGAAGTTAGACAAATGTATACATTTGTCAAAAGTTACATTGAATTGCAAATTTGCACTTATGTGTAAACTATGTTGTTGTTGTTATGTGCCATGGAGTCGGTTCTGACTCATAGCGACCCTACACAGGGTTTCTGAGGTTGTAAATCTTAAAGGGACCAGAAAGCCTCACCTTTCTCCCGCAGAACAGCTGGTAGTTTTGAACTGCTGACCGTGAGATTAGCAGTCCGATTCGTAACCACGACGATACCAGTTATACCTCAATTAAAACAAAGTTTTTAAAACATCACATTCTACAATACTAATTTATTTACTCAAGGGACTCATAAGAAGCCCTGTTGGTGCTGTGGTTGGTGGTTGGTGCTGTGATGGTTCACACTCACTAGCTGCTGCATGGTAGAAAGATGGGGCTGTCTACTCCTCTAAAGCTTTCATTTCAGAAGCCCTATATAGGGTCCCTATGAGCAAGAATTTACTTGATGGCAGTGGGTGTGATTTCAGTTAAGGATTCATCCAAAAAATTTTCTCAGTTCTAAGCTGCTGATTCATGAATTTTATTAAATCTTAGGTGACTAGAATCTAATACAGTAAATTACGTACAAAATGACATCATTTCTTTTACATTTTAATAAATCGACACTTCACTGAGTTACCATGACTCTGAAATGCTATCACTTTTTAACATTAAAGGCCCTAACCCCCAGCCCGTTTTTCAAAAGTCTCGGTAAATGCAGATACGGAGGGGCTAGCTGGCAGGAAGCAAAACTGGTAATACTGCTGGCGTAGCTCTGTTAGACAGAAGAGCTAACAAAGCAAACCCCCTGATTACCAGTCACTCAAAGATGGTGAGGACGGCTTTATCCAACATCTGGAAAAAATAAAGCCTACCAGAACTGACACTGTGGCCTAATGCGTCAGACTACAAGTCCTTTGAACTGTTAGGTCGGTGCTTCAAGCTCACCAGCTGCTCCTTGGAAACCCTGTACATCGTTGCTATGGGTCGGAATTATCTCAACAGCACTTAACAACAACAACAACTAGAATTGAGGAGTCCCTGAGTGGTGCAAATGGTTAAGCACTTGGCTGATTATCAAAAGGCAAGAGGTTTGAGATTACCCAGCAGCACCTCAAAAGAAAGACCTGGTTATCTTGCTTCCAAAACCTGAGCCATGGAAACCCTATGGAGCACAGCTCTACTCTGACACACCTGGGGTTGTGATGCGTTGGAGTCAACTAGATGGGATCTGGCTACCAGAACTGAAGGAAGCTCTTTCAATAACAGAGAGAGGAAGTCGCCTGACAAAAGGTCCAGCAGACAGGAAATTAAAGTTAGCAAACACCAATTCATTTTTGCATATGACTAAACTGTGCTGAATTAAACAAGCAGTCTATGCCATTTAACCAGTTAGGCGGCATAGGAAAACGGCCTGGCAACCTTCCTTACATGGGCGTCGCCCTTGAGAAGGGGCCAATTAAGAACAATCCCATGTATTTTGAAAAACACTTACACAGCAAAAGCCACAGTTAATTTTCAACCACTTTCTTCCACTGCAAATGTTCTAAACTGAAGCTGAACCAGGGGTGGGGCTCAAACTCACTGACAGGACACTAGTTTCCAAAACCTGACAAAAATCTTAGTTCATTTCACTTGCTTAAAACCAGCAAGGTCATAAAACTTCTAAGAATTGTGAGACCAAATGATGAGGTGATCTAGTTTTGTAGAACTTTGCAAAAATCTTTGATGTCAGCTTTTATTCTGAGACACAGAAAACTGTGACATAAGCAAGAAGCACTTCCTAACTAAAGGATGATACAAAAGAAATGCTGAGTTCAACCCTTCCGAGGTAAAGACGAAGAGAGAAAGAAAAAACCAAAAAACTCTTCTGCTTTCATGTTTTTTTTCTCAAAATCAAAATTTCATTTCATGTCTTTCCAACTATACCACATTTCTGCTTTAAAAACGACTAACAGTATTAAGCAAGAGTAAATCCTTTTTCCAAAGTCACACCGCTACTAAAGGAAAGAGCTGGTACTTCACCATAGATTTGACTTACTCCAAAACCAGTATTCTTTCCACTAGACCCCAAACCAAACCAAGCCCACTGCCTTGGTAACCCCATGTTACAGAATAAAATGCTCCATAGGGTGGCACTGTGAGGTAAACACTGGACTACAAAGTTGGTTTGAAACACAGACCGATGGTTCGAACTCACCAACTGCTCCTCAAAAACCCTATATGCTCACTATCAGTGGGAATCAACTTAACAGCACTTAACACAACACAACAAGGCTTTCTTGGCTGTGATCTTTACAGAAGCAAACAGCCAGACCTTTCTTCTGTGGTGCTGCTGGGTGGGTACTAACAGCCAACTTTTATATTAGCAGCCTATTCTATTCTTTCTGAACAGAACTGAGAACCACAAGTTCAGTGGTTCAAACCCACCAGCTGCTCCTCAGAAACCCTATAAAGGATTGCTATGAGTCAGAACTGACTCGACAGCACTGAACAATTCCTTAAATGGTCTTACCTAGTTCCCTCTGAGGACAGTCTGTAGCCTCTACCTACTGGTGTCATCGGTACATGACTCAGTGCAGCCGACACCAAGACTGGGAGCTCAATACGAGTCACGGAGGCCCATCAGCTAGGTAACTAGTCACTGGCTCCTCAACCCCTCCCACATAGCAGTGAATGCTGGGATTGGATTATGGGCCTCACACTATCAGTGGTGCCACGTGGACGAGCAGCACTGAATTTGAAGATGACACAGACCTGGGTTCCAGGTCTAGTGCTGCCAATTCCTTGGACTATAAGCCACCATGACGCCTTTCAAAACAATATAAGACTCAGTGCTTTCAACTGTATGAGGGGGAAGAAAGCGGCGCCTGACTTTAATGCAATAAGCTTCACTTGTCATCTCTAAGCCAAGAGCAGTGTTCTTGGAGGAGTCAAATGAAGCAATAATGTACGTGACAGAGCTCTGGAAACTAGAAAGCACAACACTATTAGGGAGGAGGGGGGCAGAGGGAAGAGTGACTAACAGCTAGGACTTCACTCCAGCTTTCGTATCAGAAGCCAGCTCATCCATCACAGTCCTCAGCATTTTAAGAACGTTTGACCTGGTCATGTTTGTGGATGGAGTGATAGTTTTTCATGCCTTCAGCCGTACTTTCTGTCTGAATTGAGAAGTGACACATGGAGTGGAACTCTACGGACAAATGTTTGACTACAGGGTGCATGTGACTCACATGTTCCAAGGCCAAAGTCTCCCACCCAATGATGAAACGTGCCTGGAGCTTCTCATCAGCTTCAGAAATACTGACAGCTATAAGAAACACGTTCGCTCAAAGACTAGGACAGTGATTCCAGAGGGGCAGCATTTTACATGGGACTAAGAATCTAAAGTTCAGGATATATGATCAACACTGCGTATAGCCAAAATTACCTTTGAAACACATTTCTTACAGTGTGCAAGAGGGGAGGGAGTATATTGGAACTCCCTGTACTTTCTGCAAAAATGTTCTATAAATCGAAAACTGCTCTAAAAAAGTCATCTTTTTCAAAGGAAACAATGTTACCTTCAACTTTCCAAGAGCTGAGTCTCTAGAAGCTCAAAAGCCAAGTTTTAACTAGTTGAACCGTTTCTCTCTGCTCAACTATAATCTCTTTTTTCCTGGGCTGTAGAAGGCAAAGTCTAGTTGGGGAAGGAAGGGTGACAGGAAGCCTTGAATTTGTGACAGGTTAATGGGTTCATAATGTGTCTCCACTTCCACTCCCAAGCCCTCCTAGGGTGGGGGTTAGAGAAATCAAACAGTCTAGCAAGGCACAGCAGGGTGCAGTGAATACTCTTACTGTGTGACTTTAGGCAAACTACCTAATCTCTCCTTGTCTGGTACCCTCCTCAGTGAAAAGCAGCTCATAATCAGAGATCCACAGTGAAGATTATTAGAGTCCTGGTGTGGGGCTGTAGGATACGCCCTGGACTGCTAACTGGAACCAACTTGATGGCACTTAATATTATTGTTATTGTTGTTAAGCGCTGAGTTAGTTCTGACTCATATCAACCCTGTATAGGGTTTCCGAGGAGTGGCTGATGGGTTTGAAGCACCCACCTTGAAGTTAGCAGTCCAATGCCACATCAGGACACCACTTAACAACATAGTGAGATGAATACATGGGAAGGTCTCTGAATAATGCCCAGCATATGAAAAGCACTAGATATGTATTTTCTACTATTATTGGAGTCCTGGTATAATACCATAGGATAAGCACACAACCACAAGGTCGGTTTGAACTGGAAAGTCAGTGGTTCAAACTCATCAGCCATTCCTCAGAAACCTTAGACAGGGTTGCTATGAGTCGGGCCCGACTCCACGGCACACAACAACAACAAAGTATTATATGAATTATCATCATATTGTAGTGGAAAACTCTCCCATGCACTCCTTACTTTTAATGTGTCCTTTGACATCACGCTCTTCCCTGGAGTGCTCTTCCTCATAATGTGACTGAAGCTGATAGAAAGACTGTAGGTCCTTGCGGCACAGCGGGCAGAGGAAGCCCTCCCTCACTTCCCCCGGGTCGTCCAAGGCAGCCATGGCAATCCCTCTCAATCTACACAAGGCAGTGGCCTCATGCCAAGACTCAGCATGACTCCTCCACCAGGGGCCAGGTTAGGTTAACCGAACAGCACAGTGGTGATGGGGAAGTGACATTATGGTCTGGACGAGGTTTCCTCTTGGGAGTAGTAAGATCCTGAGAAAACAAATAAGAAAGGGGAAAAACCAATTCAGGCAAATTTGCAGTAAGTGGAAATTCTCTGTTCTTTCTACAGTTCAACAAGGGTCCAGTGCAAGTTTAAGAAAGCAAACTAGTTTCTTAAGTCCTAGACCAAGACACAAAGACTTCTAAAATTTGAGAACGCCACTGGAGACCAGAAAGTCAGTGAAATGGGAAGAGAGATTCTTGAAGATAAGAGAGGAAAACTCAACTTCAAAGACAAACAGAATACCATGGCAATTCTTGAATTTTATGCCAAATGGTACAACTTCATAATACGCATGCCTTTGTGGCCACTGAGGAAATTTCTGGTGTGGTGTGGTTTAATGCGCTGGACTGCAAGGTCAGTTTGAACTGCAAGCTTGGTGGTTCAAGCTCATCAGTTGCTCCTCGGAAACCCTATACAGGGTCACTATAGTCAGAACCGACTCAACGGCACTTAACAACAACAATAAAACTTAATCATTTATTAAACTGCATATATTGAGTTTCTGCCACTTGCAAAGCATTTGTGCCATGAATGCAAAGATGAAAAAGACATAGAGCCTACCCTAAAAAACAAACAGGAAACTAAACCAATAATAATTTAAAAATCCAACCTCAGTTTATGGTGCATTACAAAACCTGGGTTTTATATTTATAGAGAACTTTCTCACCAATGTGCTTATTAGATTTTATAAACCAGCAAGTGGCAGGTGAGTAGCAAGCCTAATGTTCTCATTGCTTCAAAAATAAAAAGAATTTAATCAGTTACATTTTCTGGCTTGCTGGGTCATGGCAAAATCACTTCCAAGGTCACCTTAGAAAGGCTCCCAGCCAAAAGCAGAATCCAAACAAAACCATTCCAGAAAAGCACAGAAAATTTTCAGGAACCTTTAACCACAAAACACTGTCTAGAGTTTGGTGCAGTAAGTGACCCTTAATGGACTTGTTCAAAGAGCCATTGAAAACGGACCACTTGATCACCAAAGCTAAAGTTGTTGCTGTTGGAAGTGCCATCGAGTCGATTCCGACCCATAGCGACCGTGTGTAGGGTTTCTGAGGAGAAGCTGGTGAGCTTGAACCTCCAACCTTGCAGTTCAAACGGCTTTGCAGTCTGTCGCATTAACCACACCAGGACTGATTTTAGGGATTAACCACAGCACCACACCAGGACTCCAAAACAGAAGAGTGCCCTAGAAAATAACCAGTTGGAGACCGCAGGTTCCAGATTTTCTTAAGAAATAAGAGTTCTGGGGTTTGATTCCTTCAGATCTGTCAAAGGAGCCTTGTATATTATGATGCTGAACAGCTTCCCCAGGAGCTCCTTAAGACAGACTAGGAAGAAAGGCCTGGCCTGATTCCAAAAAACAAGCCAATGAAAACCTAAGGGATCTCAGTAGTCTGATCCACAACTAATGAAGGGGTGGCCTAGGTCCATACAGCATTTCATTCTGCAGTGCAAAGGTCACTATGAACCCACAACAAGCTTAATGAACACATACATGCAATTCCCAGCCGCGGTCACAGAAACAGTAACCCACAGTCTGATTTGATCCCTCCCAGCCAGCTGTTCATCTGCCATCCTAATTCTGACAGCTCTTTTCTTCTTCCCATTGTTGTTGTTAAGTGCCGTCGAGTCGGTTCCGACCCATAGCGACTCTGTACAGGGTTTCCGAGGGTGTAAATCTTTACGGGAGTAGAAAGCCTCATCTTTCTCCCGCTAAGCGGCTGGTAGTTTCGAACCGCTGACCTTACTTAAGGTTTGCAGCCCGATTCGTAACCACTATGCTACCAGAGCGTTTTCCTTCCCAGGTTGTTGTTGTTGTTGTTAAGCGCCGTGGAGTCGGTTCCGACTCATAGCGACCCTACACAGGGTTTCCGAGGCTGTAAATCTTTACGGGAGCAGAATGCCTCATCTTTCTCCCACGGAACCGCTGGTAGCTTGGAACTGCTGACCTTGCTGTTCACAGCCCGATTCGTAACCACTACGCTACCATAGCTCCTTCCCTGGTTGTTGTTGTTGTTGTCAGGTGCCATCGAGTCGGAACCAACTCATAGCGACCCCATGCACAGCAGAACGAAACAATGTTCGATCCTGGGCCAACCTCACTACCGCTGCCACACCTGAGTCCATCAATGATGCCACCTGGCTGATCCATCTCGTTGGGGGTCTTCCTCTTTTTCTCTGACCCTCCACCCTACCCAGCATGACATCCTTCTCCAACGATTGTTTCCTCCGGACAATATGTCCAAAGTAGGAGAGACGAAGTTTAGCCATCCTGGCCTCCAAGGAGCACTCTGGCTGCACTTCTTCCAAAACAGATTTATTGGTTCTTTTGGCAGTCCTTCCCTGGTACTCACCCATAATTACCACCAATCAAACAGGCTTCCCCCCTACAACACACACCCTTCACATCTCCACCCAAACTCTCTTCCCTCAAGGAAGCCTTCTTTGACTGTAGGCATGCTCTCATCTTGACAGCACCCTGAATTTCCCCTCCATAACACTGATTTCAATTTATCATCACATTTACATGTGTAAAATGCTGAACCACAGCTGACTGTAAGCTCTGAGGGCAGAGACTACGCTTGTTCCCACCATCACACCCCCAAGGGTTAGTTAGCACAAGCCAGGCACACACCAAGTAGAAACACTGTAAGTGCACGAACCCTAAAATCAGAGAAGCAGACACACACCACCAAACTGCACCCCCAAACCACAACTCAACACAGATGCAAACTCCACAACCCCAAATAACATACGAAATAAAAAGAGTCTTATGCACCCTGCAACTGTCCGTCGTTCGGCTGCGACAAGCCTCACAGATGACACAGCCCGCAGCCGCAGACACGACGGACTGAGGCGCGCAGCACACTGACCCACGAATCTCAACGCGTCCATAAACACAAACCATAGGAAAGACCCACGGAACACACACATGACAACTCCACACCCCGCACAGACACAACTCAAACATGACAAATGCCTCGTTCCGGTGACAACCACCCACTTCTCAGCCGCGGAACTAAATACAACTGTGCACGCCCCGCATCACCCACACAGAGGCCAATCACCACAGCACAGACACCGAAACGCACAATTCGAAAGCCGCATCTCCCACCACTCAAGTCACACCCAGCACAATCGCACAGATCCTGCACTCGCACAGCCCGCTCTTCAGGTTCGACCTGGCTTCTGTTGGGGTTCCACGGGTGCGCAGGCCTCTCCGATTCTCAGGTCTCCGGCCGGGGATCTGGGCCTCCGCAGTCGTTCACATTACTGCGGCCGCCATTGCCATCATTTGATCGGTGTTCGGCAGGCGCGGCTGCGGCGGCGGCTCCCAAAGCGGAAAGCAGACTAGTAGATGCCCGTAGAGCGCCGAGTTCTCGAGGGCAGGATGACGGATTTTGCGCAGGCGCCAAGCTACGTAGGCCACGATCTTTTGAAGTCCGGGGTAAAGATGGCCCATTGCATTACAGTGAGCCGCCGTTCTCTTCCCTCTTAACATAGTTGAAAACACCGAGTCTTATATTGGTTTGCAATGAGTCATGGTGGCTTAGTGGGTTACGCGTTGGGCTGCTAACCTAAAGGAGTAAAGATGACGCTGCTTGCTCACTTAAAGATGTAGTCTTGGAAATCCTAGGAAGCAGTTCTACTTGTGTCCTATAGGATTGCTATGAGTCGAAATGTACTTGATGACAGAGGATTTGGGATTGGTTTTGGTGTGGTTCTTCGAAGAGCGCTGGTGTCACCCTGGGTTCAATGTTGTACTGCTACCTCAAGCTCAGTGGTTCAAGCCACTAGCAACTCTTGAGGAGAAAGATGAGGTTGTCTGCTTCCTTAAGGATTGACAGAACTGGGAACAGTAAGGGGTACTGATCCTCTGTCTATTAGGTTTGGAATGGACTCAATGGTATATTGGTTGGTTGGCTAATTGGTTATGTGCCGTGGAGTCGGTTCCGACTCATAGCGCGACCCTGTACAGGGTTTCCGAAGCTGTAAATCTTTACGGGAGCAGAAAGCCTCATCTTTCTCCGTCCGAACAGCTGTTAGTTTGGAACAGCTGACCTTGCGGCCCGAGATTCGTAACCACTACACTACCAGAGCTCCTTTGATGGTATATAAGGAACATAATTCCAGTGCTGGTAAGATACTGGGTTTAGCAGCAGGGCATGTGGACTTCAGAATCTTTGCGCTTACTTGACTCCTTGGTATTAGTAGTTGTAAAACAGGGATCGTAATAGTCTCCGTCTCATAGGGTTATTATGAAGATTAAATGAGCGGATGTTGTCACCTGAGACGCCCTCCTGTTCGTGGCTAGGCCCCTGAGTCACTCTTGTTAACTAGCGTTGAGTTGGTTCCCACCCATAGTGATCCTGTATAGGCCTGAACCGCGTACCTTGGAGGAAGACCATACGTAGAGGCGTGGTGATGGGGGAAAACAGAAGTCTTTTGAGAAAATACAGTGTGTTCTTACCTAGAGAGATAATGTGATGGCGCTGCTTCTGGTTCCCGAAACCGTGTTGTTGTGTTGTTAAGTGTCGTTGAATTGGTTTTTCATTCATAGGGACTCTGTATAGGGTTTCTGATGGGTTTGAACCACAGACTTTGCAGTTCAAACTGCCTTGCGATCTAGTGCTTATCCTTCAGTGCCACACCTGGACTCGTCCCAAACTCGTTGTTAAGTGCTATTGAGTTGGTTGCAACTCTTAGCGACCCTGTATAGTTTCCAAGACACAGCTGGTGATTTTGAACTGCCAACCTTGTGGTTCAAACCGACCTTGTGGTCCAGTGCGTTAGCCCACAGCGCCACACCAGGAAACCACAGACCAAAGGAAATCATAGATCAAAGAGAGCTGCTTCTCATGGTAGGATCCCAGACAACTAGACCTCACCATCTCTGCCTTAGACCTTAGAGTTCACTGTGTCTGGTCCCTAATTGTCGATAAGTTTATCCTGAGTAGCACAAGGTGTCTTGGAATCCCATCAAAATTACTGATACAGGTAGTACCATGGGAAGGTGTGTGGCACAACACATAATGCCACAAAGGTCCCTCTCCGCCCTCTGCTGGCCGAGGCCCCAGCTGCTTCTGTACGCCTGAGCAGGCTGTAGGGAGGTAGGGGTGTCAGGTTAGACCTTGTCCAGGGGAGCAGATGGCAGCTGCATTTGTCAGAGAAAGGGCGAACTAAGAGAGGAAATACCATGGGAGGGAAGCAAGTATATTACCCTACAGCTTGGATTCCATCCCAAGGAGTGATTGAGCCCAATTAATAAAAGCCTTTATGATTAGAAAAGAAGCTCTGGTAGTGTAGTGCTTACGAATCGGGCTGCAAACCATAAGGGCAGCAGTTAGAAACTACCAGCTGTTCCACTAGAGAAAGATGAGGCTTTCTGCTCCCGTAAAGATTTACATCCTTGGAAACCCTGTACAGGGTCGGAATGGACTCCACGGCACATAACAACAACAATGATTAGAAAGTTGAATTAACAAATTTGCCCCAGCAAAGAGGTTAGTTTTGAAGCCTGCCCAATGATTGTCTCTTACAAGCAATATTTATAGCTGTGTTTAACATTGTTAATTAGTACAACATGCCGGTGGGCTATTTGTCTTATCATGCTAACATTTACATTAATTCAGAAGGTGGTCACAGTGTCCTGATAAACACATCAAAAAGAGTACATAATTAACTCTCCCAGGCCTGTTTGCCTAGGTAGGGAACATCTGGACCACAGGAAGTATTGTTGTTGTTGCTAAGTGCCATCCAGTCAGTTCCGACTCATAGCGACCCTGTAGAGGGATTCCAAGGAGCAGCTGGTGAGTTTGAACTCCTGACCTTGTGATTTGCAGTCCTGTGTGTATCCTACATCCCCACACCAGGAGTTAATTAAATGTTTGACCAAATAGAGCAGGCAAATTTTTAAGCTGGTGATATTGTATGGCCCATGAATGATGTTATAAATTTTGACAGAAAAAAGGTTCCTTCCCCACCCCTGGCACACACCTTTCCTCATTTTGAACCTGTTCAGTGTGCTCTTGTTCTGTTTGAACCATTGCCTCTTGGTCTCCGTACAGGTTCCTCATGAACACAATGAAGTGTTCTAGAATACTCATTCCCCACAATGTTGTCCATAGCTTGTCATGATCCGCACAATGAAAAGCCTTTGCATAGTCCATAAAGCACAGGCAAACAACTTTCTAGTATTCTCTGCTTTCAGCCAAGATCCATCTGACCCGCAGTGATATCCCTTGTTCCTTGTCCTTGTCTGAATCTGGTTTGAACCTCTGGCAGTTCCCTCTCAATGTACTGTTGCAACTGTTTTTGAATTATCTTTAGGAAATTTTACTTGCATGTGATATTAATATTGACAAATGATTTCCACATTTCATTGGGTCACCTCTCTTTGGAATGGTCACAAATAAGGATCTCTTCCAATCAGTTGGCCAGGTAGCTGTCTTCTAAATTTCTTGGCTTACATGAGTGAATGCCTCCAGTGCTGCATCAGTTTGTTGAGAGATTTCAATTTGTAGTCCATCAGTTCATGGAGCCTTGTTCTTTGCCGGTGCCTTCAGTATAGCTTGGACTTCTTCTTTCAGTACCATCAGTTCTTGATACCTCTTGAAATGGTTGAACATTGACCATTTAGCTACAGTGACTTTTAGCTACAGTGACTCTGTGTATTTCTTCCATCTCCTTTTGATGCTTTCTGCATCATTCAATATTTTCCCCATAGAATTCCTCAATATTGCAAGTTACAGCTTGATGTTTTTATTTTCAGTTCCCTTGGCTTGAGAAATGCTGATTGTGATTTTCCCTTTTGGCTTTCTAACTCCAGGTCTTTGCACATTTCATTATAATATTTGATTTTGTTTTCTCGAGCTGCCCTTTGGAATTTTCTATTCAGCTCTTTTACCTCCTCAATTTTTCCTTTTGCTTTAGCATCTCTACACTGGAGAGCAAATTTCAGAGTCTCTTCTGACATCCATTTTGGTCTTTTCCTTCTTTTGTATCTTTGTGGCTTTTTGCTCTCTTCCTGTCTGATGTTCTTGATGTCATCCCACAACTCTTCTGGTCTTCGTTCTTTATTGTGTAATGCATCAAATCTGTTCTTGAGAGGGTCTGTAAATTCAGGTGAGCTATGTTCAAGGTCATATTTTGGCTCTCGTGGACTTTTAAATTTTCTTCAGCTTCAGCCTAAACTTGCACCTGAGCAATTGATGATCCACAGTCTGCCCTTGGTCTTCTTTTGACTGATGATATGGAGCTGTTCCATCATCTCTTTCCACAGATGAAGTCAATTTGATTTCTGTGTATTCCATCTGGTGAGGTCCATGTGTAGAGTCATTTACAATTAACAGGCCAGTGGTCTTACAGAATTCTTTCATGGGATCTCCAACATCATTTCTATCACCAAGGTCATATTTTCCAACTACTGATCCTTCTCTTTGTTTCCAACCTGTGCATTCCAATCACTAGTAATTATCAGTACATCTTGATTGCATGCTTATGTTTGATCAACTTTAGACTGAAGAAATTGTTAGAATTCTTCAATTTCATCATCATTGGGTTTAGGGATAGGTGCATACATTTGAATAATAGTCTTATTACCTGGTGTTCTTTGTAGGCATATAGATTTTATTCTATCACAGACAGCATTATACTTCAACATAGATCTTGAATTGTTCTTTTTGATAATGAATGCAATACCTTTCTCTTCAATTTGTCATTTCTGACATAGTAACAATGTGATTGTCAGATTCAGGATGGCTAATCCCAGTCTATTTCAACTCACTAAAGCCTAGAATATTGATGTTTACACATTCCATTTCATTTTTGACAATTTTCAACTTTCTGAGATTCATATTTCATGTCTGATTATTAATGGATGTTTACAGATGTTTCACTGCATTTTGAGTTGTGCCCCGTCAGCAAATGAAGGTCCCCAAAACTTGACTCCATTCACGTCATCACAGTCAACTCTATTCTGAGTAGGCAGCTCTTCACAAGTCATATTCTGAGCACCTTCCAACCTGGGGGGTTGGTTCATCTTCTGGCACTATATCTGACAATATTCTGGTGCTTTTCATCATGTTTCAGTATTCTGGTGCTGACAGTGTTCCACTGCTATCCATAAGGTTTTCAGTGACAGTATTTGGAAGTAGTCTGTCAAAGTCTTCCTCGTCTAAGTCAGGAAGTGCAGCTGGTAGTTAATCTTACAGTACAGAAACAGAGGACCCTAACACCATCAAGAGAGAAGAGCACAAGCAGAGTGCGGGACCCTATCCAGAGAAGCAGCAACACAAGAGATAGAGGCAGAGGTGAGAACATGGAGAGAGGGAGCAGCTGAGGACTCTGGGCTCATGGAAAGCGAGGGACTGGATGCTGGTGGCCAGGAGGTAGGATGCAGAATGTGCCCTTTGGTTGTTTAACTGATTATATATTCCTGAATGTTTTTGTGTACACCCCCCCAAAAATAAACATAATAAAAAACAGAGAATGGAAGCAAATACTGTTGAATGATGATGTACAGAGATTGTAATCATTGCAATGAAACAATGGTGTAAAGCTGATGTTCTCCCATGTAAACTGTCACTCAGGTCACAATAATAATAATAAAGAACCAATGGTACAGAAGGAAGAAATTTAAATAGCACTGAAAACATTGGTAGAAAACAAGGCTTCAGGAATACAACTTGAAGTTTCAACATGAAGTAGCTCTCATTGGTGCCAAGAACTGTGGAAGACAGATATTTGGCCAACCAATTGGAAGAGATCCATCTTTGTGTCCATTCCAAAGGAAGGTGACCCAACAGAATTTGGAAATCATTGAACAATATCATTGATGTCACATGCAAGTTAAATTTTACTGAAGGTTAATTAAAAAATGATTACAGCAGTACATCAACAGAAACGGGCCAGAAATTCATGCCAGATTCAGAAGAGGATGTCGAATGAAGAATATCATTGCTAATGTCAGTTGGATCTTGGCTGAAAGCAGAAAATATCAGGAAGATGTTTAATTGTCTCTTATAGACTATGCAAAGATATTCAGCTGCATGGATCACAACAAACTATGGATAACGTTGTGAATAATGGGAATTCCAGAACACTTAATTGTGCTCATGAGGAATCTGTGCACTCACCAAATGGTTTAGAATCAGGAAAGGTGTGCACCAGGATTGTATCCTTTCACCATATTTATTCAATTTGTGTGCTGAGCAAATAATCTGAGAAACTGGATTATATGAAAAATAATGCTGCATTAGAATTCGAAGAAGACTCATTAACAACCTAAGGAATGCAGATGACAATCCTCCTTGCTAGATGCAAAGGGGAATTGAAATGCTTACTGATGAAGATCAAAGACTATAGTCTACAGTAAGGATTACACCTCAATGTCAAGAAAACAAAATTTCTCACAACTTGGCCAATAAGTAATGTCGTGTTAAATGGAGAAAGTCTGAAGTTGCCAAAGGGTTCATTTTGCTTGGACCCACTATCAAAGCTCATGGAAGCAGCAATCACAAAATCATATGATGTATCGCTGCAAGAGTTAAAAAGCAAAGATGTCACTTTCAGGACTAAGGTGTGCCTGACTCAAGCCAGGGTATTTTTTAATAACCTCAGATGCATGTGAATAAAGAAGACCATAGAAGGATTAATGCATTTGAATTATGGTGTTGAAGAAGAATTCTACAATTTTGTCAAAAAGAGAAGTAGGAGCGTTCCCCGGCTTACAAAAGAGATCCATTCCTAACTGTGCCATTAAGTCATTAAGTGAAATTTGTAGGCGCGTCAGAACAGGTGCATATGGCTCTTATTTCATGTTACTTTAGTGTAAGAAAAGGCCCCAAACCTTTTCCATTTAAAAGCTGCACTGGTAGCAAATGAAGGTGAATGTGATGTAGAATTTGTTGTGAGCAAAACAAAATCAAATCAGTTGCCATCAAGTCCACATGGCATCCCCACGTAGAACAGAACTGTGGCTTTCCTGGCTGTGATCTGTATGGAAACAGAGCCTCAGGCCTTTTTACACATCGGGGTCCAGCCACCGCTCTTCAGGCTGTTGTTGTTGTTAAGTGCCCCTAAATCTGTTCCCACCCATAGTGATCCTGTATAGGATTTCCAAGGAACGGTTAGAGAGTTTGAACTGCTGAGATTTCGGTTCAAGTCGACCTTGCAGTCCAGTGCTTATTCTATAGAGTCATACCAGAACTTCAATCTTTAGGCTAATTGAGTACAGTTTGGGCCAGAAAGCTCAACAAATTTGAGTTGTAAGGATTCATGTTGAGTCTCAGAAAGAAAACACAAATTGTAACGGTGGCAACCTCCAGGGGAGGGAAATAGGAGTAAGGAGACTTACAATTCTTCATAGGGTCAGCACCTGGCAGTGTTCTATTCTGTTGTAACAGAGTCACTATGAGCTGGAACCAAAGGGACCACATTTAATAACAACATGTTGTTGTTGTTAAGTGCCGTGGAGTCGATTCCAATCCATAGCGACCCTGTATAGGGTTTCCTCTTCCCCCATAATTTGATTTGCTTCCCCCCTCACATATTTATTATTTTATCAAATAAATTTACAGCAAAGTAATAATGTCATTGTTGTTAAGTGTTGTTGAGTCTGTTCCCACCCATAGCAACCCCGTCTAGGGTTTCCAAGGAACAGCCAGTGAGTTTGAACCGCCAGCCTTGTGGTTCAAAACAACTTTGCAGTCCAGCACATTAGCCCACAGTGCCACACTGGGGCTCTAAAAAAAAATAATAATAGATAAAAGGAAAGCAGAAGTGTATAGAATTCACAAAAATCAAAACCGGGGACAGGGTCTCCAGACAGCATCTTCTCCCTCCTGCCCATTTCTTTTTCGGTGACAAGGTTCATGATCCCTAGGAGACTCAGGGAGCTGTGAAATAGCGAGGTACTAGACAGTCTCAAAGCTTTGTGCTAGGAGAGACTTGGGGATCTGCCACTGTACCTCCCACAGCAGGTTCTGAAGGCAGGGTTACTGGACAGTTGTGAGGAACTAAACTGACACCAGGGGGCGCCAGGATCCCTCTTTAGAAACATGGCTTCTGTTCTCTCACTTTTTTTTTCTAAACTCTTTCCTGCTGTCCAGCGGCCCAATGGCCTGGAGTAGGGAGTCAAATCCCCTCCCACTCCCTCACACTCCTGGACTTGAGCCCCCTTAGTTTTGCAGGGCTGGAACAGAGCATCTACCAGGAGTATATATGTATGTATCTTGGATAGTACATGCCGTGGGTCTTCAAGAATCTGTGGGTTCTTTTCTCTTAACAGTGTCTGAATATCCAGTACATTTATATACTAATCTGTAGTGAGCCATTTCACATTTGTTCACCACATCAAGGATCCTACTTCTGGCTGGCATCTGTCTCTTACCTAACCCCATAGCATCTTCCTACAGAATCAAAGCCTCTTTTCAAATTTACAACCTCAGTAAATAAGATCAAACCCAGGTTTACTTATGTTTACTTACTAGTCTGTAGTGAACACTTCCACATGTTTTCCACCACATCAAACACAAGCAAGCCTGTGCTTACTCTGCTTATTGGATAATCCACCACTATCTGAGGACAGCCACCTCAAACCTTCTCCCTGTTCTCAGGCCTCGCTCTATCCCTACAGCCCTGCTCCTTTTCCACACAGTCAAAGGGCTGCTCTCAGATCAGTGAGCCTGTCTCCCTTCTGCTCAGCACTCTCCCATGGCTCCCACTTTCCTTAGAGAGAAAGCCAAAGTCACCACAATGGCCCACAAAACCCTGAAGGTCTGCCCACCTCCACTATCGTTCAGACCCATCTCTTACCACTCCTGTCTGGGCCTGTAACTCCAGCCATTCCCTCCCTGTACCTGCTCTAATGAGGTGTGCCTATGCTTCAACTCAGAAGCATATTCTTAGACGCCTCCTCCCTTGCTTGCTCAGGTCTCTGCACAATGCCACCTCCTCAGGAAGCACTTCCCTGACCACACACTGCCACAATAGCATGTCACAGGCCAGGGCTGGGGTCAGGGTTAAGCAATTGAAGCTGGCTGACAATTTGCAGCCAGAAGCAGTGGCCTTACCCAGTATGTTAACTCAGGGTGCCACTCCCACACAAACACTGGGCGGGACCAGCCAGTGAAGCCCCCTGGTGAGCAGAGTGATCCTGGTCTCCCCCCCTCACTCAGGGACCCAATGCCAGCGCTATGTAACCCCCTCCCAGCAGCACTTCTACATCCCACCCCATATCCCATAACTCTTCCCCTCTCCCATTGGCTAACTTAGAGACGCTCAGAACTAAAGCTCAGCGTTGTGTGTTGGGGGTGGGGCATGACCTGTTCCCAAGCAGGGTGATGTGTGGCGCCAATCCTAGTGACGTCACTACGCATGTGGCCATTCCCCCACAACGTCAATCCATCTGCCACTGCCAAAGACCCGGGGTCACTTCCGTGTCACCCCTCTGGCAGTGTCAGGGTGTGCGGTCTACATCTTTCTTACCCCCTAGTGGTGCCAATACGCTTACTGGTCTCACCAGCACCCCAATTCACTGTCTCTGCCCCTACCCTGCTTTATTTTTTCTCCAAGGGTAGGAACTTGGTCTAGTTTGCTACTGAATTCGCAGTGTGGTGCTCTGGGTTAAGGCACCAGACTGCAAAACCGTTTGAACTGCAAGGTCGGCGGTTCAACTCTATACAGAGTCGCTATGGGTCGGAATCGACTCAACGGCACTTAACAACAACAACAAAACACTGTTGATGGAATCCTGGTGTAGCGCAGCAGGGTAACGCACTAGACCACAAAGTCGGTGTGAAGCTCACGGTCGGTGGTTCAAACCCAACAATCGCTCCTCAGAAACTCTACACAGGATCACTATGAGTCAGAACTGACTCCACACCACTCAACAACAGCAACGACAAAACTCTGGGGTAACTAGTAGGCCCTTAACGAACATTCATTGAGGGACTAAATAAATGTGTGATTTTGGGCAAGTTAGTTAATCTGTTTATAAGCTTCCATTTCCTTATCTGTAAAATGAGATAATAATGCTCTGAACTTCATGGAATTGGAGGGAGGACTAAGTGAGATTCTCCATATAACACAATTCATGGTGCCTGATGTCTAGTAGTCCATCAATAAAAGTCAGCGATTGTCATTATCTAACAGAATTATCAAACAATATCATTAATATCACACATAAGTAAAATTTTGCTGAAGATAATTAAAAAACAGTTGCAACAGTACATAGACAAGGAACTTCCAGAAATTCAAGCTGGATTCAGAAGAGGTATTGCTGATAGCAGACACATCTTGACTGAAAGCAAAGACTATCAGAAAGATGCTTACCTGTATTTTATTGCCTATTCAAAAGTGTCCAGCTGTGTGATTTATAGTAAGTTATGGATAATATTGTGAAGAATGGGAATTCCAGAACACTTAATTGTGCTCATGCAGAACCTGTACAAGAGGCAGTCTTTTGAACACAAGAGGACATTGTGTCATTTCAAGTCAGGAAAGTGTGCGCCAGAATTATACCCTTTCATTATGTACTATTCAGCCTGTATGCTGAGCAAATAATCCAAGGGACTGGCCTATACGAAGGAGAGTGCAGCATCAGGATTGGAAAAAGAGTCACTTAGCACCTGGCAATATGCAGGGAACACAATCTTGCTTGCTGGAAGTGAGGAAGACTTGAGGCACTTGCTAATGAAGATCAAAGCCAATAGCCTTCAGTATAGATTGCACCTCAATGTGAAGAAAACCCCACAAAAATCCTCACAACTGGCCCAATAAACAACATGGTAAATGAAGAAAAGATTGAAGAGAAAAACTTCAGTTTGCTTCCACAATAAATACTCATGGAAGCAGCAGTCAAAAAATCAAAAGGCATATTGCATTAGGCAAATCTACTGCCAAAGACCTCTTTACAGTGTTCAAGAGCAAAGATGTAAGCTTGAGGACTAAGGTGCACCTGACCCGGCTGTTGTTGTTGCTAAGTGCAGTTGAGTACATTCCAACTCATATCGACCCTATATGGGGTTTTTGAGGATCAGCTGGTGGGTTTGAACTGCCAACTTTGTGGTTCACAGTCCAGTGCTGAATGTACATGTAGCATCACACCAGGACTGCAAGCCCTGGTATTTTTCAGTCACCTCATATGCACATGAAAGTTGGACAATGAGTAAGGAAAACAAAAGAAGAATGGATACTTTTAAATTATGGTGTCAGGGAAGAATATTGAACATGGCCTGACAGAAGAATGGACAGATCTGTCTGGAAGCAGTCAAGTTAGAATGTTGAGACTTTATCTTTCATACTTCAGACAGTTTATCAGGATGGACCAGTTTCTGGAAAAGGACACATTTGGTAAAGTAGAAGGTTGGCAAAAAAGTGGAAGACCCTCTAAAAGATAAACAAACAGTGGCTGCAATAGGGTCAAACAGAAATGATTGTGAGGATGACACGGGATCGGTCAGTGTTTCAACCTGTTGTACCTACAGATGCTATCAGACCGACTTGATTGTAACTAAACCCGACATTGTTATTATTCTTTAAGCCATGAAGCTTATATTAAGATAATGCCAGCTGATGTAACAAACCAACCCCAAGATTCCAATGGCATAACAGAAGAGCAGCCTATGTCTGGTCACATAAATGCTGGTGTTTGTGGTCATGGGCAGGCAGAGGTCAGGGAGGTGGAGGAGACAACCATACAGTCATTCATTCACTCAGTCGTTTCAGAACAAGAAAGTGGCTGTCAGGGTTCCCTGGGTGCTAATGCCCAATCATTAAATGGAAGCAGAGAGGATGGTGTAAGCATATTCACCTCTGAGGTGCAAGGAGAGCTGAGAAGTGTAGTCCCAGGCTGTGCAGCTAGGCCCCAGGAATCTCTCTTCCCTTTGGAACCATAGCACACTGTGTGTCTCTGGGGGACAGCTGGGCATGTCTAGAGTCCATGAAAGCCTCAGACTGCGCCTCTGCCAGGCTCAGTCACCTTGGCATAATACTCCATACCCAGATAGAAGCCCAATAGTCCAAGGTGTGTACTCAGGTGACATCACCAGCATTGGAGACTGCCCCAGGCCCATTAACTCATTATATTAAGATGTTTGAGAATATCTAAAAGTTTTCATCATTGTGGCCACTCTATGCTCCATCATATTCATAGTTGTATTTACAGGAAAGATAAATACTCATGTACAAATACTCTCTTTTTTTTTTTAATGTTTTATTGTGAATTATGTCATAGTTTACATGGGAGAACATTAGTTTTACATTCATCATATCATATATCGTTTCATTGCCATGGTTACAATCCCTTCCATGCCTCATCCACCAAACAAAGGGTATACCCTGCAAGCCTGCCCCCGAGTCATCAGCACACAACCCCTTTGCCTCTCTATGTCTAAAGTCCCCAGCTGCTCCATCTCTCCATGTCATTGTCTCTGCCTCCATCTCAGGCATCACTGCTTCTCTGGGTAGGGTCCCGCTCTCCACTCTTCTCCCTTGGTGGTCCCAGGGACCTCTGCTCCTAGACTGAAAAGTTAATCACTCCCTTCCTTGCTACAAAATGGCCACCTTTACGTTTCCAACTCTCACAATCAGTACTGATAACAATTATTCACTGTTGTATCACAAGAGACCTATCCATATATCATTTCATCAGCCCTGCCTAGACAGATTGGATACTACTCAGTGGAGATTCTACCTCTAGATCTAGGTTCCCTCTTGAAAGCTTGTAAGTCAGTCACTTCTTGCCTTTGCAGCCCTCCTCTCTCCCCCTCCCCCTCATTGGGTAGCCAATGTCCAAGTTGCCCATCCCTGTCTACTCTGTGTATGGAGGGGGTAAGAATGATCTTTGCTGTAAAGATTTGTTCCCTCTTTTGAGCTACTTCATCCATAGGTGTAGGTCAAGTTCATCAAATTGTATCAGATTACTCTTTTTTTCCTCATCTTTTTTCTTCTAGTTGAGCTTTGATCATCCAGTCATTGAAGCCAGGTCCAGTGGGTATTTTCTGCAAGTGTGGGTGTTCTTGTACACATGCCCTCTCTTCTTATCAGCTGGATGTTTCACTCTCCACTCTAGTCCTCTGTGGCTATGTCACTGACTCTGGGCCCAAGAGTCCCCAGATCTTGCCACACTGCTGGCCAACCAGGTCTCTACCCAGGTCCGCAGAAGTCTATTGAACATTGTAGGGCTTAGCTCACAGCT
>NW_006408639.1:9578030-9590124 GCF_000296735.1 Chrysochloris asiatica | reverse complement strand
ACTAGCTATAAGCCTTCAGACTTTTAAAATATTCCTATTTCTGTGGTTCCGAGTTTTGGAGCTCTGTCCTGGATCTGCTTTACCTGGTATTCTGTGGTATGGCTGACGGCGAACTTCACTGCACCTCCACCCTAGCCACCATGAAGTCCCGCCTCTGGTCTGTATAGTGTTTTGATACATTTTCTGAATTGCTTCTCAGATATTTCCAAAGCTTGCCCATCTTCCAGTATGGAGTGTAGGTCTACTTCCAGCTCATTTGCCTCAGTCACTTTATTTCGTTTCTGGACATGTGCTGATATGGTCATCTGTTTCTGTTTTTTTGGGCATATTCAGGAGTTATCTGTGGCCTTAATATTTAGATGGGTGTGCGTTTTGTTATTTTTTTATGCTTTCTGATTGCCTCCAGGTAGATGTGATCAGGAGATGGGCTTCCCTTTTCACTCTTCTTCCTGAGAAATTTCAAAATGCCACTGTTGGTCATTGTGACGTAACTCAGGATTTAATTTTCAGCCTATTTCCTTTTTAGTCTGCCTGTCCCTGTCCACAATCCCCGTTCAGGCCTTTTTCCTAGTGATAAACAGTTCAGGGCCAGCTGTGGCCATTTTGCACTGCCATTTGGTTTTAAGTGGAAACTGTCACTTTAAATTTCAAGGAGATGTGTGCACATGTGTAGTAAAACCCTCTGAGGGTAGGGGTGGGGTATCTACTTGCTCAGGCACCCCCTCTAGTCACCAGAATGGAGGTGCACAGACAGCGAGAAACCAGTGAACAGATACCAAAAAAAAGGGTCCACACCTTTATATCCGAGCTTCTGTCAGGCGTCATTGGCTGTTGTGATCCTTCCCCGGCTTGGTCTTTCCCAAGATGGCAGCTCCAGGAGCAGCTGAGCCTCTTGGATTAGAAAGCAATGGATTTCTTGCTTCTGCTACAAATTCCCCCAGCTGTAAGCCTTCCACCCTTCTAAATAGTCCTTTATATGTGGTTCAGAGTTCTGGGACCATCCCCTGAACCTGCTTGGTCCGGTATTCTGTGTTGTTGTTGATAGAGTCCTCACTGCACGTCCACCCGATCCGCCATCTTGTTTGTTTTCTCTCTATATATATTTTTAACTTTGCTATTAATGTTGGTGTGAGATGATATCTCATTGTTTTGATGTGCACCTCTCTACTGGCTAATGGAGCTCTGGTAGCATAGTGGTTACAAATCAGGGTGCAAACCTTAAGGTCAGCAGTTTGAAACTACGAGCCGCTCTGCAGGAGAAAGATGAGGCTTTCTGCTCCCATAAGATTTACAGCCTCGGAAACCCTGTACAGAGTCACTATGGGTCGGAACCGACTCGACAGCACTTAACAATAACAACAACTGGCTAATGATCATGAACATTTCTTCATATGTTTTTTGGCTGCCCAGATGTTTTCCTTGGTGAAGTGTCTGTTCATGTCCTGTGCCCATTTTTTAATTGGGTTGTTTTCCTTTTTCTTGTAGCAGTAATGTAGTTTTCTATAAATTTTAGATATTAGTCCAATGTCTGATATGTGGTTGCAAAAAAAATTGTCCCAATCTGTGGGCTCCTTTTTTTACTGTTTTAGGCAAAATCTTTTGATACACAAAGTTTCTGATATTTAGAAGACCCCAGTCATCTATTTTGTCTTTTATTTTTTAATAGTGTATTTATGCCATGTATTAGACCGCCAAAGTTTATCCCTTTGTTTTCATTGATGAGCTTTATAGTTCTAGGTTTTACATTTATGTCTTGAATCCACATTGACTTTGTTTTTGTATACAGTGTGATGGGTCTTGTGTTATTCTTCTGAAAATAGATTTCCAGTTTTGTCAGCACCATTTCTTGAAGAGACTATCTCTTCCCCATTTAATATGTTTTGTTCCTTTGTCAAAGATTAGCTCACTATGTATGGATGAGTTTATTTCTGGATTGTAAATTCTGTTCCATTGATCTATTTACCAGTACCAGGCTATTTTGACCATTGTCTTTGTGTAGTAAATTTTGAGATAAGAGTGTGAGAGGCCTACAACTTTGTTCTTCTTTTTAAGCACTGCTTTGCTTATCTGAGGTCTCTTCCCTTTCCATGTAAAGTTGTTGCTGTTGTTAAGTGCCATTGAGTCAGTTCTGACTCATAGCAACCCTGTGTAGGGTTTCCAAGGAGTGGCTGGTGGGTTTGAATCACCAACCTTGTGGTTAACAATCCAGTGCTTACCCTAAGCACCACACCATTTTTTCCATTTAAAAAAAAAAAATGACTTTAGAACTGGAAGTACATTATATCTGTAGATTGCTCTGGGTATTGTTGACATTTTCACAATGTTAAGTTTTCCTATTTGTAAGCATGGTATTGTTGTTGTTGTTGTTAAGTGCCGTCGAGTCGGTTCCGACCCATAGTATATTCTCCCATTTTTGTAAGTCTCTTTTAGTTTATTGCTTTGTAGTTTTCTTTTTATAGATCTATATTAATCTTTTACTTTGCTACTTTGCTGAATCTTTCAATGGGGCCTAATAATTTTCTTGTTGAGTCTTTCTTTGAGATTTTCTAAGTATAGGATAATATCATCTGCAAATAGATCAAGTTTTACTTCTTCCAGCTGTAAGTATTTTGGCTTTTGAGTTTGCAGCTGGAGAGTTCTGCTCTTGACTGGACTCTCTCATGCATCTGGACTTAGCTGTGGACCAGGAGGCAGCACTGGTGGTAGTAGTATTGCTTTCTGACATGTTTGGGAGGACTGGTCTGGAGTGTCCGTGACTGGACTTAGTGGGTGGTCACTCATCTTCCCGCAGGCGGGCCAGGACTTGCTTAAACAAAGATAGCCAGCGACACTTGTGAGGTCCCTTAAGGCATAAGCTCAATGTTCCCAATCTGTCAGTTCTGCTGCTTTCGACTGGCCAAGCCTAGATTAGTAGACACCCCTCTTTCTGTGAGGAATTGCAGAGCTACATCATGAGGAGAGATAGGTCTGGGAGAAGTGAAGGATGGTGGTCACTTTGTGCTCAATCTATGAAACCTAGCCTATATGTAAATAAGACAATAAACCAGCAGGTGGGTGTTAGGTGCTAATTCATGTGGCAGGAAACTGAGGCCCAAGTCTCTGAAGAGGGCAATTGACTTGCAGAGCCACACCTCTCCTCACTGACAGAACACATCTCTGAAAACTTTGAACCTTGAACCCAGGACCCAGATGTCTGTCCCAGACACAGGGTTAAAGCACTGGATATTGTCTTTCCACATTTATACCAGACTGCCTTTTACATATGCTATAAAAAAGCAGTCTGGAGGGTCAGAGAAAAAGAGGAAGACCTCTAACGAGATGGATTGGCCAGGTGGCATCATTGATGGACTCAAGTGTGGCCGCGGTAGTGAGGTTGGCCCAGGATTGGACATTGCTTCGTTCTGCTGTGCATGGGGTTGCTATGAGTCGGTTCCGACTCGATGGCACCTGACAACAACAACAACAATAAAGTATGCTGCCTTTCTGCCTTCTCACCTTCATGCTGCTATCCTCTCTGTCTGCCCTATCCCTTTCCTCCTGCCTCTGTAAGCCAGCCTAACTCTGAGTCAGTCTTCAGGATCACTTCAAGGGCCTGGCCTCCTTGCCCCCTTCCAAACAAAGGTAGCATGTCCTGCTCTATGGGTCCCACTTACATATATATGGCTTCCAGTTCTGTCTCTTTCTCCAGATCATGAACTTCCCAAAGTAAGGAACTCTGTCTCAGTTACCCAAAACCCAGGCACTTTACAACTGTGAGAATAGTTATTTAACCCCTCTGTCTTAGGTTGGGTTTCTAGAGAAGCAAAACCAGTTAAACATATATTTGTATATATATATATATAAACAGAAGTTTATTTTCAAGAAAATGGCTCACAATTGTGGAGTCCCAAGTCCCCAATGCAAGAGAGAGAGAGTCCCTCCTGCGTGCCTATTACATTGGGAGCATCCCACACACCCCCTCCAAAGAAGTATCCCTTCAATTGATTGGCTACTTGTAGCTACTCATCATAGTGTTAACCATACCTGTATTGAGTTTCATAACCCTGGGAATAAGCACATCCCAACTGCTAAACCTCTAGAAATCCTGGCCTAGTCAAGTTGACACAAAATCCTAATCATCACATTCCACCTTTGTCAATTTGAAACCTATAAACTACATGCATATTCTCTAAAGGAAATTGTAAAGTCACACTTGTGCTTAGATATAACGAAACTACATACAACCGAAAATGTACTGGCCCAATTTCCATCTTAAGTATCACAAATCAACAAGGCAAAAATATTTGATGCACATATACAAAACAAAACAAAAATTATATTCACTTAAATGCCCAAAGTGCACATTCTGTAAGCCAGTTTCCTGCCCATAAGCACACAGACATACTCAGTCCATGGGCTTCGTGTCCACAGCTGCTCCATCGCTGCTTTTCCAGGCAGGGAGCTCACGCTCCACTCGTGCTCTTCCTTAATGATGGTCCTGGGATCATCTGTTCTTGAAATGAATAAGAATTACTCCCCCCTTTTACTTACACATATTCTACAATTACAGTTTTGACAATAGCAATTAATCCTATTAACAGTTACTTATAATTGCAATCATAAAATCCTATCAGCATCATCCCTTACCCTTTTCACCAGACCCATCTGGAAAAGAGAAAAACTAGTCAGTGGGGATTCTTCCTTGCCTCTCATTCTAAAATTAAGTACACCCACAAAATCCAGTAAGCCAGGCACTTTATGTCTTTGTAACCCCCCATTTTTAATTGGTTATTGCTGTTAAGTGCCGTCGAGTTGGTTCTGACCCATAGTAACCCTGTATAGGGTTTCCAAGGAGTAGCTGGTGAGCTTGAACCACTGACCTTGCAGTTCAAACGGCTTTGCAGTCTGGCACACTAGTCTGAATTGCCCATCACTATCAACTCAGTTTCATTCTGCTGTGCATAAGGTTGCTATGAGTCGGTACCAACTTGATGGCACCTAACAGCAACAATAACTATCAACCCAGTCCTGACGTGGTGCTGTGGGTTAATGAATTCTGCTCACAGAACCAACTAATTAAACCAAGTGAGGATCGTGTCTGACTTCCTGTGACTCCACAAGAGGGAAAGAGGAGCAAATTCAAAATCAGCCCACGGCTCATTCCTATGAAGTGAAGGTCAGACATACCTCCTCCGTATATAAGTTCCTTTAGTATTAGTCAGACTTGAGAACCAATTTAGAAAATTCATCCTTGTGATTTTTTTTTTCTTAAATGTTTTATTGTGAATTATGTGATAGTTTACATGGGAGAACATTAATTTTACATTCATTCTATCGTATATCATCTCATTGCCATGGTTACAATCCCCTCCATGCATCATCAACCAACCAAAGGGTATACCCTGCAATTCTGCCCCCCGTACTCCCTAGGTCTTCAGCACATAGTCGCTCTCCCTCTCTGGATCTAAAGTTTCCAGCTGCTCCATTGCTCCACGTCATCATCTCTGGCTCCATTTCAGGCATCACTGCTTCTCTGGGTAGGGTCCCACTCTCTGCTCTTCTCCCTTGATGGTCCTAGGAACCTCTGCTCCTAGACTGAAAAGTTAATCACTCCCCTCCTTGCTATAAAACGTCCACCTTTACATTTCCAACCCTCATAATCAGTCCTGATAACAATTATTCACTATTGTATCACAAGAGACCCGTCTGCATTGCATCAGCTCCGCCTAGACAGATTGAATACAACTCACTGGAGATTCTACCTTCCTCCAGGCCCTCTGGATCTAGGTTCCCTCTTGAAAGCTTGTAAGCCAGTCACTTCTTGCCTTTGTAGCCCCCCGCCCCTCATTTTGGGTAGCCAGTGTCCTAGTTGCCCATCCCTGTCTATTCTGTGTGTGGAGGGGGTGGGAATGATTCTTGCTGTGAGGATTTATACCCTCTTTTGAGCTACTGCTTCCATAGGTGTAGGTCAAGTTCATCAAATTGTATGAGAATACTTTTTTTTTGTCTCATCCTTGTGATTTTGTTTCTCTTGAACCCCTCATGTTTTCTCGGTACTACATGTCTTAGGCCTGGTTTTCTAGAGAAGAAAAATCAGTGAAACATATATGTGTATATACATAAAGAGAAGTTTATTATAAAGGAAAGAGCTTACAATTGCAGAGTCCCAGGTCCCCAGTGGAAGAGAGAGTCCCTCCTGCATGTTCATTATATTGGGAGCAGGCCATACCCCCAATAAAGCATCCCTTCAATTGACTGTCTACTCGTTGTTGTTGTTGTTGTTAAGTGCCATCGAGTCGGTTCCGACCCATAGCGACCCTGTACGGGGTTTCCGAGGGTGTAAATCTTTACGGGAGTAGAAAGCCTCATCTTTCTCCCTCAGAACAGCTGGTAGTTTCGAACCGCTGACCTTAAGGTTCGCAGCCCGATTCGTAACCACTACGCTACCAGAGCTCCTCATAGCTGCTCATAATGAGCTAACTATGCCTGTATTAGGTTTCATCACCACAGGAATAAGCACATTCCAACTGCATGTCATTGTTGTTAAGTTCTGTTGAGTCAGTTCCGACTCATAGCAACTCTGTATAGGGTTTCCAAAGAGTGGCTGGTAAGTTTGAACTAGAGTTTGTAGTTCTAACGGTCCTTGATGTTGAGCATTTTCCTATGGTGCTACACTAGGACTCCTCCCAACTGCTAAACCACTGGAAATTCTAAACCCTGAAATTACACTCTCTGTGCTTCTGTTGCCTCTTCTGTAAAATGGTGATAGAGGACCCTCCTCCTATGTAAAGATTAAATGAATTATATATAAGTAAGGCACATAGAATAATGTTCTATATACCCACATAGTAAGGGCTCTATACACTCGTTCCTCACTTCACTTAACACCATGGCTAGGTTTCAAAGACCAGGTCGTGATGAAAAATCAGCAGTATGTGAAATAAAGGATGACTACATCATTACCTAAATGCCAAATCGCATCATTACAAAACTGTCAATCAGCTGACACATAAACTTAACCATCCTGGCTCCTGCTACTTTCACCCTGTACCTAGGCTTTAATTATTGCCAGATATACATTGTTAATGTGCAAAATAGTTAGTAGATTTGTTTACTATGACCATAAATTTGAAAAGTTAGCTAATGAGATCATTGATATGTGAGGTGTAGGTGTGTTGTTACTAGCTGTCATTGAGTGAATTCTGACCTGATGTACAATAGAATAAAACATTGTTCAGTCCTGTGTCATCTTCATAGTCCCCAGCACAGTCAAGCCTATTATTGGAGCTATTGTACCCATCCACCTCACCCCTACTTCGTCCTCTAGTGATTGATTCCTCCTGATGCCATGTCCAAAGTAAGTGATTCAGACACTGTTTTCTTGTAATTCTTAAGGGTTTCTTTGGCTAATATTTAGAAATAGATCACCAGGCCTTTCTTCCTAGTCTGTTTCAGTCTGGAAGCTCTGCTGAAACCTGAACACCACTTGTGACTCTGTTGGTATTTAAAGTGCCAGTGACATAGCTTCCAGCATCACAGCAACACACAAGCCACCACAGTATGACAAACTGACAGACGAGGTGGTGGAAGTGCTCTATAAATATGGCCTAGTATTATTTTTGTTATTATCGTCATTGCTCTGCACAGCACTTGGCCCAGGCATTGTTTTAATTGCTGAATGCCTAAATCATGAATGGCCTTCACCTGCATTGCATACGGATGGGCAAGACTTTTAGCCGGGGAAAAATAGGAATATTACAAAAGAGTGTTTACATTAGCGCTTTCTCCGCCCCAGTGCTGTCTGGCCGCTGCCTTCTATTCCTATTTTTGTCCAGGCATGAGTGGTAATTTGAGGATCAGAATTTGTGGCATCATCTTCTGCCTGTGTCCTGCACTCATGGGCCAGGCCTAGTGGCTCCCACATGCCTCCCAACTGTTTGCTTTAAATAACCTCCTCGTGTTAATTGTGAATAAGAAACCTGGAGCAAAACTTACATAAGCCGGCCAGCCTCTCTCCCTACTCTCAGCCCCTTCCGCTTGAGGTAGTGAGGCTCTGAGCAAATCCTACCAGTGAAAAAACAGAATGTGGCTCCTCTCTCCATTAGGGGGCGCTCAACTTTTGCTCTCTGAGGGGCTCAGGGAGCTTCAAGAACAAACTCTTTGATCCTGGAGGAATTTTGAAGACGCCTAATGCTGGAGTCCTGGCGTGGTGCTGCGGCTTAATGCGCCAGACTGCAAAGCCGTTTGAACTGCAAGGTTGGCGGTTCAAGCTTACCAGTCACTCCTCGGAAACGCTATACAGGGTCGCTATGACTGACTCGACAGCACTTAACAACAACAATGTTGGTCCCATCCTTTTGGATTGATCTGGGATGCAAGTAAGTGGCTGTGGTGATTCTTCACCCTCTCCAGGTGATTATAATGTGTAGTCAAGGTTGCACTGTGGGTTAATGCGCCAGACTGCAAAGCCGTTTGAACTACAAGCTCGGTGGTTCAAGCTCACCAGTCGCTCCTTGGAAACACTATGCAGGGTCAATATGGGTCGGAATCGACTCGACGGCATGTCATAACAACAACAGTCAAGGTTGAGAACCAGAGCTACAGAGCCTCGGTCTTTCCCAGCCAGCCACTAACCCCAAACCTAAACCCACTGCCCTAGCGTGGACTCTAACTCATAGTCCAGCGGTATAGGGTTTCCAGGAGCTGAGCTCTGCTGAGTTTGAACTGCGGACCTCGTGACAGTGGTCCAGGACTTATCCTACAGTGCCACCAGGACTCCTTTGGCAGTCACTAGGTGGACGCTTTCTAGGCACTGGGCTTGTCTCACTTGCTTAATCTGCCTTTTGTAGGTAGCAGCACTTCTAAACAAATGAGTTGTCCATGGGCTTTCTTTACAATTTTTCACTATTTTACAACTAACTGCCTGTCATTTAAAGTCCAGGGATGGTGCAAGTAGTTTGTACCCAACTACAAACTTAAGGTGGCTCAAAAACTCATCGGTGGCACCACAGAAGAAAGGCCTGGCGATCTGCTTCAGTCAAGATTAGTAGTGGTGGTTGTGTGCCACAGAGTCTGTTCTGACTCACAGTTATTGTTGTGGTTAGGTGCCATCGAGTCAGTAGAGACTCATAGCGACCTTATGCACAGCAGAACAAAACACTGCCCGATCCTGGGCCAGCCTCACTATTGTTGCCACGCTTGAGTCCATCGATGCTGCCACTCAGCCAATCCATCTCGTTGGGGGTCTTCCTCTTTTTCTCTGACCCTCCACCTTACCAAACATGATATCCTTCTCCAGAGACAGACTAGTCCCTCCTGACAATGTCTTAAGTATGAGAGACAAAGTTTGACCATCCTGGCCTCCAAGGAGCACTCTGGCTGCACTTCTTACAAAACGGATCTATTGGTTCTTTTGGAAGCCCATGGCACTTTCAATATTCTCCAACACCATAACTCCAAAGCATCAATTCTTCTATGATCATTCTTATTCACTGTCCAGCTTTTGCATGCATGTGAGGTTACTGAAATTACCAAGGCTTGGGTCAGGTGCATCTTAGTCCTCAAGCTGACATCTTTGCTCTTCAACACTTTAAAAAGGTCTTGTGCAGCACATTTGCCTAATGCAATATGTCGTTCGATTTCTTGACTGCTGCCTCCATGAGTGTTGATAGTTGATCCAAGAAGAATAAAGTTCTTGACAATTTCAATCTTTTCTCTGTTGATAAGAATGTTGTTTATTGGTCCAGTGGTGAGGATTTTAGTTTTCTTGACATTGAGATGTAATCCATACCAAAGACTGTGCTGTTTGATCTTCATCAGTAAATGTTTTAAGTCCTCTTCACTTTCAGTAAGCAAGGTTGTATCATCTGCATATCGCAGGTTGTTAACGAGTCTTCCTCCAATCCTGATGCCACGTTTTTCTTCATGTAAACCAGCTTCACGGATTATTTGCTCAGCATACAGGATGAAGCAGAAAGTTACATCTTTCTTCAGAGGAGTTACTGATAGATTTAAATTGCTGACCTTGCAGTTGGCAGCCCAGCTTGAAATCCACTACCCTACAGGGCTCCTTCCTGTAAGGATTGTTATTATTGTTAAGTGCTGTCGAGTCGGCTCCGGTCCATAGTGACCCTGTATAGGGTTTCCAAGGAGCAGTTTGTGAGCTTGAACCACCGACCTTGAGGTTCAAACCGACCTTGCAGTCCAGTTCATTAATCCGCAGCGCCATACTAGGACTCTTGTGAAGATTGAAGAGTGTTGTTGTTAAGTACCGTGGAGACGATTCCAACTCATAGTGACCTTGTACAGGTTTCCAAGGCTGTAAATCTTTATTGGAGCAGAACGCCTCATCTTTTTCTCGCGGAACAACTGGTAGTTTCGAATTGCTGACCTTAAGGTTCACAGCCTGATTAGTAACCATTAGCTACCAGAGCTCCTTCCTGTAGAGATTACTGCAGAGAAACCCTATGGAGCAGTTCTACTTTGTAAATGCTTGGGGTCTCCATGAGCCAAATCAATTTGATGGCAAAAAGTGGTGTGTTTTGGCTTATTGTTTACTTATTATTTGCCTTGAAAAAAAACTCACTTAAAATTTTTAACCTCATTTTAGACAGATGTGAGATTAAGGGTTGGATGTGCTAACGAGTTCTATATTTGTAAACTTTTTATTGTGAACTGAGTGAAGCTTTACAGATGAGACCAATAGTTTTACATTCAACAGATCATGCACTTTGTTTTCCCTCAGTATATATAACACCACTTATCCCACTTCCTCCCTGTGTTTCCATCACATCCTTCTTTCCCAGTCCTTCTGAATTTTGTACTTAGGTAAATGTTGCCCTTTTGATCTCGAATGGTTGACTATCTATGGTGTGCGTACCTCTTTAGTGCTGTTGCCCCTCTATACCTATCTATTGCGTGGCTGAAGATGGAGTGTTGGGGATTGGTTCCATTCCAGACTTGAAGGATAACAAAGTGCCACAGTCTCCGGTTCCACCAGCGTTTTTTAATTTTTGAGTTTTGTTTTACATTTTCTCCCACTCTATCCAGGGCCCCCTAATGTGATCACTTTCAGAGCAGTTGGTAGTGTTAGCCATCTAGTTCTTCAGGCCTCAGGGAGACTAATGCTCATTTGCATGTGAAAGTGGACTAATTGTTCCCAAGTTTCTTCAATTGTCATCCCAATAGTTGTGCCTTAGATTTTAAGTGCATAATGTTTTTAAGATCCTGGTTGCTACTCACAGTAGTAGAATATAGAACATTGTTTTTGTGAACTGCTGTTGTTAGGTGCCATTGCGTTGGTTCTGACTCATAGCGACCCTAAGCAAAACTGAAGGAAACACTGCCTGGTCCTGGGCCATCCTCACAGTTGTTATATTTGAGCCTGTTGTTGTTACCACTGTGCCAATCCATCTTGTTGGGGTCTTCCTCTTTATCAGTCGTCCTCCATTTTACTAGGTATGATGTCCTCCTGGGACTGGTTCATCCTGACAACATGTCCAACAGACATGAGATGAAATCTAGACATCATGATTTCTGAGGAGCATTTGAGTTGTACTTCTTCCAAGACAGACTCGTTTATTCTTCTGGCAGTCTATGGTACTTTCAGTACTCTTTGACTACACCATAATTCAAATCCATCAGTTCTTCTATGGCTTTCCTTATTCATTGCCCAACTGTCACATGCATGTGAGGCGACTGAAAATACCATGGCTTGGGTCAGGCACAATTTAGGCCTCAAACTGACGTCTTTGCTTTTTAACAACATAAATAGGTCGTTTGAAGCAGATTTGCCTAATGCAACAAGTTGTTTGATGTATTTTTCTTTTTTTAACTTTTTATTGTGAATTGAGTGAAGGTTTACAGAGTAGGTCATCAGTTTTACATTCAGCAAGTCATAGACTTTTCTTCATTACAATGATTGCAATCCCTTCCAACAGTTCTCTCTATTCCCTTTAACACTGCTATCTTCTTCTTGCCTCTGGCTAACCTCCCTCTTGTTGTATATTGCCTACCCTATTACCCATGTTAACATGTGTCTACCCTCTAGCCCATGAATAATTTTCCCTCCATTTCCCCCAGTAACTATCATTGTTGTTGTAAGGTGCCATCGAGT
>NW_006408639.1:9563065-9569615 GCF_000296735.1 Chrysochloris asiatica | reverse complement strand
CAAGATGGCGGCTCCTGGAGCAGCTGAGCGTCCCGGACTAGAAAGCAATAGATTTCTTGCTTCTGTCACAAATTCCCCCAGCTGTAAGCCTTCCAACCTTCTAGGTATTCCTTTATATGTGGTTCAGAGTTCTGGGACCATCCCCTGAGCCTGCTTGGTCAGGTATTTTGTGTTGTTTTTGGCGGAGCTCTCTGCTACACATTCACCCAATCCACCATCTTGTTTGTTCTCTCAAACTGTCTTTTGAAAATTTCTTTTTAACTCTTTTACTTCATTATTTCTTCCAATTGCTTTATCTTTTTTTATGTTCAAGAGTATGTTTCAGAGTCTCTTCTGGCATTCATTTTGGTAATTTCTTTCTTTTCTCTATTTTTAAAGACCTTTTGCATTCTTCATGTATGATGCTCTTGATGTCATCCCACAACTTCTCTGGTCATTAGTGTTCACTGAATCAAATCTGTTCTTGAGTTGGTCTCTAAGTTCAGGTTTTTTAAATACAAAGTATGTACTCAAGGTCCTATTTGGCTCATGTGAAATTGTTTTAATTTCTTCAGTTTCAGCCTGAACTTTCATATAAGCAATTGATAGTCTGTTACACAGTTGGATTGTTTCGTTTGGACTTATTTTGGCTGATGATATTGAGCTTCTCCATGATCTCTTCCCATAGATGTAGTCAGTTGATTCCTGGGTACTCCATTTGGTGATGTTCATGTATATTGTTGTTGTTTATGTTGTTGAAAAACAGTATTTGCAATGAATAAGTCATTATGAATAAATCATATGGGAAAATTCTACCTCGTGGTCATTTCTATCATGGTATTTTCTAACTACTGATCCTTCTTTGTTTCCAACTTTTTCATTTCAATCTCAGGTAATTATCAGTACATCTTGGCTGTATGTTTGGTTTAGACTGAAGAAGTTAGTAGAATTCTTCCATTTCCTTATCTTTTAGTAGTTGGTATATAATAATACTGGTGTTATCTGGTCTTCCATGTAGTTATATGGATATTATCTCACCGCAGACTGCATTGTACTTCAGCTAGATCTTGAAATGCTCTTTTTGATGATGAATGCTATGCCATTCTTCTTGAGTTTGTTGTGGTGTAGCATACCATATGATTGATTCATAATGGCAGATTCAGATCACTAATAAATATATTGATCTTCCATTTCATTTTTAATGACTTCCAATTTTTCCAGATTCGTACTTTGTACATTTCATGTTGCAATCATTAATGAATGTCTGCAGCTATTTCTTTTCATTTTGAGTTGTACCCCATCGACAAATGAAGGTCCCAAAAGCTTTGCTCCATCCACGTCATTGAGGTCAGTTCTACTTTGAGGAGACAGCTCTTTCCCAGGTGTTTTTGAGTGCCATCCAATCTGAGGGACTCATCTCCCAGCACAATATCAGACAATTTTTCATTTCTGATCATGAGGTTTTCTTTGGCTAACCCATCATAAGTGATTTGCCTTTCCTTTTTCCTAATCTGTCTTATTCTGGAAGCTCCATTGAAACCTGTCCACCGTGGATGACTCTGCTGGTATTAAAAATACCAGTGGCATAGCTTCCAGTATCACAGCAACACACAAGCCACCACAAACTAACAGACAAGTAGTCGCTTTGTGGACTATGTTATGTCAGTTAAACATGGTGTCCCCTGAGACAAGGTCCTGAGCCCCCAGACTCACCTCATTCCCTCAAGGTGTTTGGTAATGTTGAAAATTTTCATAATTTTGCCCCATGTATCCTCCACAATAGGAAGTCCTGGTATGGTGCTGCAGGATAAGTGCCAGGATACAGTAGTCGGTTTGAATTGCAATGTCAGTGGTTCAAACTCACCTGCTGCTCATTGGAAACCCTTTGCAGGGTTGCTATGAGTCAGAACTGACTTGACACCACATAGCAACACAACAAATACTCCACCACAATCATGGATATGTTTGCATCAAAGGTATATGTTGTTATTGTTGTTCGGTGCCATCGAGTTGGTACCGACTTATAGCAACCTTATGCACAGCAAAACGAAACACTGCCCCATCCTGGGCCAACCTCACTGTTGTTGCCGCGCTTGAGCCCATTGATGCTGCCACTTGGCCAATCAATCTTGTTGGGGCATCTTCCTGTTTTTGTCTGACCTTCCACCCTACCAAACATGATATCCTTCTCCAGTGACTGGTCCCTCCTGACAATATGTCCTAAGTATGAGAAACAAAGTTTGACCATCCTGGCCTCCAAGGAGCACTCTGGCTGCACTTCTTCCAACACAGATCTTTAGGTTCTTTTGGTTGCCCATGGCAGTTTCAACATTCTCCTCCAACACTGCATCAATTCTTCTATGGTCTTCCTTATTCACTGTCCAGCTTTCGCATGCATATGAGGTTATTGAAAATACCATGGCTTGGGTCAGGTACACCTTATCCTCAAGCTGACATTTCTGCTCTTCAACACTTTAAAATGTACAAATATCCTGTCAAATCTTTATATATATTTGTGAGTATACTCCTACTTTACCTCTCATCCCTGTTCAGCCTGTGTATTTATCCATGTATCTACCCGTAGATGACTGTTATTGCAGGATTGTGTATAAAACAGTGTTTATCTCTGTTCCCTTTAACTCTTGCACTCCTCCCAGTGCCTTCCCCATCTTCATTATTCTTCTGCCAACCTCCCTTTTGTTGTACATTGCCTTCTCTGTCACTCAAGTTAACATGTGTCTACCATCTAGCCATAGAATTACAACCCCTTCCCTCAGACCCTTGGTAACCATCAAGGAATGTTTCTTTTAGCATGAAAATCTTTTGACTTTTTATAATCGTGTTTTCAGACAATAGTTGCCCTTTTGTGATTGACTAGTTGCACTCAGCATAATGTTCTCCAGGTTCACCCATGTTAGGAGGTGTTTCATAGATCCCTTGTTATGCTAATGTTGCATAGTAATCCCTTGTATGCATGTACCAATGTTTATTTATCCATTCTTGCACTGATGGGCATTTAGGTTGCCCAGGGCAAGTAGGAGACCACAGGAGGCCCCAGCTGGTGAGGAGATAGAAAAAGCATCCCAGAGACTCCTCTGCAGGGAACTAATACAAACTGGGGATAAGAGGACAGAGCAAGGTCAGTCTGAGCTCAGAGAGAACAAGTACTTCCCTCCAAGCAGAGCTGGGCAGACCCAGAGGTTCTTCCAGAGGTAGCAAGTCTGTATCCCTGGAGGTATGCAAGCATAAACAGGGTCCCTGTGCCTTCTCACCACCCGTCTGTCAGTCTGTCATAGTCTGACATAATTTAATTACAATTCTAGAAAGCTTCCATCACATGCCTTATGTGTTGCATACCAGAAGCAGGGTTACTTACCCACGGTGGACTGGTTTCAGTGGAGCTTCCAGACCAACACGTACTAGGAAGAAAGGTCTGGCCATCTGCTTCTGAGAATGAGTCAATACAAACCTTACAACAGGATAGTGTCTGATGGAGTACTGGAAGATGAGCCCCTCCAGGTCAACGCTGGCCTCCAGCATCCCAATAGTTATGAAGGTGGCTCAGGACTCTACCTTCTGTTGTATATAAGGCCTCCATGGTTTAGAACTGATTTGATGGCAACTAGCAATAACAGCTGATCCTTACGGCTCTTGGAATGCTGAACCTCTATGATTCTAACTTTGTCCCTTTTGCAGGAGGGTGGAATGTGTGGGAAGCTGGGAGTTAACTTCTCCTTGCCTCCCAGACAAGAGCTGAGGTGGGATGAGCAGGGAGACCCTTGAGGTCATCCAGCAGCAAATCCTTGTATGGCATTGATGCAGGAACTTGGCCTCAGTAGTGTAGGAGGGGGTGGAGCCCTCGTCACCTTCAGTATAGAAAACTGGGCTCTAACTCAGGTCTCCTGGGCACTTTGGGCCTCATAGATATATTGCTGAGTTGTTTCTGATTCATGGCAATCCTGTATAGGGTTTCTGAAGCTGTACATCTTTTTGAGAGCAGAAAATCTCATCTTTTTCCTGCGGAATATCTGGTGGGCTGAAGGAGCCCACATTGTGGTTTGCAGCCCAGTGCTTATTCTGCAGTAAATGTAGTTTGACAAATGTTTAAGATGTTTAGTTTTTCTCACAGGTAATAACATGGCAATGGCACAAACTCAAGGCACCAAATGTCAAAGTATTTAGTGAAGAATGAGTCTCCCTTTTACAACTTTCCTGCAGGCCCAGCTCCAGAGCAAACACTCATCAATTCTCAGTGTCCTTCCAGAAATAGTTTACAGTACACAAGCAAGTGCACGTCTCTTGTGAAATGTCTTTTGAAGGCCTACTAAATGTCTGTGGGATGATAGGGTCGTTATGAGTCAGAACCATTACGATGGCACTTAGCATTAAGAACAACTACATCTATGTGGGCTGGTGCGGACAAGGGACTCAGTCATAATATTCAGCTGTGCTGACCTATTAGGAGCAAATATTTACTTCCCAGGGGCCAGGCACTCTTGTGTGACCTCCTGTATGCTCCATCATTGAATTATCACCATGTGTTTGCTTGGGTCCTCCGGGAAGCAGACACAATGCAGGCCTAGATGTGCAAGAGAGTTACTGAGGGAAATATCACTGAGGAAAAATGGGAAGGAGCTAGAGTGGGGTTGTCAGATTTAGCAAATAGAAATGCAGACTGTCCAATGCACTTTGAATGTCAGAGAAATAGTGAATTTATATACGCTTCTTGCAATATGTTCCCTGCAAGCTTCTTATATTAAAATTTTATCTATTGTTTATCTGACCTTTAACTGGGAGTCTTGTATTTTTACCTGGCAGTCCTAAACTGGGGGCAGCTGAGGGAAGACATGACCCCACAATGCAATCCGACCTCTGTGGGAAGAAGAGGAAAAGACAGAGGTTGGATAGTGTGGTAGGATGACTAATACCCTTCTGCCTCCCACAAGGATGTCATTGTTCCAGCTCATAGTGACTGAGGTTTCCAAGGGGCAGCTGTGGGGTTTGAACCACTGACTTTGTGATTCCATGTCCTAATCCTTGGAACCTGTGAGTGTTATTTTATAGGGCAAAAGAACAGTCAGTGCAGATGTGATTAAGTTAATGACTCTGAGATGGGGAGATTATCTGGGATTATCTGGGTGGGCCCTAAAGCAATCACAAGGACCCTTATAAAAGGAAGGCCAGGAGGTCAAAGAAGGAAATAAAGATGTGAGGATGGAAAGGTTAGTGGTTCAAGCTCACCAGCCACTCCTCAGAAACCCCAGACAGGGTCACTATGGGTCAGACCTGACTTGAGGGCAACGACAACAATGTGGGGACTGGTCAGCTTTGCCAGCCTGCTCAGTGTAATATGAGCCACCCCAGAAGCAGAGAGGGGCATCTCACTAGGATTAAAAAAGAAGAGCCCGGAGTGAGCTGAGATCCTTGTCCTAAACTGCCTCAATCCAGGAGACAGGGCTGCGGCAACACTGAGGATGTCAAGAGATGTGAAGAACAGCAGCAGGGGTCAGCAGAATCCACAGCACAAGGCAGTGAGATAGGTTTTCTGGTCCACGAAGGAAGAAAACTGAGTGTCTTCAGCCAGAAGACTTGCTGGACAGTTGCCGGGGGAGTGAAGTCAGTCTATTGAGGCACGGGGTTAGAACTGAGAACTTTGCCTTTGGGCTGAGGCTTACTGGTGGAGTGGGATACCTTTGGGCATTTATTAGCAGAGCTAAATGAGCTTTGTAACACTTGTCCATGCAGGGCAGAGGTCAAGAAGCCATGTGGCTGAGAGACTGAGGGTTAGCCAGAGGTGTGCCTACAGGAGCCGTTGCTCAGAGGCTGCCCTGAGTTGTGTCTGATCTTGAATTGTAATTTATTACTTCCTTAATAAACCCCACAATACTGAGTATTCTCTGGGAGTTGTGTGTGGCCACTATAATGAACTGTCAAACCCAGGAGAGAAGCAGAATGCTGTGGGAGAGTCAGTTGGGCCAGAATTAGTAAAAAGGCTGAAGAGTGGAATGGGTCTTGGATGTTAGAGAAATTTTCTTCCAGCAGTTCTTCAGCTATCTCCTCTGTGGACTTGTGTGATTCTTCTTGTTCTGGAATGCCGATAATTCTTAAGTTATTCCTCTTCATGTTGTCTAACATGAATCTTAGACCTTCTTCAGATGTTTTTTTTATCCTTTTTTGTGTTTTTTTTCTTCTAGCTTAGTGGTATTGAGAGATTTGTCTTCCAGTTCACTGGTTCTGCCTTCCATGTCTTTTATTTTTCTTTGCCCTTTCAGAGTATTGTCTATTTCTGATATTCTATTCTTGATCGTCTGGATCACTTTCTGTAGGTTTTGAGTTGTTTCCAATGCTGCATCTATCTTATTGTTCCTGTAGTTCTTTCCTGACTTCTTCCTTATTTTTCTCAACTCCATTGTAAAGTGTTTTGAAACGTTTTATAATCATTTTTCTGAATTCCTTCTCAGGTATTTCCAAGGCCTGCCCTCCTTCCAGAATGAAAGTCCAGGTCTACCTCTAGGTCAATTGTCTCAGATATTTTATCTTGTTTCTGGACATGTGCTGATATGGTCATCTG
>NW_006408639.1:9557420-9562965 GCF_000296735.1 Chrysochloris asiatica | reverse complement strand
GTCTCATACAATATGTATCCTTTTGTGATTCACTAATTTCACTCAGGATAATGGCCTCCAAGTTCATTCATATTGTGAGGTGTTTCACATGTTCATCGTTATTCTTCAACATAGTATTCCATTCTGTGGATGTACCAAGGTTTGTTTAACCATTCTTCTGTTGATGGGCATCTAGGCTGTCACCATCATTTTGATATGTCTCTTATAGTTGAAGGATCTTGTTTTCTTATCCTTTCTGGTCTCTCTGTCTTTTAACTGGTACATTTAATCCATTTACATTGAGTGTAATTATCTATAGGTAAGAATTGATTGCCACATTTGGTGGTGCTGCTGGTTTCTTTGTTCCACATAATTTTCTGCACTGAGTTCATTTTGCTTGTGCGTTTTCTTTTCATTTTCATTTCTGTGTGTTAATGTTTACTAAATCTTTCTAATTTTCCTGTTTTTTAATTCCATTATGCAGGTGCATTAATTTTCTTTGAGGTAACTCTGTAATTTATTAATATTTCTCCTTTTTATAACAGTCTGCTTTTTCTTGAATCTACTTGACCTCCTCACCTTTTGTAAATTCTATAGCTATACTAATCCTTCTTTATGGTTTCTGGTTGACTTCATTATAAATTGATATCTCAGGTTCCCTAGTTTCAGTCTTGTGGTTTGTTTTACTTTTACTACTTCTATATGATAAGCAGTGGACTGTAAACCACAAGGTCCACGGTTTGAGCCCGCCAGCCGCTCCACAGGAGAAAGATGAGGCTTTTTGCTCCCTCGAAGATTCAAATCCTTGGAAATTCTATACAGGGTCGCCATGAGTCAGAGCCGACTTGACAGCACTTAACAACAACAACAACCTATCTGGATTGAGTTCTGGGTTGTGTTGCCATGTTTAGTAATCTCAGGTCATTGTCTACTGTTGTTGTTTCTCAGTCCAAAGAACACCCTTTAGCATAGTTTTGTAAAGTTGATTTTGTTATTACAAATTCCTTTAATTTCTGTTTATCTGAAAACATCCTAATGTCACCATCACATCTAAGAGACAGCTTTTCTGGGTATATGATTCTTGTTTGGCATTTTTTTTCTTTCAGAGTTTTGTATATGTCATTCCATTACCTTCTCGCCTGTATGGTTTCTGCTGAGAAATCAGAGCTTAGTTTTATTGATTCTTTGATTGGGTCTTCTTCTTTGTAGGTAACCTTTCACTTTTCCTGAGTTGGTCTCAAGATTCATTGTCTTTGGTTTTAGAGAGTTTGATTATGATATGTCTTGGCGATTTTCTTTTGAGGTTTATCCTGTTTGGGATTTGTTTAGCTTCTTGTATGCTTTATCTCTCATGTTGTTGTTGTTGTTGTTGTTGTTGTTAATGATGTTAGGGAAGATTTTTTCCAACAACTCTTCTGTAATTTTCTCTGTGCTCTTGTCTCTTCCTGTTCTAGAATTCCGATCACCATAAGTTGTTCCACAAAATTCTTAGGCTGTCTTCAGATTTTTAAATTCTTTTTTATTATTATTCTAGCATACTAGTATTGAGAGATTTTATCTGCAAGCTCATTAATCCGGGCTTCCATTGCTTAGAATCTTCTCCTTTGCTCTTTCAGTGTATTGTCTATTGCTGAGAGCATAGTATTAATCTTCTGGATTCCTAATTGCAGGTTTTGTATTGTATCAAGATTTATTTTATCTGTTCTTGTAGTGTTTTCCCTAATTCTTACAAAGTTTTTTTCTGTGTTCTCCTTGCTTTCCTTGATTTTCCTATCAATCCTTTGAAGGTACCCAGTCAGTCTCTTGAATTCTTTTTCAGTGTATTCCATTGCCTTTCCTGTCTTAGAAATGTTTTCTATCTCTGCATCTTAGTCTTTTGTTTAAGCCATTCTCTCTTTTTTCTCCCTGTGAGCTAAAATTGTCTGTTGTCTCTGGGACATTGTGGTGGTGTTGTATTTGTATTTAATTGATGATTGTATGTTTGTGTGTTCTTAGGCTCTCACCAGCTGTCTCCTGTGGGTGTAGCTAGAGAATGGAAGCATGTACACTGTTCTTGTTTGCCACTCATTCACCTCAGTTTAGGATGGTTTTGGCTGGTGTTGGCTGCTGTCTATCCTTGGTCAGGTGGTATAGGAGCTGATATTGCTGCTTGCCCAGTGGGTGGCGCTATAGTGGGTACAGTTGGGGCTGGGCTATATGGGCATGTTTGCTGTCTCCTGTTGGATGGGAAAGAGAAAACTCTCCCCATTTCACATACAAGAAAACAAAAGATAATAAACAAACAAGGAATAAACAATGAAAAGAGGAAATAGTAAAGAGAAAAACAACAACACAGAAAACAGAAAAAAAAATAAAGAATATAATAACTTTAAAGACTTAAGAGGGACAGGGAAATGGAGCTCTATAAGAGAAGAATAACAGAGAAAATAAAAGCAAGGAAACAAACAAACAAACAAACCCCATTAGAAGAACCAGGGAAAGCAAAGGTAAAAAGAGAAAGAGAGTTGTTGTTAAGTGCCGTCCAGTCGGTTCTGACCCATAGCGACCCAAGCTATAGGGTTTCCAAGCAGCTACTGGTGAGCTTGAACCTCCAAACTTGTAGTTCAAACTGACTGCCGTCCAGCGCATTAACTCACAGTGCCACACCAGCACTCCCAAGAAAGAGAATATAGTTTAAAAAAAAATCAAAAGAGGGAAATGAGAAACAGAAGAAAAAGGAAAAACAATAGCAGAGATTGTTGTTGTTTGTTGTTGTAAAGTGGCATCGAGTCAGTTCTGACTCATCATTACCCTGTATAGATTTTACAAGAAGCAGCTGGTGAATTTGAACTGCCAGCCTTGGGTTCAAAGACCTTGCGGTTCAGTGCTTAATCCCACATCAGGACTCCAACAGTGGAGATAGAAAAGATAAAATTCAAGGGAATGGAAAGAGAAACAGAAGTAGGAGGAAGAGTAAACAAACAAAAACAATGAAAAAAAAATTAAAAATCAACCCCCCCAAACACACACACACACACACCAAAACATTGAAAAACAGTGTAGCTCTTAGACCCAGAGAGGAGAAAACTCTGGGGTCTCCTGCAAACCTAGAAGCTCAAGAGGTAGGTGTGGGAGGGAAGTGGCAGCAGAGCTCCTGGTCCTAGATGGAGTTTCTAATGGCATCCTTATCTATGTTTAGGCCTCTCAATCGAAAGTAGTTTGTGGAGGCCCTTCATAGCACTGGTTTCAGGACCACAGGACTTCCAGGGGGCATTGTGACTGATTAAATGCTGTTCTGGTGGCTCTGTGAGTTCTGTAGGTTGGAGCCGATCCCATCTGAATCCAGTCACCAAAGTGGCACAGCTAGCCCCTGCTTCACACCACCATGACTCCAAACTCCTGAAGAGCAGGGCCTGAGCTGGGGGTGGATGAAGGTGGGTGCTGGCCACCTCTCTGGTCACCAGGGGAGCATCTAGAAAAAGAAGGAATCACACATTTCCTGTCTTGTGTGTTAATCTGTTTTGCCAAACCACCCTCTTTTGCCAATGCTGCTCCCAAGATGTTGCTCCATCCGTTCGCCAGTCTCCCTCTCCCACCATCTCTGCTCAGCTTCTCCTCTCAGCATGCACTCAGTCCACCTCTCTAACCTTTCCTCTGAAGTTCGGGGTGCTAGGCTTTTCATTTGTGTCGGTTTCATTTGATCTCTTGTATCTCTGTTGCAGAGGATCTGTATAGTGCATCTGTCTAGTTCGCCATCTTGCCAGAAATCCTCTCATTTGGTTTCTTGACTGCTGCTTCCATGAGCATTGATTGTGGAGCCAAGCAAAATGAAGTCTTTGACAACTTCAGTCTTTTCTCCTTTTAGCATGTTGTTATTTATTGGTCCAGTTGTGAGGATTTTTGTTTTCTTTACATTGAGTTGTAATCCATACTGAAGGCTCTAGTCTTTGATTTTCAACAGTAAATACTTCAAGTCTTCTTTACTTTCAGTAAGCTAGGTTGTGTCATTTGCACATCACAAGTTGTTAATGAGCCTTCCTCCAGAATCCTGATGCCACATTCTTCTTCATATAATCCAGATTCTTGGATTATTTGCTCAGTATACAGATTGAATAAATATGGTGAAAGGATAAAACCTCAACACATACATTTCCTGATTTTAAACCATTCAAACATCCCCTTGTTCTATTTGAATGACTGCCTTTTGGTCTAACTATAGGTTCCTCAAGAGCACAGTTAGCTCTTCTGAAATACCCATTCTTCACAGCGTTATCCATAGTTTGTTATGATCCACACAGTCAAATGCCTTTGCAGAGTCAGTAAAGCACCAATAAGCATCTTTCTAATATTCTTTGCTTTCAGTCAAGATCCATCTGACATCAGCAGTGATATCGCTTGTTCCATATTCTCTTCTTAATATAAAGTGAATTTCTGGCAACTTTCTGTGATGTACTGCTGCAACTGTTTTTGAATTATCTTCAAAATTTTACTTGCATGTGATTTTGCTGATATTGTTTGATTATTTCTGCATTCTGTTGGGTCACCTTTCCTTAGAATGGGTGCAAAAATAGATCTCTTCCAATTGATTGGGTAGGTAGTTGTCTTCCAAATTTCTTGGCATAGATGAGTGAGTGCCTTCAGTGCTGTGTGTTTGTTGAAACATTTCAACTTGTATTTCATCATTTCCTGGAGCCTTGGTTGGTTGTTTTTGTGTGTGTGTATGTGTGTGTGTGCAAATGTCTTCAGTGCAGCTTGGACTTCTTCCTTCAATACTATTAGTTCTTGGTCATATGATACCTCTTGAAACAACTGAACATTGACCAATTCTTTTTGGTACAGCGATTCTCTGTATTCCTTCCATCTTCTTTTGATACTTCATGTGCCATTCAATATTTTGCTTATTTATTGTTCTTTTTAAGTGCCATTGAGTCAGTTCTGACTCATAGCGACCCTGTATAGGATTTCCGAGGAGCATCTGGTAGGTTTGATTCTACAGCATCACACCAGGAGTGTATTTTGATCACTGTTGTTGTGTTGGTCTGACCCATAGCGATCCTGTATAGGGTTTCCAAGGAGTGATTGGTGAGTCTGAACTGCTGACCTTGTGGTTCAAACTGACCTTGTAGTCAAGTGCATCTCCGACAACACCATACCAGCACTCTACACATTTTGCTCATAGGTACCTTCAATATTGCAATCTGAGACTTGAATTTTTTCTTCAGTTCTTTCAGCTTCAGAAATGTTGAGGATGTTCTTCCCTTTTAGTTTTCTAACTCCTAGTTTTGCACATTTTATTATCTTTGTCTTCTCAAACTGTCTTTTTTTTTTTTTAAAATAATTTAAGGTTTTTATTGTGGATTGAGTGAAAGTTTACAGGGCACATCATCAGTTTCACATTCAACAATTCACAGTTCATATAACTTGTTTCATTACATTGATTATAATCCCCTCCATATACCGTCAGTTAAAAGTATTTATCTCTATCCACTTTAGCTTTTTTTAAAAAAACACACAAACAAAAAAACCCACTCAGGCATATATAATAAATTACATCTCCAAAGGGCACATTCTGCAAGTCTGCTCCTGG
>NW_006408639.1:9537019-9547422 GCF_000296735.1 Chrysochloris asiatica | reverse complement strand
GAATGTGATTGTAGCTTGACTATATGGCAGCAGTTGCTGACTCTTCTTGGGTAATATAGGGAGAGAGAGAGTTCCCCAAAGGTAGAAGGGGAGCATAAAACAGCAAAGCAGCACCAGCGGGGGAAAAAACACAAGAAAAAAAACACAAACCACTTCAAAACAGCAACAACAAGAACTACAGTGGATACCGCCGTCTCTAATCACAGAAAAGGCAGAGGAGGGAGAGAAGAAGAAGAAGAAAAATCTGTAGCCTAATATGAGTATGACTGTAATGTCCTCTCTTCAGCTTCTTGCTTTAAAAGATGCCTGAGAGATTTCAAGATGCCACTGTTGGTTGTTATGCTATACCTCAGGCTTTAATTTAATTTTTGGCCTGTTTTGTTTTCAAACTCTCTTTCCCTCTCTACAGCCCTGTCCTGTCCTTTCCCGTATTTAAAAACAACAACAACAACAACAACAAACAAACAAACAAACGTTCAGGGTCTGCTCTTGGGTTGAGTATCTGTGCGCACGCATGGCAGAAGAACCCACCAGTGAGGGTGGGGGTGTCCACTCATTCAGGTGCCCCCTCTAGTCACCAGAATGGAGGTGTGCAAACAGTGGGGGTGCCAATGACCAGATACTAAAAATAAAAGAAAGAATATCAGAACAATGCAAAACCAACAAAGTGTATTGTCCACCTTTGCTCCAAGGGTCCCGCGGTGTTTTTCCATAGTGTTTCTGCTTCCCCACTTGGTCTTGCCTTTTGGACTCGCCCAAGATGTCGGCTCTGCAGCAGATTCAAAAGTACGTGATTTCTTGCTTCAGCTTCAGGTTCTAGTAGCTATAAGCCTTCAAACTTTTAAAATATTCCTAGCTCTGTGGTTCTAAGTTTTGGAGCTCTGCACTGGATCTGCTTTGCCTGGTGTTCTGTGGTATGGCTGATGGTGAACTTTGGAATGGGTCTTGGGCTGACGCGTATAGTGATCTCCTCTCCTCCCTGCTTATGTCAGAGGAGCTCAGACACTACCCTGTGCCATTTTGAAAACCTAACCACACATTTCACTGGTGTGGTGCTATAGGATAAGCACTTGACCGCAAGGTCAGTTTGACCTGCAAGGTCAATGGTTAGAACTCACCAGCTGCTCCTCAGAAACCTTATACAGGGTCGCTGTGGGTCGCAACCAACAACAACAATAATAAAGGAACCAAGGTACAGAGAGGTTAAAAAAATTTGCCTTTTTGTGTTGTTGCTGGGATTTGAATTCAAATAGTCTGTCTCTAGAGTTCACACAATTTAAAAACAATTTTAGAATGTTCCCATCACATGTCTCTGAGTCAAAGTTACCACAAACCATTTCTAGAATCAAGTAGAATGTATGTTAAATAGAAATAGATTAATTAAACAAATATGAAAGACTGATAATACCCAGATTTGAAAATGGTGTGGGGGAAATGAGTACTCCCAAACTGTATGTACTATGAGTGGGGGTAAGGAATTCTGGTAGCATAATGATTACAAGTCGGGCTGCTAACCTCAAGGTCAGCTAGTTCGAAACTACCTGCAGTTCCATGGGAGAAAGATGAGGCTTCCTGCTCCCGTAAAGTTTTACAGCCTTGGAAACCCTGTACAGGGTTGCAATGAGTCGGAACCAACTCCACCACCACCATGAGTGGGGATACCAATTGGGTACAGCCTTTTGCAGAGCAAATTTGGCAGTGTTTATTAAAATGTTAACTGCCCATGCCCTTTGTCCTAGCAATTTCACTTTGATATGGTCTATCACATGTGAGGTCTTACATTTGCATAAAGACAGGACAAGATTACTCATTATGGTATGGTCTTTATTGGGAAACACTGAAAATAACTTACATATGCATCAGTAGGGGAGTCCTTAAATGAATTATGACACCCATAAGCCAATCATTACAGTGGTTAAAACAGAACAAGGAAGCAGACAAAACGTTACTTATGGCTAATGTGTCAGACTGCAAAGTCTTTTGAACTGTAAGGGTCAGTGGTTCAAGTTCACTATCTTCTCCTTGGAAACCCTATACACAGGGTCGCGATGGGTAGGAATTGATTTGACAGCACTTAACAACAACACAGAATATTTGAACAACTTAATTAACATCCTGTTTGCCATTAGGGAAACAAACCAAATATCCTAAGCTCATAGCACTGTGCTTCCCTTCTCATTATAATGACATCTGTGTGACTCCTTCTCCCTCCACCTCCCTTGGCAGACACATGTAGTTGCTTACAGTCAACAAATCCTACATGTTTTATTAATGTTTGTTTTTTTTATTGTGAGGTTTACATGTGAGCTTTACACTCATCCTGTCATATTTCATTTTATTGCAATGATTACAATCCCCTCTATGCATCATCAAATAACCAAAGTGTACACCACACAGGCCCACCACACACACCCCCCTCCCGGGCCACCAGCACACAACCCTTCTCCCTCCCTGAGTCCGATATCTCCAGCCACTCTATCTGTCCACATCTTCGTCTATGTCTCCATCCCTGGCGTCACTGCTTCTCTGGGTAGGGCCCCGCTCTCTGTTCGTCTCACTTAATGGTCCCAGGGACCACCACTCCTGGGCTGCAAAATCAATCACTCTCCTCCTTTTGTCAAAAACCATCTACCTTTATATTTCCTACCCTCGTAGTCAGTCCTGATGGCAATTATTCACTATTGTACCACAAGATTCTTTCTTATCCCCATTTCCTTTCGCCAGCCTGGTCCCAACAGATTGGAAATCATTCAGTGGTGATTCTACCTTCCCCCGCCCCATCTGGAACTAGGCTCCCTCTTGAAAGCTTGTAAGCCAGTCACTTTTTGCCTTTATAGGCCCCCCATTTTGGGTAGCCAATGTCTAAGTTTCCCATCCCTGTCAACCCTGTAGACCGAGGGGGTGGGAGTGATCCTCACTGTAAAGATTTATTCCCTTTTTTGAGATACTACATCCATAAGTATAGGTAAAAGTCATCAAATTGTAGTAGATTACTCTTTTTTTTTCCCTCTTCTTCTTTCTTCTTCAAGTCGAGTTCTGATCATCCAGCCATCGAAACCAAGTCAAGTGGTTACTATCTGCAAGTGTGGGTGTTCTTGTGCATCTCCCCTCATATCAGCTGGACCCTTCATTCTCTGCTCTAGTCCTCTGTGGCCATGTCAGTTCCTCTGGGCCCAGGAGTCCCTGGGTCTTGCCATATTGCTGGCCATACAGGTCTCCACCCTGGTTCACAGGGGTCTATTGAATGTGGTTAGGCCATATGCTTTATTTTTCATTTAAACAACCAAAGGACACGTTTTACAAACTAGCCACCCCACCTGTCAGTACACAGCCTTTATTGTTCCATGAGTCTAGAGTCCACAGCTGCTCTTTCCATGCTATCGCCTCTGCCTCCGTCTCTGGTGTTGCTTCTTCTCTGGTTAGGATCCACGTTCTGTTCATACTCTTCTTTTTGCTGGCCCTAGAGTCCTTTGTTCCTTGAATGTAAGATTAACTACTCTCCCCTTTTTGTTACACATCTTCTACCTTTACAATTGTGACAGTCATAATTAGTCATGATAACAATTACTGCTAAATCAAAAGAATCCTATCCCCATCTCCTTTTACCTGACTTATCTAGACAAGATGGAAACTATTCAATGGGAATTCTACTTTCCTCCGCTTGCTCTGAAACTAAACTCCCTCTTGAAAATTTGTAAGCCAGCCATTTTGTGCCTTTGTAGTGCCCCTCCCCTCATTTTAGGTAGCCAATGTCTGAGTTGCCCATCCCTATCAACCCTGTTGGGATATGTTTAATACTTGATTTGAAGACTCAATTCCCTCTTGGTTGGCATTTTGTGCTACTACATTTGTAAAGTAAGGTCAAGTTCATCAAATTGTAGCAATTTACACTTGCTTCCTGTATCAAATTTCTTAATCTTCTCTAGTCGAGTTTTTTCTTCAAGCTATCAAAGCTGGGTCAAATTGGGATTATCTGCAAGTTTGAACATTCTTGTGTGCCTCCCCCCACTCGTGTGAGGTGGTCAGTTTACCCTCAGCTCTAGCCCCCAGTGGCTAGGTCAGTGTCCATGGGCTCAGTGGTTCCCAAGCCTCTCCAAACTTTGGACCAACCAGCCCTCCTTCATCTCTCATTTCAAGGTCAACAGGAGTCTATAGAACATGAGCAAGTTCAGCCCCTGTCTTTATTACTATCTTTCACTGACTTCCACTCGCAAGAAGACCAATGTGGTCACCAGTGAGTTCACAAGCCTGCTCGTGTGTTCCCTTTGAGCTTAAGTTGGGAGGGGGTTTGTCCTGAAGTGACTTGATGGCTTGCCTTGATGACTCCCAGGCGAACAGCTTGCTTGTTCTTGTAATATGTGACTCCTTGTCTAATAAGGGTTCTGATCAATGAGTACCTCTCATTTGGTCACAAGAATTAGGAGTTTGTTATGACCCTGATGAAAAGGGAGCAAATGAAAAACAGATCAGAGGCAGAGTGCTATGAGCGTGTGTTAGTGCATTCATTTTTCATGCTATGTAACATATTACCATAAACTCAGGGGTCTGAGACAACACACATCAAGTGGAAGAATCCAGTCATGTGAGACCACATATTGTATGATCCCACATATATGAAATGTTCAGAATAGAAAGATTTATAGACGCAGATTGTAGCTTAGTGGTTGCCTAGGGTTTGGGGACCAGGGAGTGACTCCTTATGGCCAAGAGTATTCTGTGGTGGAGTAATGAAAATTATCTAAAATTGATTGTGGTAATGGTGGTACAACTCTATGGATATACTAAAAAACATTGAATTGTACATTTTAAATGTGTGGATTTTATGGCATATGAATTCTATCTCAATAAAACTATTTAGAGAACCCAAAAGCCAGGGGAAATCTCTGCTGTCTGACAAGAAAAAAACTCCAAGACATGCTATGCTAGTGAAACAGTCTTAAAGAACATGGTGCGTGTGTGTGCGTGAGTGTTCCGGGAACAGCAAGGAGGCCATGTGAGTGCAATGAGGGAGAATGCAGTTGGTACTGGGGCAGAGGGGTCAGAGTGAGCAGGGGGCATCATCCCTGTGGGACTATCAGCCCCTAGCCCTCGGTGTGCTAAACCCTTGTTCCTGGCCACTGTTCTGCAGCCTCTTGTCCCAAATTTCGACTCTGTCCTATATAGGGTTATGACAAGTAGGAATCAACTCTATGCCACACAACCATGAGGCAAGAGTTCTCTTTGCAGTCCATCTGGAAAAGTTCTGTGTGCAGGTACACTTATCTCTGGAGCTGGCTGTTGTGTCTTCTCTTTGAGGATTATCAACAAGCAATGGTCAGTGTGCTAACACTTCCCTTCACCTGGCCTCCCTGCCTCGGTACACTTGGTCCTGGGCTTTTACCTCCCAACTGAAGCACCCACCATCAATCCTTGCATCTGTTTTTTAGAGATCCCAGCTAATCAACTCCAAACTGTTTGCCACGGCGGTCTCTTCAAAGAGATAATGGGAAAATGGAAAGTCAAGAAAGGAGACTCTCATTTTTGCTCTACATAGTCATATATTGGAGTCCTGGTGTGGCACTGCAGGATAAATGCTGGACCGTGAGGTCGATTTGAGCCACAAGGTAAGTGCTTCAAACTCACCATCTGCTCCTTGGAAACCTGATACAGAGTCGCTATGAGTTGGGACTGACTCGACAGCACTTAAGAACAATAACATTTGTATTTACGTGAACTTGAAATGATAATGTAGTATTTATTACTTGAGTAAAGTCAAGATATTAAAAATGATGATAGGACTAAAGCATAAAAAGAGAGAGTCATGGAAAGTCAACAAATGATTGTTTTGGCAGCATGGGGAGGCGAGTGGTCTCGTGTTGGTTTGTCATGTGTTTTGAAGCCTTGCTCTAATAGAAGCCCCCACCCAGTGACAGACCCCAACAGCTCCTCCACTGGGCTTACTCCTTACAGCCCTGTCCCCTCCTTCCCAGCAGTCTTGAGGAGCCTTTCATTAAAGGACAATTATGGGCTCATTTGTCACTGTCTCATGCCTTGTCCCCACTCATCTTGAATCTCCAGGAGCTAAAAGCTTCCTGCTACAGCTGCTTCCTCAGAAAATGAGCCCCCAATTGTACACCTAGTTCAATTCCTGGGTTCAAATCTTGGTTCTGTCATATAATTGCAGTGTGACTTTAAGCAAATTAGTCTCACGAAGCCTCAGTTACCTCATAATATGAGGGTAAAATAGTATTTACCTTGTGAGGTTGTTTGGTGTTTGAATATATCTGAGACACAACATAATCCTTGAGGTAAGTGTTCATTGGCAATTGCCAAACTTCATTATTAATCTCCTCTTTCAAGGAACCCTGGTAGCTCAGTGGTTAAGTGCTCATCTGTTAAACAAAAGATTGGTGGTTGGAACTCACCAGCAGCTCCACAGGAAGAAGATGATGTAATATGCTTCTGTAAAGATTGGTGGTGGTTGTGGGGTTGGTTTTGACTCATAGCAACCCTGTCTGTATGGGGTTTCTGTGGCTGCAAATCATCATGGGAGCAGAAAGCTTCGTCTTTCTCCCACAGAGTGGCTGGTAGATTTGAACTGCTAACTTGACTCGTAACCCACTATACCACTAGAACTCCTTTTCAGTTCTGGAAACTAGCTCAGTAAATGAGCACCCTGTAAAACAGAGATAAAAAGACTTGTTCTCTTTGTGCCACAGGCTGGTTTGCAAGAAGGACTTAGATTAGGCACCAAGGAGAACGTCCTAATATGAAAAGTTAGTGGATCCCAGAAGTGGAAGGAGAGAGATTGAGGAAAACTGGACTCTGTTAATAGGAGAACCTGGTACCGAAAACATTTGGACTACTGAAACATTAAAAATTTTCTGAGCCACACTGGTGGGGTGCTAGTTGAGAAAAAAAGAGAAGATGTGTTTTTCCCGACAGTATTTAGTGTGTCTGAGAGGAACCACATGACGTTTACAAGATTTTCCTGAAGAGATGGATGACCGGCAGTTTGATTCTCCAGCCCAGCAGGTCCCAGCCGGACAGGATTGGGACGGAAGAGAGGCTGATGAGAACTAAATGAGACAGGTGCTGAAGAGTGGTCTTTGCCAATAAAAGAAATTTACTATTTGAAATTGGCAATGTGTTTCCAGGAAGTGGGAGAGGGGCTGTGAAGGGGTAAAGTCTCTTCTGTAACAACTCCATTAGCTGGAGGCCCCTGGAGGAGGGGTAGTGGGGGACTAGGGGAAGCCAGATGCTCAGCAGTGGCTTGTCCCTGGGACCATGTGGCAGTTGGTTTAATGGGGTACTTCAGATGCAGAAATCTAGCATGGGTTCAGAAGACTGGATTGGAGTGGTGGTCATCCAGTTTGAGCTGTCGTCAGAATCCCCTGTGGCTATTGTTATAACAGGTTGCACACTCTCAGCATTTCTGATCAGTAGGTCTGGGTTGTGCACTGAAAATTTGCATTTCTCACACATTTATAAATGATACTGGAACACATGTTGAGATGCACGAAGCACTGGACTGCTAATCACAAGGTCAGCAGTTCAAACCCACCAGCAGCTTCCATGGTAGAAAGATGAGACTTTCTGCTCATGTAAAGATTTGCAACCTTGGAAACTATTGAGTCAGAATAGACCAAAGGAAGTGAATATCGCTTAGATGAAAGGGTTCCTGGTGGCTCGGTGGTTAAACGCTCAGCTGTGAGTCAAAAGGTTGACAGTTCAAACCTACCAGCTGCTCCACAGCATAAAGATGGGGCAGTTTGCTTCCATCGAGATGACAACCTTGGAAATTCTGCTCTGTTCTACAGTGTCACTATGAGTCAGAATCGACTTAATGGCAACAAATCTAGTTTCTGGTTTTGCTCTAGATGAACCTTCAAGGCTCCCTCTGACTATAGGATTCTGGGGCCAAGTCCACCTGAGCCCAAAGGAAGTAGGTTTGCTGAAGAAGGAGGTGCCTGAGTTGAGTTTGACGCAGGCATTATCCAGGTTTAAAAAAAAAAAAAAAAAGAGAGAAGCAGGGAGAATTCCAGGCAAAGCCAGCAGTATTGTGTAGGCTGAGAAGAAATTGTTCTCTCTCTACAGGTGCCTGGGTGGGGCAGGCGGTGGGAGCAGAGGTGGGGGCAGTGGGCAGCCTCCAGATCACAAGGGGCCTTGAACGCCAGGCTAAGGAACTTGGCCATGATTCGGAGGGCCAAGAGCATTGCTGAGGGATGTGAGCAGGAGAGTAAGAGGATCAGAGTTGCCTTTCAGAATGATTTCTCTACAAATTAGGGGTACATGAGAGATTCAGGTATGATTATTTATGCCTATCGAATAGATGAGAAAATTAGGTGCAGAGAGGAGAAATGACTGCCCAATTCCATGACTCCAAAGTGGCAGAGCCGGGAACCCATCCAAACCCACATGGGTTTGGAGCAGGGAAAATGGACTTTAGTTCTGGCTATGCCCTAACTCACTGAGCCACCCTCTCTGGGTCTCAGTGCCTGATCCATAAGCAGGGGTCGCTGTCCACCCTCTCTTGGCCACCTGGGAGGTCCAGTAAATAAAGGGACAGTTTATTACAAATGTAGTTTTAATGATAGTGTGGTGCTGTGGGTTAATGTGCTGGACTGAAAGGTCTTTTTGAACTGCAAGGTTGGTGGTTCAAGCTCACCAGCAGCTCATTGGAAACCCTATACATGTTCGCTGTGAATCAGAACCGACATAACAATAATAAGAAGGCAGCTCAGGAGAAGCCCCGAGAAATCATGGGAATGGGGCCGAGTAGGGGGTTATGCCCTCCCAGAGGGGCCCAGAGCTCTGTCTCCACTTTATGTTGACAACCATGTCCCCAGAGTCACCAATCCAAGGTAGAGAGGGGCGGTAGCCCCTTCCCACCCCCCTGTCAGAGTGCAGCCCCACATGCTCCTCTGGATCTCTGTAGGCATTAATGAGACATGACATTTGGCCGGGGGGCTGGGGGGAGAAGCGCGGGCAGAAGGACCATTTTTTTACAGGGATCCAGGCCACGAGAGAAGGTTATGAAAGGGGTGGATAGTCATCAGCATCGTGAGTGAAATCCAAGTTATAACAGTATCTTCACCCTCACAGCAGACTTGCTGTTAAGTGCCATAAGTAGAGTCCAACTCACAGCCACCATATATGACAAAGTAAAGCTGCCTCTGGGCTTCCTAGGCTGTAATCTTTAGGGAAGTCAATCACCAGGCCTTTTCTGTAGAGGAACCTCTGGTGAGTTCAAACCACTAACCTTTCCGTCAGCAGTCAAGCACTTAACTGTTGTGCCACCAGCTCTGGCAGGCCTCAGAAAACCAGGCCCATTGCTGTGGAGTTAGTTCTAACTCACAGAGACCCTACAGGATGGAGTGAAACTGCCCCATCGGGTTTCCAAAACTATAACTCTTTGAACAGACGGCCTCAATTTTCTTCTGTGGAGTGGCTGGTGGGTTTGAATGACTGACCTTTCAGTAAATAGCCAAGTGGTTCTTAAACTTTCTATATCATAGATCCCTTGAGAATTTGATGGGAGCTCTAAACCCTTCCCCCCAGTAAAAAGTAAGTTATTTGCATAAAAATCCAGTTTTCCTGGCAGACAGAAAGATGTGGCAAAGATGTCGAAGCAGAAGTGGCACGGCATGTTTGAGGAAAAGTGACAGCAAAAAGGTGGGAAGTGGCTGATGACAAGGCCGATAATTCAGGATGCTTTTGACTCCAAGTAACAGAAAACATAAGTGGAAGTGATTTAAGCAATGAGTACATTTTATTATCCCACATAACAAAGTGTCCAAAGGTGCCTTTGGGGTTGATTAATTCTGTGTGGCTCAATGACATTATCAAAGACCCAGGTGTATCCATCTTTCTGCTTTGCCATCCTTGGCTTGTGCCCTCATGATCTCAGAGGGCTGCCAGAGTTCCAGGCATCACTTATTATCAACATGATGATATTAGGCAGAAGAATGGATATTATGCTTTCCCATGGTGCCTTTGCTTTATCAGGAAGGAAATCTACCTTCAAAGCCTCATGTTTCCCCACTGTGTGGCAAGAACACCTCTAACAAAATCCCTGGCAAGAGAGTGGAATAGCTATAATTGGCTTAGACCAATTTAGATTCACCTCTTCTGAGATGCTTGGCTGCTAGATATGAACAAAACCAGGAAGAAATGAGGGCAATGTGGGCCGTGGTTCAGAACATCCAAAGTCTTTATTGGGAAGGAAATGAAGGGGTTTTTTCACAGGAAGTTCTGGTTTAAAGAGATCACCCTAGTGTCCCGAATGGGGATTTATCCGAAGTCAAGGGCAACTTGAGGAAACTGCAGCAATAGATGAGATAAATCCTAGATTAAGGATGGGGCAGGAGTGGAGGGGGTGGGTGCGTGGGAGTGTGAATTTCTACATTTGGTAATCGTATATA
>NW_006408639.1:9527099-9533314 GCF_000296735.1 Chrysochloris asiatica | reverse complement strand
CAACAACAACATATGAGCTGTGGTGTGGCCCTGAAGAATAAGCTCTAGGTTGGTAACGGCAATTAAAACTCACCAGCCACTCTCAGAAACCTTATACATGGTCTCCATGAGTTGGAACTGACTCAACACAACAGCACTATGTTTATCTTGACTTTCTGAGGATACCAGTTAAACAATGTTTTCTTTTTTAAAAACATTTTTTGGTGTTTGCAATTACCTCTGTTTCTACTGGAGTCTCTTTATCTGTGTTGTTCTTTATCTCTCTAGTTCAAGTTGTAAGTTTTCTTGAAATTCTTAGATCATCCTTTATTGTTTTATTCAGGAAGAACAGAAGTTAATCATGTATGATCAGTTAGCCATCTTCAATCAAAAATCTCCCGATATATGCAAAACAGAGACCCCATAGGATTTCCTGAGCTATAGGGAAACAGGCCCAAGCTCTAAAGGAGAGAAGCACCCAGTCTGTCTTTCAAATTGACTGTAAGAGTCGTTAATACTGACCATATTAGCCCCATATCTGACACCTTCCCTACAAACAAAGCCCTTTAGATAGAAGTGTCCTGCTGGGCCTATCAATAGAAGTGGCCTGTTCTGGCTGACTATACCTCTAGGAGTTTCTCCCTGGCTGTGACTCACTAGGACCTGTGTCTGTACATTGGCAGAGTCTTAGAAGTTAAGCACCTGGGTTAGGAAGATCAGAGTCATGGGTCCTCTAGGAGTTTCTTGCCTGACCTTGGTATGAATCATGGTTCACACAGTGAAATCTGAACAGACCTGAAAATGTGGGTGTACTAGAATAAAGGAGTCCTGGTGTGGTGCTGTGGGTTAATGTGTTGCACTGCTAAATCAGTTTGAACCACAAGGTTGGCAGTTCAAGCTCATCAGCTGCTCCTTGGAAACCCTATGCAGGGTTGCTATGGGTTGGAAACGACTCAACGGTGATTAACAACACCAACAACTGGAATGAAAGCCATAATGGGGAAAATTACAGGCGGAACCTGTGGAATGAGAGGGCTCAGAAGAGGTTTATTGAGCCTTTCCAGAAGGCTGATGCAGAAAACTGGATTATTATCAGCACTTTGGACAGTGACACACATTCAAAGCAGCATGATCAGCTGCCATCTTTGAGCTGGACACTGTTGTTACCTACTTGACCAATCAAAAAATTTGGTTGCTGTGCAACACACATGCTGTTTTTGTTTTCTAAGAGGGAGATTACGTTTCTAGCATGGCATCAACCCCTGTTTTGGTGACTGTTCCAGGACAACTACATTTTACAAATTCAGATTCACTTCATAGGCCATGACGGAACCAGGAAGAAGCTCTGGTTTCTTAACATCTTCCCATCTGTGAAGTGAAGTGACTGTAGTCCCAACATTACAGAGCTATTGTTTTTATTAGCTGCCATCAAGTCAGCCCTTGGTTCGTGGTGAGCCCATGCAGAGTATCATCCCCATGGTCAGTTGTAGGATGGACACTTGTGATAAATAGGGTGTCAAAAGTAGATCAGCAGGCCTTGCTTCTTAGTCTGTCATAGTCTGGGCTCCACTGAAATTTACCATGGCAACACAGAGCCTTCTCTGACAGAGATCTGGTGGCTGCACATGAGTGCACTGGTAAGAAAATTGAAACTGGGTCTTCCGTATGGAAGGAGAGAATTCTACTACTGAACCATCACTGCCTCCACGGCACTATTAGGGAGGGTGAAATGAGACAATGTGCATGATAGTCGTTGCGGGTGGGTGATAGATAACTGTAAATTATTACTTTTAGTGTGGTTAATATTAAGGTACTGCTCTATCCTCAGACAGAAACTGAGCCCTAATAAGCAAGCCATGCCTTCTGACTGGTTCATAGCTAGGACTGCAAGAGGAGCAGAAGATAGGTGAGGGAGGATATGAATCCTTTCTCTTAGAAACATCAGCATGAGGCTGGTCTCTATGAGGTGGATATTCAAGATTTCCCAACTGTCCAATATGTTATATCCTCCATGGTCTTGATATCAATTACCACTCCTCCCACCCTCATGTCCCAAGGATCTACAAGACGCTGCAAGGTCTCACAACTGTCAAATGAAATGGCTCACACAACTGTGGAGGCCGGCAAGTCCCAAATCTGTAGTTCAGTGATCAGTCTGCAGGAGTTTTCTCGCCCACGTAGTCTCAGGAGCCGAGGAACCCAAATCGGCAGGTCAGACAACAGGCTGTTGATGCATGAGGCTGGTGAATCAGGCCAGGTGATGGGTCCAAAGTCCTCCAAACTGGAGGTTACATGGAATGAGCCAGAGGCAAGATCCAGAGCAAAAGAACCTTTTCAAAACAGACCAGGCTCCCAAAAGGAAACGAAGGGTGATGACTTGAGTCACATCCTTTAGTAATGTGGGGACACCTTTACTCTTTAGTTCCACCTTACTTCTGGCTCATTAACAACTCACTTCAAAATGGGTCTACAATCACAGGCCTGTTGTTAGTAAGTGTCATCCAGTCAGTTCTGATTCATCACGACCCTCTATAAGGTTCCCAAGGAGTGGCTGTTGGGTTTGAACTGCCGACCTTGTGGTTAGCAGTCCAGTGCCTATCTCACAGCATCACACCAGGATTCCAATCACAAAATTGTTGTTGTTGCTAAGTGCTGTTGAGTCGGTTCTGACTCGTAACCCTGTATTGGGTTCCTGAACCTTGCAGAATGGGGGACCTTATCCAGAGAAGCAGTGACATAGGACATAGAGGCAGAGGCGATGGCATGGAGAGAGAGGGAGCAGTCGAGGACTCTAGAAAAGTTGTATGTTGGCAGTCAGGAAGGAGCCTTCCAGAATGTGCCCTTTGGTTGTTTAAATGATCATATATTCCTGTGGTTTTTGTACATAAACAAAAGGGGGGTGGGTCTTGATAAAAGAAATAATCTATGAAGGTTTTGGGGGAAGAGGAAATGATGCACTAGAGGGTAGACACGCATTGACATGGTGAAAGGACAGGCAATGTACAACCACAGGGAGGGTGGCAGAGGAAAGATGGGGGTGGTGGGAGACACGGAGGAATGCAGTGGTTAAAGTGAATAGAGGTCAATGTTCTTAACTGTTGGTGCATGCAGGGAATTGCAACCATGTAATGAAGCAAAGTCTATGATTTTTTGAATGTAAAACTGATGATCTGGATTGAACTGGAGTTGAAATAGGTGAGTCTGGTCTCAAAATGGAGGTAAAACTGCCACCCGGTCGCTGCCAGCCCGACTCCGACTGTTGCCACCACCGCCAGGGGGAGGAGGATCATGATCCAAAGGAACCAGAGCAGTTGTGAAAACTGTTTATTGGGGTCTGAGGTTTGAAACTACAGATGATAGTTTAAGAGAACATTTGAGAAGTGGGCACACTTCACATGGTATGGTGATGAGAGATACCCAGACAAAACGTTCCAGGGCCTTTGGTTTTGTGATTTACTCTTGTGTCAAAGAGGTGGATGCAGCAATGTGCATCCGGCCACACAAGGTTGATGGGCATGTGGTGGAACCAAAGAGAACTGTTTCTAGAGAGGATTCTGTAAAGCCTGGTGCCCATTTAACAGTGAAGAAAATTTTTGTTGGTGGCCTTAAAGAAGACACAGAAGAATATAATTTGAGAGACTACTCTGAAAAAGTATGGCAAGATTGAAACCATAGAAGTTATGGAAACAGGCAGAGTGGAAAAGAGAGGATTTGCTTTTGTAACTTCTGATGATCAGGATACAGTTGACAAAATTGTTGTTCAGAAAGACCATACTATTAATGGGCATAATTGGAAAGTGAAAAAAGACCCTTCCTAAGCAAGAGATGCAGTCTGCTGGATCACAGAGAGCTTGTGGAGGTGGATCGGGCAACCTTATGGGCCGTGGAGGGAACTTTGGTCGTGGTGGAAACTTTGGTGGAAGAGGAAACTATGGTGGTGGAGGTGGTGGCAGCAAAGGTAGTTATGGTGGCGATGATGGCGGATAGAATGGATTTGGAGGTGATGGTGGCAACTATGGAGGTTATAGTAGTAGAGGGGCTACGGTGGTGGTGGCAGCAGAGGTAGTTATGGTGGAGGTGATGGTAGATAGAATGGATTTTGAGTGTGGTCCTGGTTATAGTAGTAGAGGGGGCTATGGTGGTTGTGGACCAGGATATGGAAACCAATGTGGTGGAGGTATGATTGTTACAATGAAGGAGGAAATTTTGGCCATGGTAACCATGGCGGTGATGGTAATTGTAATGATTTTTGAAATTATAGTGGACAACAGTAATCAAATTATGGACCCATGAAAGGGGGAGGCAGTTTTGGTGGAAGAAGCTCGGGAGTCTTTATAGTGGTGGTTATGGATCTGGTAGTGGAAGTGGTGGCTATGGTAACAAAAGGTTCTCAAAATTCAGCAGAAAGGGGCTACAATTCTTAGCAGGAGAGAGAGTGAGGAGTTCTCAGGAAAGCTGCAGGCTGCTTTGAGACAGTCGTCCTAAATGCATTAGAGGAACTGTAAAACTCTGCCCCAGAAGAAATGATAATCTATAATCAGAAAATTTACTGCAGTTCCAACAGGAAACCCTTCTTGTTCAGAACCCTCACAGTCACATTGTGCAAAAAGTGCAGCTGTTGATTAACGCAATGTCGTGTCAATTAGATATACATTCCTGAGGTCTTTTATCTGTTGTAGCTTTGTCTTTTTCTTTTCTTTTCATTCCATCAGATAATATACCTCCTATATTTCAAACACCAGCAGGGTCATCCATGGTAAACAAGTTTCAGTGGAATTTCCAGTCTATGACAGACTAGGAAGAAAGGCGTGGCAACATTATTTCCAAAAATTAGCCAATGAAAACCTTATGGATCAGAACAGGAGATTGTCCAGGATAGTACTGGAAGATAAGCCATCTAGACTGGAAGGCATTCAAATTATCCAGTGGCGGCAGCAATGGATTTCAGCAAATCAACAACTGTGAAGATGGCACAAGACTGAGCAACATTTTGTTTTGTTGTGACTTGACATAAACCTACAACGACAAAAACAACAAAATACTGACTGTTGTGATTATTAGTTCAGTGCCTGGCACTAGGGAGTTTCCGTTTCTTTCTAGGCTGGCCATCAGAGATTATTTCAAACTTCCCAAGAGTGGCCTGGGGTTCTATGCTCTTCAGGGCTGCCCTGAGACCCTGCACCCCCTCCCAAGGGAGAGTGAGCCCAACACGGGTGCTGCGCCATACGAGGCCGCCTCCTGCTCGTCAGACGGGGTGTACCTGCGTTGGTCGATGCTGGGAAGCATGCCTCCCCAGCAGCTGGCGATTAGGAAGAATCACTCTCCATAATGGACAAGGCCTAATCAGTCGGCCGATAATTGCCAAGCCCAGAATGTGACCACGATTCAGGAAAGATGATCCCCGAAGACAGGAGCCACTTAAATCCTGGCACTGACCATGGATCCCCTTGGTAACTCATAACATTTAGCACAATTTAGCCGCTGAGCTAATTGATGTTCTCCAAGCCAGTCAGCTCGTACTCGGGCAATCAAAATGGGCTCTAATTGTTGACATCCTTCAGGTAAGAAGTCTCACATGTTCTCATGCCACCCAGGAGGCTCAGAGCAGGAACTGGGCCTGTCAGCGCACCAGCCTTCAGATTGGATTTAATTAATCAAAATAAGGTTTTCAGAAAAATAATTAAAGAACATATCAGAGGAAGTTGTGACACTGGGATGTTTCATAGCAAAGCAGGACAGGTGGCTTTGCTAAATTTGTGAGAAGCAGCTCCTTGAAGAAATGTTCTCCAGCTCTTTTAAAATCTGCCTTTGTGGAGGTAAAGAGATACAGAGGAAAATTCCCAGGCCTGGGAGTCTTACAGAACTGTGTCAATCCTAGTGGTGCCATCCACATTGGATGTATGGCCTTGGACAAGTTCTTCACCTCTCTGATCCAGATGGTTCTCATCTGGAAAGTAGGTATATAAGTTGTGGATAGAGAGTACCTTGTATAAAGTCCAGCACATAGCAAATTCTTGATGGCACTGTACAGAGGTTAAAAAGCCAACAGATAGTTCTATGGGATTCTCTGCAGTGTTTTCAAAGGCAGGGTAATTAGGCAGATGTTACACTTGGTTGTGATATAAGCTATCAGCGCTGGGGCCATCCAGTGGTCCTGTTTAACATGTTAACATTAACTGCATAGATAGATAGATAGATAGATAGATAGATAGATAGATAGATAGATAGATAGATAG
>NW_006408639.1:9524750-9526999 GCF_000296735.1 Chrysochloris asiatica | reverse complement strand
TAGGTAGGTAGGTAGGTAGGTAGGTAGGTAGGTAGGTAGGTAGGTAGGTAGATAGTTCGAGCTGCCATTGGATAATTTCTACCTCATGTCAACCTTATGTACAATACAATGAAACCTTGCCTGGTCGTGCGTCATTCTCAAGATCACCAACATGTTTGAGGCCATGACTGTGGCTATTGCCCTTCTCCATCTCACTGAAGGATCTCTCACATCCTTGGTGGCCTTCTACTGTACCAAACATGATGTCCTCCTCCAGTACCAATTTCCCCTGATGATGTGTCCAAAGAAAGTGAGTTGAACAATGTTCCGTTAATGATCCATAACGTTTCCCTTGGCTGATTTTTAGAAGTAGATCACCAGGTCTTTTTCTGGTCTGTCTTAGTCTGGTAGCTCCAATGAAACCTGTCCAGTATGGTCACCCGTGATAGTTTCCAGCATCACAGTAACCCACAAGCCACCTCAGCATAAGCGGCCAGATGGGTGGAAAATTGCACCCTACAAACATTTGGGCTTCCCTATCTCTTGGTCAGGAATCAGGTGGGACTGGTCTTGTATCTCAGCTTCACCTTCATTCATGCATTCAAAAAATGTGTGCTGAGCACTTACCCTGTACCTGGCACTGTCCTAGGTCCTGAAAAGCACAGAAACTAGTGAGGGAGGGGCCATTTATGAAAACTCTCCAAAGAAGACTGTAGCAGGCACAATTATTGGTACCTTATCCTGTCCCCTCAGCCGTCATCAATATGGTACAGGCCAGTGGAACTTGAGTCTCCTCACCTAAGGATCTTCTCAAGATTGATGCACCGGGTAAGCCTGGAAATGCCAGAGTGTTAACATTCTCAGAGCAGCTTAACCTTAACTGATGGAAATTAGAAAACAAACCTATACCTTCCTCACCCTACAGAGTAGAGCAACTCTGTCCTCTTGTCCCCCTAAGATCTCCAGTGGGATGGGCCCCAGTTGTCTACAGCAGTGCCCTGCTCACAAACACACCCAGCTTTGACTTCTTTCCCTTCCCCTAATGACTGGCCAATGAGCTCTGGTAGTATAGTGGTTATGAGTCGGGCTGCTAACCTCAAGGTCAGCAGTTCGAAACTACCAGCGGTTCTGCGAGAGAAAGATGAGGCTTTCTGCTCCCATAAAGATTTACAGCCTCGGAAACCCTGTACAGGGTTCCCTATGAGTCGGAATCGACTCCACAGCACATAACCACCAACCACCAATGACTGGCCACTCCCAGAGCACTGCTTCCTGGATCACCCTCCAAGTAAACTACTTGTACTAGAGGCCTTGGTGAGGGGAGTGACATAACTGGGAGGGGGGAGTATGCAGGGGTGTGGACCACGCTCTGACACTGTCAAAGGAGGTGACGCCAAAGTAACTGCCTATAATATTTGTATCAGTGTTTCAGCAGACATTTTTAATATAAAAATATCATTGTAGTTAGTTACAGCAACAAAAATATTTTTCATAATCCCAGCTTGCATGCATCAATATACCTACAAGGCTAACAGTGCACTAATTTACTAATGCACTGGACTGCAAGTTCAGTGGTTCAAGCTCACCAGCTGCTCCTCGGAAACCCTGTACAGCATCCTAATGGGTAGGAATTGACTCGACGGCACTTAACAAAAATAACAAACATGCATAAGTACAGGTCAAGTTCATCAAATTTAAGCAATTTATACTTTTGATTCCTTTATCAAATTTCTTTATCTTCCTCTAGTTGAATTCTGGTCATCAAGCCATCAAAGCTAGGTCAAATGGATACTGTGTGTAAGTTTGGGCATTCTGTTTCTATATATTTTCCTGTTATATGGAATCATGTAATATATGGTCTTTTGTGTCTGACTTCTTTCAGTTAGCGTAATGTTTTCAAGGTTGATCCTTGTTGCATGTATTAGTATTTTGTCCCTTTTATTGAGAAATAATATTAACTTGTATGGAAAAATCACATTTTGCTTATCCTTTACCAGCTGATGAGCATCTAGATTGCTTCTAATTTTTAGCTATTACGAATAATGCTGCTGTGAATGTTTATGCCCCATATTCTTTTTATAAACTGTGGTCAAATACACGTGTTGTCTTTGTGTGCCATTGACTGTATTCTGACTCATAACAATCCTATATAACAGGGTGAAACTGTCCCTAGGGTGTTCTAGGCTGTAACCTTTACTGGTCTTTTCTTCCCCAGAGTGACTGGTGGGTCCCTTTTTTTTCTTAAATATTTTATTGTGAGTTATGTGATC
>NW_006408639.1:9514921-9516325 GCF_000296735.1 Chrysochloris asiatica | reverse complement strand
TTTTCTGGCAGTATATCTGACAGTGTTTCTCTGCTATTCATAAGGTTTTCAGTGACTAAATATTCGTAAGTAGTTCATCATTCCTTCTTCCTAGTTGGTCTTCATCTGGAAGCTCATCTGAAACTTGTCCACCATGGGTGACCCTGCTGGTATTTAAAATACCAGTGGCATAGCTTCCAGAATCACAGCAACTCACAAACCACCACAGTACAATAAACTAGTGTGTGTGTGATGAAAATGTATTTAAATTAGTGTGGTGATGGTTGCAGAACTATGTAGATATGTTAAGAACCACTGAATTGTATATGTTTTAAGAGGGTGACTTTTATTGTGAGCAATCACTCTGTGGGCATGGTCAGGTCCATCTCCAGGAATTCATGAGCTTGCTAGACCAGGAGGAATAGCTGGTTGATTTACATCCAAGGATATGTAAGCTGGATGAATTGGGGAAGGGAAAAAAGAAATCTGCTCTAGGACTAGGGACTTTAAATAAGGATTCAGTCAAGACTGTGAGGGAGTCATTTTGGCTTCTCTGGGGGGAGTGAAAATAGGAGGTGCCAGTTTGTGACTGGGCAACTGGAACTGGAAGTGAGGCTTTTACAAGACAGGGGAATAAAAACTGTTGGTGGTCCGTCCACTATGTGGTGCGTCTGCCAGCGTCTACTGGGTTGGGTCCCAGATTTTATAAAATCAAATACAGAAAACCTCCCTCACACTAAACTGAGTACAGATTGGGCTACCTGAGCAACGTTTCTCACAGTATGTTATGTGAATTACCTCAGTAAAACTGTTACCAAAAAGAAAAAAATCAAGCTGTCAAGCTATTGCAATAAAGTTGTTGAAAAACAATAACAAATGAGAATAAGAGAATGCTTTCCTGTAGCTGTGAAACTGTCCAGGAAGCTACCATCCACAACTGGCTTTGATCACCTCTAAAGCTGGAGTTTGGACACTGGAAAGCTACCTTCCTTTCTAGCAGAAATTGTCAAAGCAACTTTCCAAATCCTATACAAGAGTGTCCAACTGGAGAACTTACATTGTCAACTGAATTGTGTGCTTCCCCCCACCCTCACCCCCCATGCCAAATTTTGGTACTTGAAGTAGAGAGTGCTGCTATAACAGAGACCTAAAATATAGAAGAGGTTTTGGAATTGAATCATGGATAGAGGCTGAAAGAGTTTTAAGGTGCTTAATTGTGAAAGTCTGGGAACGTTGGTAATGCTGTAGAATAAGCACGGGACTGCAAACCATAATGTGGACAGTTCAAACCCATCATTTATTTCTTGGAAGAAAGATGAGACTTTCTACTTCCACAAAGATTTAGTCTCTGAAACCCTGTACAAGGTCACTATAAATTGGAACCGATTCAGTGGCTTCTAACAATAGCAACAATCGTAAAAGCTT
>NW_006408639.1:9512723-9514063 GCF_000296735.1 Chrysochloris asiatica | reverse complement strand
CAAAAGCCATGTTTCCCAAAGACTGATCCTTCCTCTTTGTTTCTAACCTTTACATTCCAATCACCAGTAATTATCAATACATTTTGATTGTATGTTTGATCAATTTCAAACTGAAGCAGTTGGTAGAATTCTTCAATTTCATCATCACTGGTTTTAGTGGTTGGTGCATAAATTTGAATTGAAGTTGTATTAACTGGTCTTCCTTGTTGTTGTTGTTGTTACATGCCATCGAGTCATTTCCAACTCATAGAAACCTTGTATAGGGTTTCCGAGGAGCATCTGGTGAGCTTAAAACACTGACCTTGCGGTTCAAACCAACCTTGCAGTCCAGCTTATTAACCTGCAGCGCCACACCAAGACTCTGGTCTTCCTTGTAGGTGTATGGATATTATTCTATCATAGACAGTATTATAATTCAAGATAGAGCTTGAAATGTTCTTTTTGAGGATGAATGCAATGCCATTTCTCTTCAATTAGTCATTCTGGACATAGTATGCAATGTGATCATCAGATTCAAAATGGTCAATGACAGTCGATTTCAGCTCATTAATGCCTAGGATATCAATGTTTATGCATTCCATTTCACTTTTGATACCTTCCAATTTTCCTAAATTCATGCTTCATATTTTCCGTGTTCCAATTATTAATGGATGTTTGCAGCTATTACTCCTCATTCTGAGTCGTTTTCAGCAAATGAAGGTCCTGAAAGCTTTACTCCATTTGCATTATCACCAGCAACTCTACTTGGAGGAGGCAGCTCTTCCTCAGTCGTATCTTGAGTGTTTTCCAACCTAAGGGGCTCATTTTCCAGCACTATATCTGCCAGTATTCTTCTGCTCTTCATCGTGTTTCAATATTCAATAATCTGGTGATGACAGTGCTCTACTGCTATTCATAAGGTTTTCAGTGATTAAATATTCAGAAGTAATCTGTCTTTCCTTCTTCTTAGTCTGTCTTAGTATGGAAGCTCAGCTGAAAACTGTTCACCATTGGTGACCTTGCTGGTATTTAAAATACCATTGGCATAGCTTACAGAATCACAGCACCATGCAAGCCACCACAGTACGTCAAATGACAGAGAAGTGCTGGTTTCCCTTATAGACCTATTATTTGACTGAAAATTGAACCACAGATGTGAGTTCATTACCAAACCTGAAAGGTGACTAAAAGTCTTGGGGTTCTGCCAGTACCTAACCAACCAGCAAACCTGTTTTGTTTTTTGTGATTTTGAGTTCTGCTCCACATTTTTCTCCCACTCTATTTAGGACCTCCTAAGGACTTCTGAGTACTGGTGTGGTGCTGTGGGCTAATGCGTCAGACTGCAAAGTCATTTGAACTGC
>NW_006408639.1:9511133-9512623 GCF_000296735.1 Chrysochloris asiatica | reverse complement strand
AGAGGGGAAATAGTAGATGGCTTACTGAGAACTAGACTTCTGAGGAGGAAACAGCATTCCACACCAATGAAATTTGGGACTAGGAGAGGGTTCGGTGCATCCTTGGGTAAGGGGCTTAACTTCTCCATAGTTTCCTCAATTGAAAATAGTCATGATGACTCTGCTGCCTGAATTGGTTTTGGGGATTCAGTGTGAGCATTTAGCACAGAAGGAGCACTGTGTCATTATGCTATTAGAATGACCGACCTTGGAGGGAGGGGCTCTGTGAATAGAGTAAGACTTGCCAGCCCCCCACTTACCTCTAATGAGACAGTGGGGTACTTAAGAGTTTCCAGAAGAAAACATTCTGATGGTATAGAAAGACACGCCCTGTGGAAGGAAGTCCAGCTGTGCACCTTGGGCAGGATCTCTGTGTGGCTCCTAGCATCTCTGTGTGGCTTCCCTGATCTGAAAATGAAGCTGTGTTGGTTTCTCATCTGTAAAATGCTACCTTAGACAGATCTTGGGAGCATTGATGAAGATGATGGATATGAATGCATCTTGTAAACTCCCATCTTCTTCTCTCCCTATCCCTACCCACTCCCTGCTCCTCTTGAACTATGAGCTCTTATTATGGAATGGATTGAGACCCTCTGATAAAGTGAATGTTAAAATCCTAACCCCTAACCTATTAATGTGACCTTGCTTGAACACAGGGGGTTTCTTTAGTTGTGCTAATCCGATTAAGACAGAGTGAGTTGCGTCCTAAACCAAATCACTTCTGAGTTATAGAAAGAATAGACGCAGAAGTCAGACCCCTCCATAAGTAAAGGGCTGCCCAGTCACTGACAGACACCAGAAACTAGGAGCGATTCACAGAAGGAACTGACATGGCCGAGAACCTGGTTTGAACATAAATTCCTGTTCTTTAAAGCCACCCATTTGCGGTTTTTCTGTTTAAACCACATTGTTGTTGTTGTTAAATGCTGTCAAGTCGGTTCCGACTCATAGCGACCCTGTATGTGGTTTCCAAGTAGCATCTGGTAAGCTTGAACCACAAATCTTGCAGTTCAAACAGGCTTTGCAGTCTGGTTCATTAACCCACAGCGCCCTAAAAATAGCTCCCCAAGGAAAGGAGCTGGGTCTAGCTATCCTTCTAGCCTCCTCTTCCCCGTACCCCAAAAGGTGACCAAAATTGTGGTCCACTTGTCCACCAGAATTGATTTAGCAAATTCAGAGCCTAGAGCACAAGGAAGTTTTTTTAAAGTTAAAGGCATGCATAGGTTGCAAACCAGCAACGAGTGGACCAAATTCAGTCCCAGACAAGACCCTTCTGTCCCTTGGCTTCCTCATTAGTAAAATGGGCATAGTAACTGTGAGGCTTAAAAGAACATGTGTAAAGTGATTAGGTCAGGACTTGATACACAATAAATGCTGTGGATGTGTTTTTATTTTTGTTGTTTGATTCATACAAGGTTTCCTAAACACTTTGTATTTATTATCTTCAGGCG
>NW_006408639.1:9510020-9511033 GCF_000296735.1 Chrysochloris asiatica | reverse complement strand
CCGTGGAACAAAGGATATTATTACTGATGTCTGATGGATCTTGGCTAAAAGCAGAGAATATCTCAAAGATGTTTACCTGTGCTTTATTGACTACGCAAAGGCTTTTGATTGTGTGAATCATGACAAGCTATGGACAACACTGCAAAGTATGAGTTTTCTGGAACACTTAATTGTGCTCATGAGGAATCTGTACCTGGACCAAGAAGCAGTTGTTTGAACAGAACATGGGAACCCTGAATGTTTTAAAATTAAGAAAGGTGTGCGACAAGGTTGTATTCTTTCACGATACTTATTCAACCTGTATGATGAGCAAATAATCTGAGAAGCTGGCCTATATGAAGAAAACGTGGCATCAGGATTGGAGGAAGACTCATTAACAACCTGCGATATGCAGATGATACAACCTGCTTGCTGAAAATGAAGAAGACTTAAAACATTTACTGATGAAGATCAAAGAGCACGGCCTTTGGTATGGATTACATTTCATGTCAAGAAAACAAAAATCCTCACCACTGGACCAATAAACATTCTTATCAACGGAGAAAAGATTGAAGTTGTCAAGGACTACATTCTTCTTGGATCAACTATCAACACTCACGGAAGCAGCAGTCAAGAAATCAAACGACGTATTGCATTAGGCAAATGTGCTGCACAAGACCTTTTTAAAATGTTGAAGAGCAAAGCTGTCAGCTTGAGGACTAAGGTGCGCCTGACCCAAGCCATGGTATTTTCAATACCTTTCTATGCATGAGAAAGCTGAACAGTGAATAAGGAAGACCATAGAAGAATTGATGCCTTTAAGTTATGGTGTTGGAGAAGAGTATTGAAAATGCCATGGGCTGCCAAAAGAACCAGTAGATCTGCTTTGGAAGAAGTGTAACCAGAGTGTTCCTTGGAGGTCCAGATGGCCAAACTTCATCTCTCATACATTGGACATATTGTCAGGAGGGACCAGTCACTGGAGAAGGATATCATGTTTGGTAGGGTGGAGGGTCAGAGAAAAAGAGGAAGAC
>NW_006408639.1:9506029-9509920 GCF_000296735.1 Chrysochloris asiatica | reverse complement strand
CCACTCTAGTCCTCTGTGGCTATGTCACTGACTCTGGGCCCAAGAGTCCCCAGGTCTTGCCACACTGCTGGCCAACCAGGTCTTGACCTGGGTTCCACCACTCCCTCTTGTCCTACACCCAGTCTACCTCCCTGGCCCCAGAAGACCCCTGGTTTAAGTCTCCAGTTACTGCCTGGTCCTTTGTCCTCTCCGTGCCTGCCAGGTGACCCAGGCAAACTGTCAATTCCTACCACAGAACCCCGGGAATTACAAAATGGATCCACACCAGCTCTTTCCACCCCCCAATCAGCAAACTCAAAGTAGGCTCCTGAGCTGACCTCCCAAACTCTGGCTCCACCTCAGACCAGCTGTGTGTTTTTAGACAAGCTCATCCTCTTTTGGAGCCCTTGTTTCCTCGGGGTCAAATGGTTTGGAGAATTCCTGTCCACCTCCCAAGCATGTTATGAGATGGAGACAATGGCATCTCCCAGGGCCTCAACAGAGGTGGGGAGCTTTAGTCCTATGTCCCTTTAAAATCCCCTCTCAAGGCTGAAAAGAGAAACCTCAAGCATGTCAGCTGGAACAGACTATAACCACAGAACTCCAAGATGGTCTGGATGCAGGTTTTATTATCATTAGTGTGATCATTGTTGACAAGGGGAAGTTTTTAAAGGGTTGTGTACAAGCCGTGACTTCCAGGGCGACATTAAAATATTCCTATTTGCACCATCTATTCCCACAACTACCACGCAGCTCAGCACCACAGGCACCTCTACCTAAAATGCTCCCCCAAGCAGAACACAGATGTGGCTCAGGGCTGGCCATCCCATCCAAGGATGCCCACCTACAGAAGGCTCTTGGTCCTGGGGCGAAGTTTACATAGGATTAGATTAATCTTCTATGTGGGACTGGGCATGACAGCTGAATTGGGGCATCTCATCTCACTGGCTACTTTTCCCAGAGGCATCCTACCCTACTTTAGGGGTCCTTGAGAAGACAGAAAGGCCAAGGCTGAGGAAGGGGATCAGGCCTGCCACGTTCGGGATATGGGGCAGAGAGCTAAGAGGTCTGCCCTCTTGTCAGTGGTATGGAGTAATGTGGAATTTTAACTTGTATGCTGGCTTTTTAATGTCTCTGATGGAGGGGGAGAGCCTGGTTTGAACATAAAGAGGTCAGGACCTGCGGGGAGGCATACTCAAAGGGCTTATGTCTAAAGAGGGGAAAAAGATGGGGTCCTTAAAGAGTAGGACATACAGAGTTTAGGGCATTCTGAGACCCCAAATTTGGTTTTATAAGGAACTGGGCTTACTCCTCTAGGGGCTCCCTGCCCCCAGTTGCCCGCCGCCCAGGGTGTTGCCTCTTCTTCTCAGCTCGCTGGCTCCTGCTCAGGTCACTCAGAATCCCAAACAGGATGGCTGCTTGGTCACAGGCTACTCCCACCCCACAAGGGCCTCCCAAGGCCCTCCTGCCTGGATGCTGACGTTTTTCAGGCAGCATCAGCTCCCCCTCATCCTCCCAGCTCCTTGGAGCCTTGGGATCCACCAGCCGTCTACCCGGGTGTTGCCTCTTGGTGACAGTGTACCCAAGCCAGGAGGAACGCCGACCAGGGTGCTGCCGTTTTTGGGTCTCCCCTTCTTTCTCCTCCTCCTCTTCAGCTCTCTCTTCTGCTTCTTCATCCCTTTTACCTGGATGCTGACGCTTGGAAAGCCAGTCAAGTTGAAGTGTCTGGGGCTCTAGGGAAAGGGAAGAGGCCAATGAAAGATCTTCTGACCCCTGTAACAGGTGGTTCTGCGTGAGTGCCTTCCCCCCAGAGACAACAGACACCCTGGGCACCTGCCTTTCAAGACTCACAGATGGACACAGAGTCCAACCCCAGCTCTGCCACTTTCTAGCTGAGCATCATAATAAATAAATGAGATCAATAATAGTAGCTATCTCAGAGGCTGTTAGGAAGATAAAGTAGTGTGATAAGGTGTTTGAAGTGCCTAGAACAATGCTTGCCATATACCTAATTGTTGTTGTTAAGTGCTGTTTGACTCATAGTGACCCTGTATAGGGTTTCTGGGGAGGGAAGGATGAGTTTGAACTGCTGACCTTTTGGTTTAGCTGAACTTGGGGTTCAGTGTTTATCCAACAGCTACATCAGGACTCCCAAATACCTAATAAGTAGTTATTAAAACTGTCACACACAAATAAACTCTCTTGCACACAAAATCTTTCCCACTAAATTTCTGTTCTGTGGGAAACATTCCCAACCCTGAGACCAAGGAAGAACCATCCCACCCGCAGGGAATGGGGAACTCAGGTCCTTGATAAGTATGTTCTGGGCTTATGCCGGGTAAGAGGCTGGAGAAGCCGCTCTCCGTCTCTGCCCTGTCCTCTGCGTCCAGCTTTCCTCCAGTTTAAACTGACTTTCCCAGTGACCTAGTCTGCCCGCAGCAGACGACCCCACCTCACCTGCGTCGCGCTCGCCTTGATCTGTTCTCAGTCCCTGGAGGTCTTCCCGGAGGAGGCGCTCGGCCTGGCGCAGGAGGTCGTCCAGGCCTGAGCGCTCAGTCACGGTGGCAGCCTCCTGCTGGGTCACGTCGGGCTGGGCACGGCCGCCATGGACAACCATCAGGGTCAAAGTCAAGGTGAGCAATAGCCAAGGGCTCAGCATCACGGCTTCTGGGATCTGAGACAGAAGCAGACAGAGTATGAGCGCACCATGCCCCTGCCCAACCTGCTCCATCTCCCCCTTTATTCTCTGTGTTGCTCTCCAGGGGAGCAGGACCACCATCTACCACCTTAGAGCATGGCAGGGGTGCAGGTAGGATCCGAGCTGGGCTCCGGGTCCACATCTGTAACCTCTAGGTGTCCGTGCCCATAGTGGTGTCTGGGAGTTACTTGGCGGGGTGAGCAGGAGGCCTTGGGAACCCAAGCACCTAGGGAGGCCAGTGCTGGCGCACATTCGCTAAGCGTGTCGCCATCAAGATTTCATAGCCGGGTTTCGACGGCCGGGATGCTCCTGGCTGTATCGCAGACTAAGATTCCCTCCAAGGTTCCCATCGCAACATTCTGACGCTCTGCTCGGTTGCCAGCGCTCTAATTCTACTTAACAACATTCTAATTCTAAAGCTAAGATTCTATTTCTAGCGCTCAGATTCAGGTTCTAAAGACAAAATTCTTTCCGCAGCCCTAAGATTCGATCTCTAATGTTAACATTCTGCGACCACCTGTAGGAATAGAATTCTAACGCTAAAAAGCTTCCTTTCAACACTAAGATTCGAATTTTTGCCCTAAGAGTTCATTATCTAATGCAATGACTAAGATAGCAACGCGAAAATTCTCTTTCCAAATTCCAGTTTCCAGGCTGCCCAGCACTGCTTGGAACTTCTTGTGCGGATCTAGGGCGGAGGTCCAGGAGGGGCTCTAGGTGACCCTCCCGGACTCTGGGCGCCCAGTGAGTGGGCAGGAACCTGTCCTGTCCCGGACCCCGGTTGCCACCTGGGAGCCCCCAGTCGAGTCCGAGCGCAGCTCTCCCCCTTGTGAGGAGACCCACACCGGTAACGAAGAAGTCAGTTGTCTCCGAGCCCACCTGGCTCCCTGGGGGAGGGGGGCGCTCCTCTCCGGAACAAAGGGGCGAGCGAGCGGAGAGGACTCCCTTATCAGTACTCTGGGACGCCGTCTGTGGGAGCAGGGGAGCGGAACAGACGGAGGTGGTTACCTGCTCTGTTGGGGACGGTCGGAGGAACCTGGGTTCCGGATCCCGAGACCGGAGTTTCGAGATCCGCAAGTCGAGAGTCCGGAAGAGCTCGCTAGACTCGGGGCGCCGCTGCCGGCTCCTTATACCTGCGCGCGAAGAGGGCGCTGACGGCAGTCAGCCCCCGTAGGGACAGCCTGCTAGTCCACTTCCCCGGAAATCTGGGGCGG
>NW_006408639.1:9498967-9504534 GCF_000296735.1 Chrysochloris asiatica | reverse complement strand
TTTTTTTTTTGCGTTTTGCTCTGCATTTTTATCCCATTCTATCTGGGGCCACGTATTGTGATCGAGGTTAGAACAGTCGGTGGTGATAGCTGAGCACCATCTATTTCTTCTGGTATCAGGGTAGATGAGGTCTTGGCTCATATAGGCTATCAGTTTTGTAGAATTATTTCTTCTCTGAGATTTCAGTTACCTTCTTATTCTTTTGCTCCTGATGAGTTGTTGGTGTTGTTAGATGCCATTGAGTCAGTACCGACTCATAGTGACCCTACATACAACAGAACGAGACAATGGTCAGTCCTGGGCCAGCCTCACAATCGTAGCTACACTTGAGCCACATGATGCTGCTGCCACTGTGCCAATCCATCTCATTGGGGGTCTTCCTCTTCTTCTCCAATCCTCCACTTTACCAAACATGATATCCTTCTCCAGTGTCTGGTCCCTCCTGACAATATGCCTGAAGTATGAATGATGAAGTCTGGCCATCCTGGCCTCCAAGAAGCACTTTGACTAATGAGTGGACCAATAATTGTATCTTAGATGGCTGAGAGACAAAGTGACTTTGACATTAGAAGGGAACTTTTAGAACACCAGCTAAAGTATCCTCTCCCTTATTTTTAGATGAAACTACAGTCTGGAGAAATGAGCTGATTTGACTTTCTGACTTCCAGGCACATGTGTGCCCCAAGGATAGATGGTTTGCTCAGGACAGATTGCAGAACTGAAACCTCTGTTTCTAGCTCAGACTCCAAGATTTGAAGAGTTGTCACCCTAGTTAAGGCACTGAAACACAGAGGTAGAGAAGTGTTCAAGTAGACAGACAAGCCTGCTGTCTTTCATACACAGTGGCTGTTGTTAAGTGCCGTCGAGTCATAGAGACCCTGTACAGTGTTTCTGAGGAGTGGCCAGAGCCACTGCAGTATTCCTTAAAAGAATGAGGCATTTCCTATGTACTGATGTGGAATAAGCTCCACAGTACATTGTTATGTGCCAAGAGCAAAATGGGGAGCATGGTGGATGTGGGGTTTGCTGTCTGTGTGATGGAGCAGGAAGGATACTATAATGCTCTCAGGCCGAGGCTTTCTGTGCAGAAGGGAAACTGGGGAGAAGGGAGTTCTGTCAGCCTTAGCTAATTTTTCAGTGTTTTTCTGTGTAATATTATGTTACTACATACAAAAAACAGCACCCTCCATTTTAATATCTAATCTAAGGCCCTAAGCAGGATGAGCATAAGAAGAAGGCAAAGTTGCTTCTGAAGGTTAGTTGATTGGAACATTGCCCCCTGGTGAGCCCATTTGACAGGTGTCTATAGTCAGGAATTTGAGTTGCCTGCTTGGAGGAGGAGAGTTACTGGGTATCTGAAAAGGGGTGGTGGGAGTTCCCACACAGTCCTCAGGAGCAAACAGGATAATATAACACTGAGGGTCCTCAGCAGAGCCAACTGCTGTCTCTCTCCGTTCCTTTCTTCTTTGAGCCTCTAGTAGATACCAGGCTTTGTTCTCAACCTTAGGGGCCAGTAGAGGAATGTCCCTGACGTCTCTCCCTCTTGGAGTGTAGAACCCAGATAGACTGCATGTATTTTTCCAGCTTGCTTTATCCCCCCTGATAATACAAGTGTGCTTGATTCTCAGTACTACAGTTGTCAGATTGATACAGCTATGCTTTTGAAAATTAATGGATAACTTAGTGGTACATCTGTATGCTCTTTCGGACTCCCAGTATCCTCCCTAACATACACACACCTTCTGGTTTAGTGTGCCTTTCCCACAGAATGGCTGCTCTGTGAAAAAGCTTTAGTCTTTTTCCTGCTGTTTATTCAGTTCCTGGCACATAGCTAGCATTCAATAAAGATTTGTTGAATTAATAAATCATTGAGGTCAAAATTACTCTCCCTGTTTGAAGAAACAAAGGCTCAGAGAGGTGATTGACTTGTTCAAAGTCACACATCCAGGAATAGAGGAACCTGGATTTGAATTCAGGTCTGTGTAGTGCTCTGGGTTAATGCACTAGACTGCAAAGTCGGTTTGAACTGTAAGGCCAACGGTTCAAGCTCACTAGCTGCTCCTTGGAAACCCTATACAGGGTTGCTATGAGTCAGAACCTACTCAACAGCACTTAACTGCAACTATGTTATTCCAAAAATGTTTTCCACTATACAGTACTGGAAGAAAATATTTTTAAGATATAAAACCCACCAAACCAGTTGCCATTGAGTCTATTCCAATGCCTGCACTGACCCCACCCCCACCCCACCCCGTACATGGAAGAGTAGAACTGTGTTCCATAGTTTTTATGGCTGTGACCTTTTGGAAACAGATTGCCAGGTCTGGGTGTGTTTGATCCTCCAACTTTTGGTTAGAAGACAAGTGTTTAATCATTGCCCCACCCAGAGACTTTGGAACAGACTATAACCCCAATGAAAATAGCTAATATTCTAAGTTGGTGACAAATAAATAATTTTTTTTCTTTTGCAAAATTCTCTTTAATATTGCGATTATATCTTTTGCTCTCTTGTTGTTAGTTGGCATCTAGTCGTTCTAGTCATGACCTCCCTCTCATGTGTGCGGAGCAGAATTGGCCTGTGAAGGTTGTAATCTATAGGAAGTAGATCAAGAGACCTTACTTCCAATAGCCAACGTTTCAGTTGTTGTTGTTGTTAAATGCTGAGTAGCAGCTGGTGGGTTTGAACCACCGACCTCTTGGTTAGTAGTCCAGTGATTAGTGTACATGCCACCAGGACTCCTTTCAGTTAATAGGCCAGTGCCTCATCACTTGCACCGCTCAGGACTCCTTTCTTCTTGCTAGATTGGAGACATTTTCTTTTAGTAAAAATTATTTTATCTAGATGATGCTAGGCTACCGCTACCAGCTGCTCTGAAAGGGATTGTTGTTGTTGTTGTTGTTGCTAAGTGCTTCTGACTCACAGTGATTCTGTAAAGGGTATCCCAAGTGTGGCTGGTGAGTTTGAACTGCTGACCTTATGATTCAAACCAGCCTTGAAGTCAAGTGCCTATCCTACAGGGCCAAGACTCCCTGAAGGGGATAGAGTAGGAAAAAATGTGGAACAAAACTCAGAATTATAATTAAAAAAAAAACCAGAAAGGCAGGGCTTACTTGTCCGAAAGAGATTGGAAGAACCTGAGACTGTGGTCTTCAGCCACCCTTCTGATCTGGAACAGAGCTCACCCTCATGGTCCAGGTTTCAGTCAAGCAGTAAATAAGTATTTAGCGGGGACAACAACACTGGTAAGGTATGCTCACCGTCGAAAGGTCAGTCATTTAAGATAACAAAGGCAACATTTACCCAGGGACAAAGTTGAGAAGGGATGGGAACGAGGGTGGAATGGAAACAGGAACCACAGGGAGAGAGCGAGATAACTGTTGTTGGGTGGAGGGGATTGTAATCATTGAGATGAAACAATGTGTACGTTTTGTGAATGCAAGACTGATGATCTTCCCTGTAAACTTTCACTCATTTCACTTTAAAAAGTTTCAAAAATTGAAGGAATAAATGCCTTCTGGGCCATCCTTTGACCTAGAATCTGATCAAGTCACACTAGCTATTACAGTGTGTATCATAAACCTTGTCTTTGAAGCATCTTGAAAGGAGGGTATGTTCTAATTCTGATGAGGACGGAAGTGCTTTGGATGAGCCAGGATGGGGGGGTGGGTGCGGATATCAGGGAGCTGATGAGAGTCACTGGCGGAACAGTCACCTTGTCATCCATCAGACCTGCAAAAGATAACAACACGTCCCCCTCCGCTCCCCTCAGCCCCACTATGAATTTTCTTATTACGGGAGAAAAATGAAGACTAGCTCCAAATCACATTGGCCATTTAGGTATATTTATCTTGCTGTCTGCCTGATCAGGCTCTATTTGGATTTCCAGGCTAGTTGGAACTTGTCCTCAGAATACATGGAATCTGCACCCTGGCTTTGAACGTGAGTGAGTCATGGTAGCTGATGCTGATTGAGACTTTCAAATTGGCCCAAAGAAATGTCCACTGTCCATTCTGGGTTTCCAAGCGTTCCTTTCCATTGCCGCACGAGAACTCACATGTGCATCTGGAGAAGATGCTATGGTGGTTTGGCACCTGACTTCCAGTAGAAGGTACCCCCTTTCCTGGGGAATTGCCTTTCTCCATCATGTATGACCTCAATGGAATACCAGTCACACTGTTCCTCCACTTAGCCCCAAGGGGTTGACATATAGCCTGAGCTTGTCCCAGGGACTTAGACTCATGAGTGTTTTTAGAGACATTTGTTCTAGCTGCAACGCTGGCACCAGGACAAGATTCAAAACATGAATCTCTGACTACAAGGATTGGTGCAAAGACAGGCCAGATCAGTGAGGTGCAAATCTGAAACTTTTGTAGAAGCTATGTGGAAGGGGTGCTTTCTTTCATGCTGGGTTTATGGGGGTGTAAGCTCATAATGGCTGGGAGCTATATTTGCTACCTCATGGGAAGACTCTGCTTGTAAATGTTGCCACTCCAAAATTAAATTGAGCTAGGAAATAAACAGTAACAGCTCTTCCATGACATTGTTTGAGCACATCCCTGGACTCTTCAATAATGGGAGCTGATAAATTCCCTTTTTGTTTAAGCCAATTTGTACTGCCCTTTCTATTATTTGCAACCTAGAAACAAGCAGATGAAACCCAGAGAAATTAAGGGACCCCAGGCCTGGGCCATGGCTCATCCTAAACTAAGAAAGGATAGAAAGACTACATGACGTCAAAGTAAGCTCCCAGTCCTTGGCCTTTGTCTCAAACGCAGAAGGTCAAGTTCCAGCCCTGCCACTAATTCACTGAGGACCATAGGCTTGTCACTTAATATCTCAAAGGTCCAGTTTTCTGAGGATAAGGATACTTAAATACTTCAACTCAAGGTAACCCCATGTGTGTCAGATAGGACTGTGCACCATAGGATTTTCAATGGCTGGTGTTTTGTTTTTTTTAATAATAAAAAATTCCAGACAACACTAATTGATTCTTACATGCTAGTCTTTAAGCAGTATTTTCCATGCATTATTCGTTAAATTCCACCATTCGTCTGTCAGTTTGTGGTACTATGGTGGCTTGTGAGTTGCTGTGATTCTGAAAACTATGCCACCAGTATTTTAAATACCAGCAGGGTCACCCACAGTGGACAGGATTCAGATGAGCTTCCAGACAAAGACAGACTAGGAAGAAGAAGTGACGAACTACTTCTGAATATTTAGTCACTGAAAACCTTATGAAGAGCAGAGAAACACTGTCAGATATAGTGCTGGAAAATGATTCCCTCAGGTTGGAAGGCACTCAAAATGCAACTGGGGAAGAGCTACCTCCTCAAAGTAGAGTTGACCATGATGATGCGAATGGAGTAAAGCCAATAGGAGAAAAGCCCATGGGACCTTCTTTGCTGATGGAGCACAACTCAAAATGAAGAGAAACAGCTATAAACATCCATTGAAAATCAGAACATGAAATGTATGAAGAATGAATCTGGGAAAATTGGAAGTTGTCATAAATGAAATGGAACGCATAAACATCGATATCTTAGGCATTAGTGAACTGAAATGGATT
>NW_006408639.1:9496798-9498867 GCF_000296735.1 Chrysochloris asiatica | reverse complement strand
TCGTGTAGGGGGCATCATGCGATGAAAAGAAATGTTCAGTGAAACACACAAACATAACAATGATGGAGACAAAGACTGAGACTCAGCAGACAGACAGACACCCAAGGAGACTGAAAGACAGCGACAGAGAAGCTGGGGCAAGCAGGACCTGCGCTCTGACATGGACTATGTTTCCTGGTAGAGTGCATTGGACGACCACAAGGTCGGTTTGAACTTAAAGATCGGCAGTTCAAACCCACCAGCCACTCCTCAGAAACCATATACAGGGCTGGCTCTAAGTCGGAATTGACTCAATGGCAATTAACAACAACAGACAAGAATGGGGAGAGGGACAATTTAGACTATACATAGTTTTGGGGAAAACAACCATAGTGAGATTTTTTTTTTTTTTTAATCTCCTGGTTAAATCAGCTGGAGCTGAGCCTGCTGACCCTAGTCACCACAATCCTCACTACTCCCTACTGCCTCCAAATATGTTGCCCTTCTCACTGAGAAGGTGCAAATGCCCTGGGGCTGGTTCCAAAGTCTCAGCATTCACATGACATATCAGGAAGGAGCACTATCACATGGACCCATGCATAAGGCCTCCGTCAGGAAGCATTTAATGAACACCTGCTGTGCGTCAGCTCCCTGGCTGCTGCATCCTGGACTCACAGGAATGAATTAGACTCAGCTCCAGCTGTTCTCTAGTTAACAGGCAGTGAGGGACACAGATTTGGAAATACAGAGTTACTACATAGAGTGCTGCAGATGAGGATAAAGGTCTCCATGTGGAGTACTGAGGTGGGAAATCTATAGCAGGAACCATGAGTCAGCTAGGAGATACCCAGTGGGGTTCCAGAGAAGCCCTGTGCACCACAATGTGAGGGGTGAGGAGGAGTTAGCAAGGTCAACTAAGAAGGAACAGCACTTTAGGTAGAGGGAACAGCATTGATGGAGGCATCTCCTGCCTTTGGATTGTGTCAATGTTATTTTGCTTGACCATGCAATACTGTTGAGTTTAGATTTTTAATTGAATGTTAATTATATACTAGTGGTTTGGGAAGGGATTTCAAAGGTGTTTAATTATTCCTTCTTCCTTTGGTGGAGTTTTGTCTGGCACATCCATACCCACAATCATTTCATTGTACCCTCACACCATCTGGCAGATAAACAAGATAGAAACTATTGGTCCCACTTTGCAGATAAGAACAGAGAGTTCTGGGAAGCCCAATGACTTTGCTTTGTTTTAAAATGCTATTTTAGTGTGTTTTTGGTGAAAGTTTATGTAGCAAGTTAGGTTCCCATTTGACAATTTCCACACAAATTGATCAGTGACATAAGCTACATTTGCTACAATGTGTCAACATTCTCTTTGTGTTCTGGTTGTTCTCTTCCCAATACTCTAGTTTCCCTGCCTTGTATCTTCTTCTGTTTGGTTTACAGTAAGGGTTGACCTTTTGGTCTCATACAAATGTTTTTTTTCAATAGCACAATAATCTTAATAAATAATCCTTTATTTTGTATGCCATTCTGCTATTTCACTAAAAGGTGACCTCAGGAGGTAGTTTCAGTTCAATGTTTAAAGTGCTTCAGGATGTTAGTATCAGGTCTTAACAATCAACTTATTCTGGACTGTTTATGTTTGTTTGTTGATAATTGGTTGATGGTTTTATTATGGAAGTTGGTACTTTTACTGTGAACTGGGTGATGGTTTAGGGACCAGAGCAGTTTTCTATTCAATGGTTCATACGCCTCTTGTTTTGTCTCATTGATTCCAATCCTGACAAAAATCACTTATGCCACTTCCTCTCTGTATTTCTGGTTTCCAGTCCTCCTTTGTTTCTATCCCTTCTGAACTTTGTCCTTGAATAAATGCTGCCTTTTTATCTCAAGTGATTGATTATTTTAAGGTGTACATACCTCTCTAGTGTTGTTACTGTGTCCCTCATGTTATTGTTGTTAGGTGCCATCCAGTTGGTACTGACTCCTGGCTACCCTATGCCCAATAGACGAAATACGATTGGGTCCTGCACCAACCTCACAATCGTTCTTATGCCCATTGCTGCTGCCACTATGCCAATCCATCT
>NW_006408639.1:9492874-9494960 GCF_000296735.1 Chrysochloris asiatica | reverse complement strand
GATGGCCAAACTTCGTCTCTCATACTTCGGACATATTGTCAAGAGGGACCAGTCGCTGGAGATGGATATCATATTTGGTAAAGTGGAGGGTCAGAGAAAAAGAGGAAGACCCTCAATGAGATGGATTGCTAAGTGGCAGCATCAATGGACTCAAGCATGGCAACAGTAGTGAGGTTGGGCCAGGATCAGGTAGTGTTTCGTTCTGCTGTGGGTCCGTACCAACTCGATGGCACCTAACAACAACAACAATTCATTAAATTGTCATTAAAATGGAATGGTATGAGTATTACAGTTACTTCTATTTTAAAGATGAGAAAGCTGAGACTCAGAAGGTTAAGCAACTTACCAACTAAACGGCCAAGTCTTTGGTTGTTAGCCACCATGTTACATGACTGCTTAGATGCTGAAAATGTAGCTGGCCTAGAGGATGCAGGGTTTAGGAAGCTATGTTTGCCTGCTGGCTCACCTAGTTCCAGCCACCCTTTGACCTGTTTGGAACTAAAGGAGGACTGCCAAGTCCCCAATTCCTACTGGGGACATGACCAAATTCTCATGAGTCTCACAAGGACAAATCAGGGTCATCACATATTCATGATCATGGGACTCAGCCTGGTCCCTCTGGACAGCAGCTTACTTGGACTTCCAAAAGATGGATCATTTCCCCTTGTTTCATCAATGTGGGGTCAAAGGGAGGCCAGGAAGCATTTCAGGATATCATGCTTTAGGTGATTAACTGAGTGAATGAATGAATGTATGAAGGAATGCCTCAAGGAGTGGATGAGTGAGTAAATGAGTGTGTGGGATGCAAATGAACTGGTACTCCATTCTAGGGAGCTCACAGGGCATCTTGGAGACAAGACAGAAACAGCAGAAATGACTAGAGAACATTCATGTGCCAAGACACATAGTATAGATGATTTATCATTGGAGGAGATATCTCTATGGACTGGAGAAGTCCAATCAAGCGTATAGTGTGAGATGAGGCTGATTAGTGTCCTGAAGGAGGGATAAAATTGGAAACACTGGAGAAAAAGAGGTAGTGAACTCAGGTAAGGCACCTTATGCAGTTGGAGGGGCTTCCTGAAGACCTGCTTCTTGTTGTTAAGTGCTGAATCACAGTGACTCTGTATAGGGCTTCCTAGGGGCAACTGATGGGTTTGAACTGCCGAACTTGCAATTAGTAGTCCAGAGTTTATTCTAGAGTTCTACACCAGGACTTGAAAACTCACTAGCCCTTACCATTTCTAATGTGTCCATCAGCACTTGGTCAGGAGTCATTTGTGAATGCAGATCTAGGGCACAGATACTGGAGGGAGAAATCACACTCACAAAAACGGCTGTCCTTAATTCTGTTCCACAGCTGGGGCAGAGAGCGAGGGCTAGAGCTATCTATCATGAGCATCCATGACTGGGCGCATCTCCAAGGTCTACTCTGAAAGCTCAAATAGCTGCAAATGGATTTTCTTTTATTGGTTTTTAAGTTACAGTGCAATTCAGGACAGTCATGAATGATGCTCACACAAGGAAGGCCTCTTGAAGAGAGAAGCAGGGTTGTAGAAAGAGCTCTACAATTTCACAGCCCTTGTTTTCACTTCTAGGCCCATAACTAGTATGAGGATGGACTTGGAACTTCACCTTTCAAAACTTCAAGTTTGTCATGTGAGCATTAGGGGCTGTAATATGGGGAAGAAATGAAGACTGTGTATGGCATCATGCTTATCTGGACTACAGTGTTGTTGTTAGGTGCCATCGAGTCACTTCTGACTCATAGTCATCTTTTGTACACTAGAATGAAACACTGTCAGGTCCTGCACCTCTCAAAATCACTGCTACTGTTGAGCCCATTGCTGCTGCCACTGTGCCAATCCATATCCTTGGGGGTCTTCCTCTTTTTGGCTGACCCTCCGCTTTACCAAGCATGATGTCCTCCTCCAGAGACTGGTCCCTTCTGACAATATGTCTGAAGTATGAGAAATGAGGTCTGGCCATCCTGGCTTCTGAGGGCATCCTGGCTGTACTTTTCCCACCACAAATGTTTGTTCTTTTGTGAATCCATGGTACTTTTAATATTCTCTTCCAACACCTT
>NW_006408639.1:9471888-9492219 GCF_000296735.1 Chrysochloris asiatica | reverse complement strand
TCCAATCCTGATGCCATGTTCTTCTTCATATAATCCATCTTCTCAGATTATTTGCTCAGCATACATATTGAATAAGTATGGTGAAAGAATACAACCCTGGTGCACACTTTTCCTAATTAGAAACTATTCAGCATTTCCTTGTTCTGTTCGAACAACTGCCTTTTGGTACTGGTTCCACATAAGCACAGTTAAGTGTTCTGGAATACTCATTCTCCACAATGTTGTCCATAGCTTGTATTAAACTGCACAATCGAAAGCCTTTGCACAGTCAAGAAAGTACAGATACACATATTTTTTATAGTCTCTGCTTTCAACCAAGATCCATCTGACATCAGCAATGATATCCCTCATTCCACGTTCTCATCGGAATCCAGCTTGAATCTCTGGTAGTTCCCTGTCAATGTACTGTTGTTGCTATATTTTAATTATTTTGACTAAAATTTTACTTGCACGTGATATAGTGATATTGTCCTATGATTTCCGTACTCTGTTGGGTCACCTGTCTTTGGAATGGTCACAAATATGGATCTCTTCCAATCAGTTGGCCAGATTTCTTATAAAGTTGTTGGCATAGATGAGTGAGTGCCTCCAGTGCTATGTCAGTTTGTTGAAAGATTTCTATTTGTATTCTGTCAATTCCCAGAGTCTTGTTCTTTGCCAATTACTTCAACGTACCTTGGACTTCTTTCTTCAATATCACTGGCTCTTGATCATATGCTGTCTCTTAAAATGGTTGAGCATTGACTATTTCTCTTTGATACAGTGACTACCTGTATTCCTTCTTTTTCCTTTTGATGCTTACTGCATCATTCAATATTTTGCCCATAGAATCCTTCAATATTGTGAGCTGAAGCTTGTATTTTTTCTTTAGTTCCCTTAGCTTGAGAAACACTGAACATGTTCTTCCCTTTTGGTTTTGTATCTGGACATTTAATTATAATATTTAACTTTGTCTTCTAGAGTAGCCCTTTGAAATTTCCTGTTCAACTCTTTTACCTCCTCATTTCTTCCATTTGCTTTAGCATCTCTATGCAGGACAGAAAGTTTAAGAGTCTCTTCTGACCTCCATTTTTCTTTTCCTTCTTTTTTGCTTTCTTTCTGTATGATGTTCATGATGTCATCCCACAACTCTTCTAGTCTTCAGTCATTAGTATCTAATTCATTAACTCTGTTCTTGAGATGATCTCTAAATTTAGGTGGGATATGTTCAAAGTCATATTTTGGCTCTTGTGGACTTGTTTTAATTTTCTTCAGCTTCAGCCTGAACTTACATATAAGCAATTAATGGTCTGTTCCACAGTTTACCCCTGGCCATATTTGGTTGATGATATTGAGCTTTTTCTACTGTCTCTTTCCATGGATGTAGTTAATTTAATTTCGGTGTATTCCATCTGGTGAGGTTCATGTGTATAGTCACCTTTGATGTTTAAAAAAGGTATTTGCAATGAAGAAGTCATTGGTCTTGCAAAATTCTATCATGCAGTCTCCAGCATCGTTTTTATCACCAAGGCCATATTTTCCAACCACTTATCTTTCCTCTTTGTTTCCAACCTTTGCATTCCAATCACCAGCAATTATCAATGCATCTTGATTACATATTGATCAATTTCAGACTGAAGAAATGGGTAGAAGTTTTCAGTTTCATCATCACTGGTTTTAGTGGTTGGTGTGTATATTTGAGTAATAGTTGTATTAACTCTTCTTCCTTGTAGGTGTATGGATATTATCCTATTGCAGACAGATTTCCTTCTCCTTCAAGATAGATCCTGAAATGTTCTTTTTGATGAGGAATGGTATACCATTCCTCTTCAATTTGTCATTCCCGGCATAGTAAACCATATGTTTTCAGATTCGAAATTGCCAATACGCGTCCATTTCAGCTCACTAATGCCTACGATACTGATGTTTATGCGTTCCACTTTAGTTTTTACAACTTACAATTTTTCTAGATTCAAACTTCAGCATTCCATGTTCCAGTTATTAATGGATGCTTACAGCTGGCTGTTTCTCCTCATTTTGAGTTGTGCCCCATCAGCAAATGAGTAACTCTGAAAGCTTTACTCCATTCACGTTATCACGGTCAACTCTACTTGGAGGAGGCAGCTCTTCCCCAGTCATATTTTGAGTGCCTTCCAACCTGCGTGGCTTGTCTTCTGGCACTGTATCTGATGGTGGTCTTCATAACGTTTCAATATCCAATATTCTGGTGCTATCTTACAGTGTCCCACTGCTATTAATAAGGTTTTCAGTGACTAAATATTCAGAAGTAGTCCGTCTTTCCTTCTTACTAGTCTGTCTTAGGAAGCTTTGCTGAAACCTGTCCACTGTGGGTGACCCTGCTGGCATCTAAAATACCTGTGACATAGCTTTCAGAATCACAGCAACTCACAAACCATCACAGTATGACAAACTGACAGGCAAGTGGTGGGACCAAAGTAGATACTTGGTAAATTACAGTTCTTTATTTACTTACTTTTCCCCAATGGACACTTGTCATCAGAAACAAATACAGTTGTAAATTTTTTAAATTAAAGATGAACAATTATGAAAAGCAGGAATGGTAGCACAACTTGAAGAACTGTACTTGAAGTACATGTAGAAATTGGTAAATTCGTATATAGTTTTCAATGCATATTCTCAACAGCAACAGAAAATGAAATTTCAATAAATTGAAAGCAACAAAGGAATGTCAGCTTATGGCCTGTGGAGAAAGAGTCTATCAGTCAGACAACGAGACTGGGAGTGTGCAGTACCCAGGGAAGGCTAGAGAGTGTGAGACTGGCAACAGTTACGGAGCCCAGACAAAGAGGGGCTGTGTGGAGAGGCCCTTGACAGGAACTATAACCTCTAATTGAGGGACACCACAGAGGGGGCATCAGAGAATTAAAGAACACAGTCTCTCTCTCTTCTACTGCAGATCCCCATTAACCAAAGCCAACAGAAAGCCAAGGGCCATGGGAAGTTACTGGTTATGGGACAGGTGATAAGGGGAGAATGTTCATGGAGGACCAAATGGAGAGATCCAGCAAAGGACTTCTGAATACCCTGTTAGCAACAGACGTGAAGAACATCCCCTCAGAGCATGCTCTCAGTCCCCCTCTTCCACAATCTATGCTCAGTCAGCAAGCACGCCATAAGCTGACAGAGGAAAGGGTTCTGATGAAGGATAAACTTGGCCTTATCAGGGATGCAGCCTGGTAAGGGGGTTTGGGATACAGGCTCATGGCTGATCTGGGGGGACAGGCGCAGCCGGATGTCATATGGCAGCACCGAGGATGTTCTTTTTGCTGCAGACGCCCAGTGATGGATGATCCAACAGGTGGGGAAATTAAAAGACATTAAAAAAAGAAAGTTTAATAAATTCTGGCTGGAGTCATGCAAAGGGACCAGCCCTCCCCACCCTAGCACTGAGAATCATTTTTATCCAGACGAGTCACAAATCAAATCAGTGCAGCTGTTTGGATGATGAGGACCTTTTACAACATCCTGCCACGTTCACTTCTTGACTGTAGGACTAAGTGCTGAACTGCCTGGGGCCAGGTCATAGTCCCTAGGCTGTTCCACACTGGGGACAGAGACCAGGGATGAAATCGGCAGGGGAGAGTCAGAGGTACAGAGGATTCAGCACACATAGATGGACCCCCATGAAGACTAATATAGGGACTCACACACACAGGAACACATAAAGACAAAGACTCACAGGAACATAAACAGGGCACACAAAACATTCACTTACATACAAAGACACATCCAGGGACACACAGAGAACCCCAGCTACATCCAAAGACACCAAGACACAGTTTCAGAGAAACAGATACAATACACACACACCTCAGGAGGGGCTCCCAGAAAAGGCAAAGAAGCCCTCAGATGGAACAAGTGGGAGCTGTGTGGTCTAGACAAGTCTAGATAACCTCTCTAAGCTTCAGTGGCCCCATCTAGGAAATGGGACTACCATGTGGACAGTTGTGAGGGCTGAATGGGACCAGGACATCCAGGACAGTACAAACTGTTCAACCCAGGGACCTGATCTATTGACTGTATATCCCAAAGATGGTCTGCACCATCAGAGTTCTCTGGAAAGGATGTCTTAATAATGTTTAAACAGAAGACTGTCTAGTGACTCAGGAAGACTTTTCTGGGACAGGCAGTAAGCCAGGGTCAAGTCTAAAGTGAGGTTGATATTGTTGTTGTTGTTGGTGGTGGTGGTGTGCTGTGGAGTTGGTTCTTATTCATAGCCATCCTGCTGTATAGGGTTTCCAAGGAGCAGCTGGAGAATTTGAACAGCCAACCTTTTGGTTCAAACTGACCTTGTGATCCAGTGCATTATCCCACAGCGCTACACCAGGACTCCAGTAGCTGACTGATATACACCTCCAATCTATTCTCCACATATCTACAGAGTTAAAATTTAACTCTTTTATAATCTGTGTTTTGTGCGCTATAAACATTTAATCTTGCTGCCCACAACAAAGCCTCCATCCAGGCTCCAGGACCCCAGGAATGAGCACAAGAAGCTGTTCAATTGGTCCAAATCTCCTCCAAGTTCATGAGGATTGACCAAGGTCAAGGTGGTCCAAACAGAGGAGGAAGCTATCAAGAGCCTCACAGGAAAGAGTAAGCACAGCACAGGCACGAGCCCTTGCCAGGCCATCTTTCCCAAACACCTCACAATAAGATTTATAATCCACATTTCACTCAGGAGAAAATCGAGGCTCAGAGAGGTAAAGTGATTTACCCAGAGCTGCACAGTGAGGATGTGGCAGCAGTAGCATTGGAACCCTGGCCAGTCTATTGCATAGTGAGTCCTGCTTTCCATGCTTCTGCTGACCAGACCCTGGGTTGTCAGGTGGTACTAGGTAGGCAGTCAGTGAATGGAATGAATGAATGAATGAATGAATAGACAAATAGGTCTATACGCCTACTTTTTCATCAACACCATGGGATTTCTTCTGATAAGCACTGGATGGTTAGCCTGAATATAGAAGTTATTAATCTCCTTCAGTGTAGTGAATTTGGGAGTTACCCTGGACTGATTTTTGCCCAACTGTACTCAGGAAAAGTGACTTATTTGCTCCTCAGTGTCTCCTCTATCAAACTGGCCTTACTGTAGTACCTACCTCCCCGAGATTTGTGGTAAGCACAGCACCTGGCACAAAGTAAGTGCTCTACAAAGGATTTTGGTTTTTGGGACCAATGGTAGATACAAAGATAGTCAGTACCTCAAAACCTCCTAGAGGGGAAGGTCTCTGGCTCTGGGCAGGTTAATGAGGAGGGTAATCAGGGAGAGAAGCAGATTCTGGCTGCTTTGTTCCTGTTCTGAATGAAGTTCCTGCTGAGATGTCATTGGGGAGGGGAGCAGCAGAGATGGCCAGCCCCTTTAATGAGCAGAACATTCATCCAGGCAGGACTGGTTATCGATCACCTGCTCCCAGCTCGCTCCAGCGGCAAGGGAGGAGGAGGGGAGGTGTGTGCGTCCCAGGAACTGCATACAAGTATCTAGGCATCAGCACGATCCTGGACAAGGGTCCAGGTGAAGAGATGGCACAAGGGAGATGACTAGGGACTGCGTAGGTCAGGATGAGGGAGGGTGGGGGTATTGCAGTGGAGGGCCAACGGATCTCCAGCCCTTCCCATCATGTTGTTGTTGTTAGGTGCCATCAAGTTGGTACCGACTCATAGTGACCTTATGCACAGCAGAACGAAACACTGCCCGATGCTGGGTCAACCTCACTATTGTTGCCACTCTTGAGCCCATTGATGCTGCCTCTTTGCCAATCCATCTCACTGGGGGGTCTTCCTTTTTATCTCTGACTCTCCCTCCACCTTACCAAACATGATATCCTTCTCTAGTGACTGGTCCCTCCTGACAATATGTCCGAAGTTTGAGAGACAAAGTTTGGCCATCCTGGCCTTCAAGGAGCATTCTGGCTACATTTCTTCCAAGACAGATCTGTTTGTTGTTTTGGTAGCCCTTGGCACTTTCAATATTCTCCTCTAATACCATAACTCAAAAGCATCAATTCTTCTATGGTCTTCCTTATTCACTGTCCAGCTTTCTCATGCATATGAGGTTATTGAAAATAACATGGTTTGGATCAAGCGCACCTTAGTCTTCAAACTGACATCTGTGCTCTTCAACACTTTAAAAGGGTCTTATGCAGCAGATTTGCCTAATGCAATACATTGTTTGATTTCTTGACTGCTGCTTCCATGAGTGCCGATAGTGGCTTTAATCCTTGCAAACATTCTGCAAAGGGGGATTCTTACTGCTAATTAGACTGAAGCTCAGAGAGGGAAACTGACTTGCCCAAGATCACAAAACTGGAGTAAAGGTTGTGATTTTCAGTCTAAAAGCCAAGTATGCTTTCTAGACTAGGGACTTCATTTCTACTGCAAGCCCCCTTCCTGCCAGGCCATAGAAATGGAATCTTGGTCATTTCAGAATCCCCCACTTCAGAGTCTCCCACCCTCACTACTTGTTTGTAGGAGTCTGTGACAGTTTTCTCTTGTTGCATAACAAAGCACCCCAAAATTTAGTAACTTAAAATAATAACATTATCTTGAGCCATTCTGGGGCTCTCCACTAGGCAGTGCTTGCTTGGAGTATCTTGTTCTGTTGCAGTAGGGCAATGACTGATACTCAAAGGCTTCCTCAGTCATAGGCCTGGCAGCTAAGGCCAACTGATGGTTGGGACCTCAGCTAGGAGTGTCATCTGGCCTTTCCAAGGGGTCAGCATGGCTGCTGGGTCAGAGGAGTGTGCAGCAGAAGTTGTGTCACTAAGCTCTCGTGACTTAGAAGTCATGGAGTATCCCTTGTGCTCTTGCCATATACCATCAAGTCTACGCCGACCCATGTGTATCTGACGACTGTGCTCCGTGGGGGTTTTGACGACCTATGTTCCAGGTCATTGGGGCTTCCTTCTGAGGTGCCTCTGGGTGAACTCCAACCTCCATCCTTTCAGTTAGCAGCCAAGTGTGTTCATTGTTTGTGCTACCCAGGGACTCCAGATTCAGGGGAAAAGAACATCTTATTGTAATATGAGCACACAGGGTGGCTGATTTTGAAGCCACCTTGAAAATAACATCAATCAGACCATCTCTTCTGGAGCTGGCCTTGTCTCTGCCTGCTCAGTGGTCATTGATCCTGTTAGGTCTGTACCACCTGCTCCTTATTACAAGCTCACCTTGCCTGGCCCTCTTGGGCATTCATACCTCTTGAGAATTTAAGGACTATTTAGCTGCTTCTCACAGTCAAGTGGAGCATCCAGGAAGCCATCTCAACACCCCCATTTCTTCTGCTTCCTCACCAGGCTGGACAGAAGAAGGTGTAGGGAGGGTCCAGAGGAAACATAGGACCAGGCAAATAGTGAACCATCAATCAATGTTAGTGGAAATCAATCTGAGGATCATAAGTCAGCATGGGAACACAGGGGAGGAAGGGAGCTCTTTTGCTGGAGGTGTGAGGACAGTCAGGACAGGTCTCACAGAGAAGAAAATATATGAAAAGGGCTGGTTTTTAACAGGAGGGGAAGTGTGCAGGGAATCAAACTCTAATGTGGAGGGGCCAAGGGTGCAGGCTGGGGCTGGTTGGGAAAGGCCTCAAATGGTAAGCCTCCTGGTGCGTGAGCACCAAGCAGGGTTGGACAAGGACAAGAGGTGGGATGGGGAAGTATTCTTTTCTTCGCTCTACTTTTAAGGCATAACTCTATCCTGCCTTCAGCCCTGCAGTGGGTAGGCATCCTTAGCTCTGGAAACTTGGTGAGGTGAAGCGCTGCCTAGCTACCTTCCAGCTTCTCAGCCCATTCTTCTGGTAGGGTGGGGGTGGGCCAGACACGGTGACTGACTCAATTCGAGGCATTACCATGTAGTGAAGTGTGTAATAACTCTAGCTGTTTCATTAGGAGCCCTGTGTTTAATTTAGATTATTTAACTGCCTGGTATGCAGCTTGACGAAAAGCGTGTCTATCTGTGGTTTTCACAGAGTCCCTCTCTCTAGGTCTAGATGCACTCTGGCCCATCACCACCTCCTCTCCTCCCCCACACTGTCTGAAGACTGGGGGTCCTTAAATGCCCAGCTGATTCTGATGCAGGTGGCCCAGGGACATACTTTTAGAAGCTCTGCTGAGGAGGTAGCTTAGGGTGACGCTGCAAATGTCCCTGAATGTCAGTTAAGGAAGTTAACACAGCTCTAGAGGATTTGTGCAGGTTTATTATACAGGCTGGACATGGGGGCAGGACTTAATGTGAAAGGAGGAGTTTAAAACCAAAGCTGATCAGCCCAAAGACTTGCCCCTGGAAATGATGACCTGGAATAATGACAGGACTCGTTAGTGGACCGCAGCAGAGAGATTCATGGTGCGCCCACAGCTCAGGAGATGGAATGACTAACTCTGCTGGGTCTTGAGGAGTGAATAGGAGTTCACGAGGGGAGGAAGGCAGGAGGGTGAGAGGAGACAGTTAGGATTTCTTCTTTTCCCACATAGTCCAGTGGATCCCTGGTGTCTCTGAGGCTCATGGTGGCTCGATGACCCCACTGGAGTCTCCCTGCTCCCTGGAATCACACCATCCACATGCTACCCCCCCACACACACCCCAAGGTCTGTGGCCTTGAGTCACCAGGCAGAGCGAGGGTGAACCCTTCCTCACTGCCACACAATTAGTGTTCCAGCAACTGCAGAGCCCTTGAATAGAGCTTATGATTATGTTTTCATCTCTAGGCCTAGCGTTCTCACATTTAGTCATGCTCCATTTGACTAATAAGGTATAAAAGAAGAAATTGGGATTGCCTGGAGACTGAGGGCTGGACAACTGCACATCTCGGGAAGAAAGCAGGAGCCTGTAGGAGCCAGCAGTCTTTAGAGGAGCATGGACTGGGCTTACCTACTGGAGCACCAGCAGGGTGCGGATCCATCCACTCTGTACCTCTGTACCCGCTGCCTCTCACCGGAGGCCCTTCCACCTCGTCAATGTCCCAGCTCCCCAAACAGTGTGGGCCACACTTCTCAAAGCTTAAGCAGGCATCAGAGACACCTGGGACAGATGAGTGAAATTGCAGGTTCCTGGTCCCACACCAAGGACCTGCGGGTTGGCACCCAGGAATCTGCATTTTAACCATGCTTTGGATATAGGATAAACTCAGACAAACTTTGGGAAGTCATGATTTAGAAAATAAACTCCATTGTCTTCTATAACCTGCTAACCCACTGCCATCAGGTTGATTCCGACTCATAGCAAACCTTACAGGGACAGAGTAGAACTAGCCTTAGGGGTTTCCCAGACTGTAAATCTCCATGGGAACAGAGAGCCTCAATTTTCTTTCTTGGAGTAGCTAAAGGAGGGTTTGAGTGGCCCACCTTGCAGTTAGTAGCTCAAAGCCATCCCTTCTATGTTGCTGTTAAGTGCTGTCAAGTCGTTCAACTCATAGCGAGCCTGTATGGGGTTTCCAAGGAGCAGCTGGTGAGTTTGAACCTCCAACCTTGTGGTTGATAGCACCATTGTAAGGACTGGGTGAAGCAGCTAGGCTCTGGCATGGTCACTATGAGCACTCAGTAAATGCTCACAGCCACACTCACTGTCACTGCTGATGCTGCAGGGACCAATATCTGCCATGTCCACTGCTGTTTTCAGTGCCCAGTGCCATCTCTGGAGAGCCGTTTACTTTGCACAGCTTCAGGAGGTGGGGTGGGAGGGAGACTGCAACATCTCACTTTATTTACCCTCCTCTGCTGTTTAGATGGAGTCCTGGTGTGGCGCTGTGGGTTAATGCACCAGATTGCAAAGCTGTTTGAACTGCAAGGTTGGCAGTCCAAGCTCACCAGCATGTCCTTGGAAACCCTCTACAGGGTCGCTATGGGTCGGAACCTACTCGATGGCACTTAACAACAACAACTGTTTAGATATTTGATCAGGAACATGAATTACTTTTATAATTTTAAAAGCTTCTTTCATTTTGTCTTCATTTGTGAAATGACTAAAATAGGTGTCTTAAGCCTTTGGTTATAGAACACATTCCTTTCACAGTCTTTTTAATGAAAAGCAGAGTGGTACAGAACCCAACTCACCTGCTCTGTGGACACTGTGCACAGAACCCCCTAAGATGCCTGGTGAAATAAATGCAAATTCCTGGGTCTCACTCTAAGAACCAGAATTTCTGGAGCTGCCATTGGTCCTGTTAACAAGCTCGTAATCATTGTGATGCAGGTGGTTAAAGCCCCATGGGGAGAAACACTGTCTGAGCTGAAGGAGGGATCTGGACCCGAGGGCACAGACCAGGGCTTCCCCTTTCTCCCCTGGACCTGCCGCAATCCCTAACCTTAGTACATGCACATAGGGACTCAGAAAAGACTTCAAGAAATTAAAAGTACATTGAAGTCCAGACAGGGGCCATGATCTCCCTGAAGCCACACAGCAAGTGACTGGGAGGCAGGAGAGGGAGTGGTTAAAAGCCTAGGATTGGAGTTAGACATGCCTGAGCTTAAAAACTATTTCCTTGATGGATGGTATGACCTTGAACACCCCTCCCCTGCCCAGTTGGCCCATTTTCAGAAAGACAATATTCGTGTCTATGTCAGAGAGTTGGGTGGACTAAAGGACATACGTAAAGGTACTTAGCACAGTGCCTGGCTCCTGCTACTTCACCATGAGTAGAAGCTGCTCTGGTTGTTATCAAGACCATAAGATGCAGTATAAAATGGTAGCTCAACACCCAGACTCTACACCTACTAATCCCACTATTCTCTGAGAGAAGAAAGAACTTAGACAAGTCGCTTCACTTTTCTGCATGCCCCAACTATAAACGGGGATGGGGATGACCCCCACAATCCCTACTTCCTAGTTGTCAGCTGATATTTGTTATACTCTTAGGAAGGCACTCAGCAGGTAGGAAGCACTCAGTGATTACTCGCTGTTATTGCCAATCACTGGGCCAGGAGCACAGCTGCACCTCAAGGAAGACGCATGTTTGCCTGCTTCCCCCTTGTCGTTCTCCGCTCCTCCTTCTGGAGTCCCAATAAAAGCTGTCTCATAATGAGTGTACCTCTCAGCCAAGCGCGTCTGTGACAACACAGTCTGGCAGCAGCACCAACAGCCACACAGTTGAGTAGGTCAACAGTGACGGGGAGGTGGATGACGAACGTGCGGTATCGATTTCCTGGTGGGACCACAGCCACGGTCATATAGGGCCCTCTGCTGAGATGGAGGACAGCTTGGCAGGGCCAGGGCAGATGGCGGGTCACTGTACATCTGGTTGGGTTGGAACCATGGGTCCCACACCTTTATATGTCTCTGTTTCCTGACCGTGTTGACATGACACAGGGGGAGACATGTACTGAATGTTACATTGTTGCTGTTAGGTGCCGTCACGTTGGTTCCTCTGGCTCATAGCGACCCCATGCACAACAGAACGAAACACTGCCAGGTTCTGTGCCATCTTCACAATTGTTGTTATGCTTGAGCCCTTTGCTGTCGCCACTGTGCCAATCCATCTCTTTGTGGGACTTCTTCTTTTTCACTGACCCTCAACTTTAACAAGCAAAATGTCCTTCTAATACGATGTCCAAAGTATGAGAAATGAAGTCTTGACATCTTGGCTTCTAAGGAGTATTCTGGCTGTACTTCCGACATAGATTTGTTTGTTCTTCTGGCAGTCCATGGTACTTTCAGTATTCTTCTCCAACACCGTAATTCAAATGCATCAGTTCTTCTATGGTCTTCATTAACCATTGTCCAACTTCCATATGTATATGACGCAATTGCACATACCATGGCTTGGGTCAGACACACCTTAGTCTTCAAACTGATATTTGCTCTTGAACACTGTAAAGAGGTCTTTTACAGCAGATTTGCCTAATGCAATATGTTGTTTGATTTCTTGACTGCTGTTTCCCTGAGTGTTGATTGTAGATCCATGCAAAATGAAGTCTTTGACAACTTCAATCTTTTCTCCATTTATCATGATGTTATTTATTGGTCCACTTGTGAGGATTTTTGTTTTCTTTACATTGAGGTGCCATCCATGCTGAAGGTTTTGGTCTTTGACTTTCATCTGTAAGTATTTTAAGTCCTCTTTTTCCCAGCAAGCAAGGTTGTGTTATTTATATATCACAGGTTGTTAATGAGTATTCTTTCAATCCTGATGCCACACTGTTCTTCATATAATCCATTTTTCTCAGATTATTTGTTCAGCATACAGATTGAATTAGTATGGTGAAAGAATACAGTCCTGGTGCACACCTTTCTTGATTTAAGACCATTCAGTGGTCTCTTGTTCAGTTCGAATAACTGCCTCTTGTTTGAACACATTAAAGTTAAACACATTGACTAATTTAATTCCCCACCATGCATACAATGATGACCTATTTCATAGACAAGGAAACTGAGTCTCAGAGAGGCAGAAATACTAACCCAGTCACTCAGCTGGAATTAGAGTCTACTTCTGTCTGACTCCAAAATCTTTCTCTTAACCACCACCATATTGCCTTCCATTTATTACGTGGACAAGTCTCATGCTGGGTCTCAGTTGATCCATCTGTGAAATGGTCATATAAGTGTATTAATGGCTCATTTGACAAATTCACCCCATGTTATCATTTCTGGTGAATGAACTCTTCTGGGGTTTTTTTTGTGTTTTTTTTTTTGGAGTCTGCCAAGAAGAAGGAGTCAGGGGGCTGTGAGCTGGGAATAAGTGTTTCTCACTGTGATAGTTAAGGTTCTGTGTCAACTTGACTGGGTCAGGATTTCCAGAGGTTTGGCAGTTGAGATGTCACTATCCCCAGGGTAAGGTCTCATACAGTCATTGTCAACTCTATGATGATTGCATATGAGCAGCCAATCCAAAAGGATGTGTCCCTGAGGGTGTGGCCCGCTCCAAATATAATGGACATTCAGGAAATGTGTTCTCTTTTCTGCTGGTGACTTGGAACTCTGTTTCTCTAGAAAACTCAGCCTAAAACATGTGGTATTGTGAGTGGGGTTCTAGATTACCAAAATCACAAGAATACATTTTCTAAATTTGTGCTCAAGTCTGACTGTTTTTAAAGGCAACGCTAACTCTGTCTCCACTAGTAAGAATGGCTATCGTGTGGAGGCATGTCTGACCTGCACTTTACAGGAACTGACCTTGTGCTGATTTTGAGTTTGGTTCTCTTTCCCCCTTGTGGATTCGGAGGAATTCAGACACGGTCCTCACATGGTTTTGGGGGTTGGCATCAGGAGTAGGATTCATTGCAATGGTTCCAGACTCGTGGATGCATGAGGTTTTTGTAAGAGAAAGAACCAAAGGCATGAGAAGTGAAACTTTAGACTTTTAGAAAGCTATTTTGGTTTTTGTTACCCATAATGGCTGAAAGGGACGTAAGAAATAAGATGCTTCAACAAAAGGAAGAAGAGCAGCTCCTAGAGTTGTCTAAAGCGATGTCATGCTGGTTAAACAAGGTGCCTGATATGGAGCCAGGGCTCTACTGGCTTCACTTTACCAGAGGCCCAAGGCCATATGCATATGAATAGGGTTAGTCCAAGGACAAAGAAAAGATTGAATTTGAGTTTCGCTAAAAGATTTATGTGTTCAAATGCCTTATGGATACTGGTTTATCCTGCCTACGATTATAAAATAGACATACATATGTGATAGAAATGAATACGGAAATTATGATTAAAGAGAGTTTATAAGCCTGCCTTCAGCCTACAAGTGATTGAATTTGCTAAAAGGGAGTTAGAATTTGCCCAGAAAAAATAGGCTTGTTTTTTGTTTTTATTTTTCTTAAGTTTTTATTGTGAATTGGGTGACGGTTTACATGGGAGAACATCAGTTTTACACTCATCCTATTATATTTTGTTTCATGGCAATGATTGCTATCCCCTCCATGCATCATCAATCAACAGTATTTGCTTCTATTCCCTCTGGTTTGTTTGTTTGTTTTTATTGATGTACACAAAAACATTCAGGAATATATAATCATTTAAACAACCAAAGTGCACATTTTCTATAAGCCTGCCTCCTGGCCTCCAGCACACAGCCTTTCTCTTTCCATGAGTCTAGTGTCCTCAGCTGCTGTATCTCTCCATGCCATCACCTCTGCCTTTGCTTCTGTGGATAGGGTCCCACATTCCACTCATGCTCTTCTCTCTTGATGTTTTTCCCCCTCTTCCACCACCATTAGACCAATGTGGTTACCAGCAAGCTTACATGCCTGCTCATGTGTTCCCTTTAAGTTTCAGTCTTAGAGCGGAGTTTGTCCTGAAGGAACTTGATTGCTTGCCTTGCTGGCACCCCAGTGAACAATTTGCTTGTTCTTGTAGTAGCCAATTAGACTGCCATTTTTATTTTTGATTTTTCCTGCTGGTCTTTCTTTCAAGAAGTATATTCTGTTGCTCTAGCTACTCCAGGCTGGTCGGCTTGTCCTTTCAAATGGAAATGTCCCACCTCAGAAGGTTCTGGATGGGGCTCAGGATTCCATGTAAAGTCCTATACACTACAAAGGCTCCACAAGAAGCCTATTTCATTGGGCAAGTTCTAGAACCCCTTTTGGGTATTCTAATCAGTTATATTCTGAAGGTGGGCTTACAAGCTTTCTGTAATAATGATTCCTGATATTCCTTTCTATCCCACTGAAGTATCTATTTTACAGTAGTAAGCAAGGGAAACCAACATTCATAAGACAGTCAAGCATCTTAACATTAGTTCCCTTCTTTTACCCATTCAGACTATGCCTTGATCCCTGTATTGCAGAGCCCTGTTGTTCCAAGGTTGAGTATGCATCACTATTTACCACTGTCTCATTTATAGAGTTCTTGTTTTAAGCCTTTTAGTCATGACATGGTAATGTAAGATAAGCACTGGACTGCAAAGTCAGTTTGAATTGCAAGATTGGTGGTTCAAACTACTCACTAGCTACTCCTCGGAAACCCTATGTAGGATCACTGAGTTGGAACCAACTTGAAGGCACTTAATAACAGAGTATGGTCCCGGGAGGTGTGTGCTCCTTTGGAAAACATCCAGATTAGAGAAGCTACAATGCCTCACAAATAAACGAAGTCTATGGATTGGTCTTTGCTGAAGGGCCATGACTGACAGCTCCTACCATGTAGCTCATTGCAAGGGACGGAATTCTTACAGCAGGACAAACTCTGTGTGGCAGGCGCTGTGCTGCACGCTTCACCTGCCTTAATCCCCAATTGTTGTGAAGCCAGTTTTACAGCTGAGGAAACTGAGGTTCTGAAACAAACCTACCCAGAGTTAGGAAGTGATGAAGCCAGGCTTCTGCCCCACTGGAGTCTTCCCATGAGGGTCATTGTTGTTGGTCTGTGAAGTGAGATGCTGGGTGGTGCCAACTATAAAGTGTTGTGCATATATTGGGGGTAGTTTTATGCTGAGATTTAAGAAGAAGGATAGAAATGGCCAGGAGTTGTTTTGAGGATAGAGAGGCAAAAAGCAGAAATAGCGCTGTAGGTTGTGGAGAGGGTGGGGACGCCTCCCCCTGCTGCCCCAGGAGAAGCTTTGGGGAATTGTGACTAGAGGGTTGGGCAGGGCTGGCGGGTAGGGGGTCTGCAGCAACAGGATATGAGAGAAAGGAAGGCTGCTCTGGAGGAAATGAAAACCCCTGGAGATGTAGCTGATTGCAGGGAAATTAAGGAGTGAGGCTGAGGATCAATGAGGAATCAACACCACTGATGGAGGGCTAGTGGCAGGGCCAGGTGGTCTGTGGTGAGGATGGTGATGTCACCATGCCCCTAAAGCACCCCTCACAGGGTACAAGTTGGCTCCCTGCTCCCATCCCTCGCTACAACTCTTCATGTCACTTCCATGGTCTCCTACCTCAAGGCTTTCAGCAGCATCCTCGCTGGCTGGTCGCTGGTCTCGCTGCCTCCTCTGGTCCAGACAGTCTGCTGTCTGAACAGCGTGTTGTCTAAATGGTGGCCAGAGTGCCTTTCTAAATGGTAACACAGACCTTTTGCACTCTCTGCTTGCTTTTTTAAATTTCTTCTTTGAAAATAAAATACTACATTAAAGGTGAAAATTTACACAACAAATCAGGTTCCCATTTAACAATTTCTACACAAATCGTTCTGTGATGTTGTTTCCATTTTTCACAATGGGTCACTGGTCTCAGTCATTTTGTTCTATGTTACCATTTCCAGCACTCTAATTTCCCTGCCCCTTCACCTTCTTATACTGCTTTAGATTGATTTGTGACTATTTGGCCTCCTGTAGATGGCCTTTCTATTAGCCATTCAATGCTTAACATCTAAAGGATGTTAAGGAGCCGTGACCAGCGCTCCTTTAGATGTGACTAACACATCAAACCCACCCCCACCAAGTCAATTCTGACTCATAGCGACCCTGTATAGGGTTTCCAAGGTTATAAATCTTTTCTTCTTTTTTTTTTCTGAACTCACGCCAGTGGCTCAATTTTCAGACAAGCAATAGATAGGTCTATAAGGAAACAACTCTGTGAGGCACGCACACCACAGAATGGTCAGCCATCCAAGATCAAAAGTGCAGTATCCATCCAAGGACAAAGTTCAGAAGGGTGGGAAAAAAAAGGAGGAATGGAAACAAGAAATAGGAAGAAAACAGAATACGTGATGTTACGTTGAGGAGATGACAATCATTGAGATAAAAAAAGTGCATGATCTGTTGAAGGCAAAACTGATGATCTGCTCTGTCAACTTATATTCAACCCATAATTAAAAGTTTAAAAAAACTCTTATTGATATTCTCTGCTTTTGGCCTAGATTCATCTGATGTCAGTGATGATATTCTTCAGTTCACAACCTCTTCTGAATCTGGCTTTAATTTCTGGCAGCTCCCTGTCAAGTCTTACCTCAGAACAAACTGTAACTGTGTTTGAGTTATATTCAGCAAAACTTAACTTGCATGTGAAATTAATGATATTTTTCAATGCTTTCTGCATTCTGCAGGGTCATCTCTCTTTGGAATGGGCACAAATATGGCTCTCTTTCAGCAGATTGGTCAGATAGCTGTTTTCCAAATTTCTTGAGAGGCTAGTGAGTGCTTCTGGCACTACATCACTTTGTTGAAACATTTCCACTGGTACTCTGTCAATTTCTAGAGGATTGAGTTTTGCCAATGCTTTTGGTGCAGCATGTACTTCTACCTCTAGTACTGTTAGATCAGATGCTATTTCTTGAGATGGTTGAATGTCAACCAATTCCTTTTGGTACAGTGATTGTATATTCCTTCTTCCATCTTCTTTTGATGCTTCTAATATTTTTCTCATAAAACCTACTGCCATGAAGTTGATTTCAACTCATAGTGACCCTGTATAAGGTTTCCAAGGTGGTGAATCTTTGAACAGCCCATATTGCAGTTAGCAGTTCAATACTTAACCTACATTTTCACTAGGGCTATTATTGCTGTTAAGTGCCATCTAGTCGGTTACAACTCATAGTGACCCTGTATAGGGCTTCCGAGGATTGACTGTTGTGTTTGATCTGTCAACCTGGTGGTTCACAGTCCAGTGCTGACCCTACGGTATCACACCAGGAGTCCCATAAGGTATTGAATCCATCAATATTGCAACTCGAGGCTTGAATTTTTTCAATTCTTTCAGCTTGAGCAATGCTATGCTGAATGTGTTTTTCCCTTTTAGATTTCTAACTCCAGGTTTTTACACATTTCTTATTTGGGGGAATGGGGTTGGGTAGGAGTAAGGAGCTAGGGTTTGGTCTATGACTAGGTCTCAGCTAGGCCTAGAACTTCACTTACTGTTAATATTATGGTAATTGTTGTTGTTGTTAAATGCTGAGGAGGCGGTTCCGACTCATAGTGACCCTATATAGAGTTTCCAAGGAGTAGGTGGTGAGTTTGAACTGCAAACCTTATGGTTAGGACTTAGGTTAGTTTCAGAGTCCTGGCATGGCACTGTAGGATAAACACTGGACCACAGAGTCAGTTTGAATCACAAGGTAAGCAGTTCAAATTCATCAGCAGCTCCTCAGAACCTTATACAGGGTCACTATGAGCTGGAACCTACTCAACGGCGCTTAATAACAACAGGGTTAGTGTTATGGAGTTCTGGTAGCATAGTGGGTTTCAAGTTGGGCTGCCAACTGCAAGATCAGCAATTTGAATCTGCCAAAATTGTTCCTTAGGAGAAAGATGAAGCTTTCTGTTCCCATAAAGATTTACAGCTTTGGAAACCCTATACAGGTCACTATGAATCCGAACCAACTCCACGGCACACAGCCACCAAGGTTAGTGTTTAGGGTAGGTTGGGCACTACGAGTAAGACTTGGTCTAGTTTTAGGGTTACAGTTATTTGTTAAGAGATGTTGAGTTGGTTCCAACTCAGCAACCCATATAGGGTTTCCAAGAAGTGGTGGCTAGTGGGTTTGAATTGCTAACCTTGTATTTAGCAATCCAGTGCTTATCCTACAGCACCACACCCATTGATGCTACCACTTTACCAATCCATTTTGCTGGGGGTCTTACTCTTTTTCTCTGACTTTCCACCTTACCAAACATGATATCCTTCTCCAGCCAGTGGTCGCTCCCTCATGGAAGTTGTTTTTGTTAAGTGCCACTGAGTTGATTCCGACCCATAGGGACCCTGTATAGGGTTTCCAAGGAACAGCTGATGAGCTTGAATCACAGACCTTGCAGTTCAAATGACTTTACAGCCTGTCACATTAACCCACAGCGCCATACCAGGACTCTGGAAGTAGCAGTCAAGAAATCAAACAGTGTATTGCACTAGGCATAAGATCTCTGTAAAGTTTTCAAGAACAAAGATATCAATTTGACTAAGGTATACCTGGCCCAAGTCTTGGTATTTTTAATAGCCTCATGTGACTGTGAAAGTTAGAAATGAAAAAGGAAGACCGTAGAAGAATTGGTGCATTTGAGTTATGGTGTTGGAGAGGAGTTTTAAAAGTACCATGGGCTGCCAGAAAAACAAACAAATCTGTGTTGAAAGAAGTACAGCCAGAATTTTCCTTAGAGCCCAGGATGGCCAGAATTTGTCTCTCATACTTTGTACATGTTATCAGGTGGAAGCAGTCCACAAATGACATCATGCTTGGTAAAGTGGAGGGTCATCAAAAAAGAGGAAGCCCCCCAATGAGATGGAACGGCAGCAGAAGGGGCAGCAGAGATGGACGGTGTGGGAGACTGGGCTGCCTCATTCTGTTGTGCATGGGGTTGCTATGAGTTGGAAATGACTTGACAACACCAATAACAAAGGTAGAATAAGCACTGGGTTGCTAACCACAAGGTTGGCAGTTCAAACCCACCAGTCGCTCCTAAGAAACTCTGTGGTGGTTATGTGCCGTGGAGTCTATTTACAGTGTTTCCAAGGCTGTAAAATCTTTACCAGAGCAGACAACCTCATCTTTCTCCCACGGAACCACCAGGACTTTTGAACTACTGACCTTGAAGTTAGCAGCCTGATACGTAACCACTACGCTACCAGAGCTCCTTAAGAGACTCTATATAGGGTTGATATGAGTCAGAACCAACTCAATGTTACTTAGCAAAACCCCAGGAATTCTTTCCAAGTGAGGTCTCGGATCAACTTTGCATATCTGCCTCCCTCTGGTGGCAAAAGTCACCATTGCACTTAAGTGTGGCCCTCTAAGAAATGTGATTCTACCAGGAGTCCATTTCCAGCTTGGAACAGATTGGGGGCCTTGCATTTTCACTGTGAAATGTGGTAACCACAGTGTCTTCTACTGAATTTCTTTTCACAGTAAACTATTATTAAGACAGACAGGCTTGGGGTTACGTAGGCTGGGTCTCTAATGCTGCCAGGGTGACTGCAAGCAGGGGCAGCCAGGACTTGGAATGGAATCTATCCATCCTCTTAAGAAGCCAGAAATCTGGATTTGAGATGACATTTCATGATTTTTACACATTGCCAACTAATTCAACATTTATACATCACTTAAACAAAACATTTGGCAGGAAAACAATGGGTAGCTTTTGATTGCTGGGGCTAGTCCTCCCATTTTATAGACAAAGAAACTAAGGCCCACAGAAGGAGAATGGGTCTACTCAAGATCACAAGGAAGTGCCATTTTAGAACCAAACACCAGTTTCTGGGATTCCAACCTAGTGCTCAGGGCTCTGAACGGTTGTCTTGAGCTTCTTTCAATTTCTCCAGGGCAATTTCTGCAGTTTCACCCAACCTCTCTCCAGCAAGACTGCAATTCCCCCAGTCCTAAAGTCAACCCCACATGATATCTGTCTCTTACCCACACAGGGATTTTTAATGATGAGCTCAATTAACTCCTTCATTTCTGAACACGCTTGCTTAGTCTAGTAGTGAGAGAGGTTGTTGTTGTTGTTAGGTGCCATCGAGTTGGTACCAA
>NW_006408639.1:9457609-9467338 GCF_000296735.1 Chrysochloris asiatica | reverse complement strand
CATATATATATATGAATGAAGGGGACTTCAAAAAAGTTCATGGAAAAAAATCCATTATATTTATTGTGTTTTTCCATGAACTTTTTGAATGCCTGTTCTCTGTGTGTGTTTGAGAGAGAGTATGTATGTATATTTGTGTGTGTGTATATTAAGTGCCCTCTAGAACTAAAATATTATTGCTATTGTTAAGTGTCATGGAGTCAGTTCCGACTCATAATGACCCTGTATAGAGTTTCTGAAGAGCAGCTGGTGGGTTTGAACTGATGACCTTGTGGTTAACAGTCCAATAATGATCTATCTATCTATCTATCGTTAATTGCCATTGAGGTGGTTTCAACTCATAGTGAGCCTGTGCAGGGTTTCCAAAGAGTGGCTGGTGGATTTGAACTGCTGACCATGCAGTTAGCAATCCAGTGCAGTGCTTATCTCACAGTACCATACCAGGAGGCACAGGGTTACAGGCACAAGGTTACATCCACTTGACCCTGCAAAATCCTTGCCCCATGGGAAAAGTAACTCCCAACTTGGTATGGTGTCTTTCCATGATGGAAAATCATTGATTTTCCATCATGGAAAGGGCAATGTTTTCTTCTTACTGGAATAGATACTTACTCTGGATATGGATTTGCCTTCCCTGCACACAACGCTTCTGCCAAAACTACCATCTATGGGTAGTCTTACAGAATGCCTTCTTTACTGTCATGGTATCCCACACAGCATCACCTTGGATCCCGGGGCTCACTTTACAGCAAATGAAGTACAGCAATGGGTTCATGCTCATGGAATTCACTGGTCTTGCCATGTTCCTCATCATCCTGAAGCAACTGACTTGATTGAATGATGGATGGCCTTCTAAAGACACGATCATGGCACCAGCTAGGTGGCAGTACCTTGCAGGGTTGTGGAAATGTTCTCCAGGAGGCTGTGCATATTCTGAATTGGTATTCAATACATGTACTGTTACTCCACTAGCCAGAATCCATGAGTAAATCCACGAGTCCAGGAACCAGGCCTGGGAATGGGAGTGGCACCACTCACTGTCACTCCTGCTAACCCACTTGCAAAAGTTTTGCTTCCTGTTCCTTCAACCCTATGCTCTCCAGACCTGGACATTTTTGTTCTAGAGGGAAGAATCCTCCCACCTAGAGACACAGCACAAATTCCATTCTATTCGAAGTTAGGATTGCTCCCTGGGTTTTCTTCGTACTCCTCATGTCTCTGGGTCAACAGGAAAGAAGGAAGTTACTGTGTGTGACTGATCCTGATTACCCAGAGGAAATTGGATTGACATTAGATAATGGAGGTAAAGAGGAATATGTGTAGATTCCAGGAGATTCCTTAGGATGTCGTTAAGTATTACCAAGTCGTATGATTAAAGTCAATAGTAAACTACAGCAACCCGATTCCAGCATGAGCACTAATAGCCCAGTTCCTTCAAGAATAATCATGCCACCAGGCAAAGAACATGACCAGCTGAGGTGCTTGCTGAGGGCAAAGGGAATATGGAATGGATAGTGGAAAAAGGTAGTTCTAAATACCAGTTACAGCCATGTGACCAGTTACATATCTATCTGTCTTAGAAGAAGTACAGCCAGAAAGCTCTTTGGAAGCCAGGATGGCCAGACTTCGTCTCACGTACTTTGGACAAACTGTAGAGAGGAACGAGTCCCTGGAGAAGGGCACCATGCTTGGTAAAGTGGAGGGTCAGGGAAGGAGATGGCGTCACACAAAGGGGCTGCAACAGTGGGCTCCAACATAGGAATTGTGCAGACGGCGCAGGACCCGGCGGTGTTTTTTCCATTGTGCATAGGGTCACTGTGAGCTGCAACGCACTCAACGGCACCTAAATAATAATAACACAAGGTTTTAAAAAACCTAAGTTCACCCCAACTTAAAAAACAAAAAGATAATTTCATTAAAAATCCAAATTGCTGGCTTTTTTTTTATATATTTTGTTTCATCTCAATGATTACAATCTCCTTCCTACAACAGTTATCCTACTTCCTCCCTGTGCATTCCTTTTTGCATCCTGTATTTCACAAATAAACATAGCAAAAATATTTGATGTACACCTACAAAACAAAAAATATATATTCATTTAAATATCCTAAAGGCACATTCTGCAAGCCAGCCTCCTGCCCGCAGGCACACGGCCATCCTCAGTCCGTGGGCCTAGAGCCGGAAGCTGCTCTGTCTCTCTATGCCACCACTTCTGTCTTGCCACTGGCTCTGCTGTTACCACTTTTCTAGGTAGGAGGTCTCACGTGCCATTCATACTCTTCCTATTTGATGGTCCTGGGGTCATCTGTTCTTGGAATGAAAGACCTCCCCCTTATTAGTTATGCATCTTCTATAATTTTAGTTGTGACAATCACAATTAATGCTATTAACAATTACAATTGTATCATAAAATCCTATCCACATCCCCATACCCTTTCACCAGATACATCTGGAGAAGAGGAAAGCTATTCAGTGGAGATGCTACCTTAGCCCCCTCATTCTGAAACTAAGTACACGCATGAGAGCTTGTAAGCCAGTCACTTCATGCCTTTTTAGCCCCCTATTGTTGATAGCCACTGTCCAAACTGCCTGTTGCTATCAACCCAGTGCACTGAGGAAACAAGCTTATTCCTGGAAATGAAGAATCCTTCCATTCTGGTTAGAATTTTAAGCAACTACATCCATAAGCAAAGGTCCACCTCATCAATTTGTAGCAATTTACGCTTGCTCACAGTATGAAGCATCTTTATCTTCATCTGATTGAGTTCTGGTTAATTAGATACCCAAGCTAGGTGAAATGGGTACTAGCTACAAGTTTGGGAGTACATGCATGCCTCCCCACACTTTAGACTAGCCAGGCCTTCCTCTTCTCTCTTATCTTGATGGGTGTTAGTGGAACATGGCCAAACTCAACCCATGTCTTCATTACTGTATTCTCCCCATGTCTACTCACAAGTAAACCCAGATGGTCACCAGCAAGCATACTAGAGTACTCACCAGTTCCCTTTTAGATTCAATACTGGTTTCTTTTGAATAATCGGTATGGCAATACGGGGAGCTTTGTTAATGTGGCAGAACTCAGCTGGAGATGATTAGTTAAAACTTGAACTCTCCAGAAATTTCCAGTCCTCTCACCTGTTGCCTCACACCTGCCCCCTCAATCTGGAGACATTCATTTGTTTAAACAAATTATTGAGTGCTAGTGAGCTTCAAACAAGTACAATGATCCCTGTTCTCACAAAACTGAAATTACAGACACAAGGCAATAAACAAATATAAGTAAGTAAAATATACCACGTATCAGATGGCAGCAAGAAAATTAAAGTAAAACAATAGGAGTAGGGGCTACCAGGGTGGGGACAAATTTATAGTTGTAAATAAAGTAGTCAGGGAAGGTCCCACTGAGGAGTGATATTGAGCAAAGACTTGATGCTAAGTGTGTGAGCTTGTGGATTTTGGGAGAAAGGCATTCTGGGCAGGAGGAACTGGCAGCAAATAGTAATGTGTACCTCCCAAGTCAGACGAGCAAGGATGGCAAGACTTTGGACATATTATCAGGAGGGAGCAGTCCCTGGAGAAGGACATTATGTTTGGTAACGTCAGAGGAAAGCACCCAAGGAGATGGGTTGGCACAGTGGCAGCAGAAATGGGCTTAAGTATAAGTTTGCCAACAATTGTGAGGATGGTCCAGGACTAGGCTTGCTTCATTCTGTTGTGCATAAGGTTACTATGCATCGGAGCCGACTCAACCTCACCTAACAATTGCCAAATTTCTAGTCAAAACCCTCTATGGTCATCTTAGCCAAAATTGTTGTTGTTGTTGTTATGTGCCATCGAGTCGGTTCCGATCCATAGCGACCCTGTATAGGGTTTCCGAGGGTGTAAATCTTTACGGGAGTAGAAAGCCTCATCTTTCTCCCGCGGAGCAGCTGGTAGTTTCGAACTGCTGACCTTAAGGTTCGCAGCCCGATTCGTAACCACTACGCTACCAGAGCTCCAAAATTACCCAATCCCAATTTCTAGATTGAAATTTGAAGGTTATGGGAGTGGGGTGGAGTTGTTGTTAAGCATCATTGAGTCAGTCCCGACTCATAGCAACCCTGTATATTTTCTAAGGTGGATTTGAAACTCTGAGCTCTCAGTTCAAACCAAACTTGTGGTCCAGTGCTTATCTTACAGTGCCACACCAGGTCTCTGGGGTGGGAGTTGTTTTTGTTAAGTGCCGTTGAGTCAGTTCTTGTTAATAGTGACTCTGTATAGGGTTTCCGATGAACGGCTGGTGGGTTTGAACCGCCGACCTTCCAGTTTTTCCCTTAGCGCCACACCAGAACTTCTGGGGCGGGGTGGGGAATGGGGGGGTGAGGGGTGCGAGTAGGGAGATAAAAGGCATAAGACTGCAGATCCAGATATGGCCAGTAGATGGCCTTATGGAGCCAGAAACAGCCAGAATCCTGAACCTGCGCAAGCTGTAGACACAGAACCCAAAACTGGGGATTTCGAAGAACTGTATAAAAAGTACTAGAATCTCAGCAGCGTCCCTGGGTGGTGTAAACGGTTAACGTGTTGGGTTGCTAACTGAAAGGTTGGAAGAAAGGCCTGGTGATGTATTCCTGAAAAAGCAACCACAGAAAACTCTGTGGAGCAAAGTTCTGCTGTGCCACACATGGGGATGCTGTGTGTTGGAGCTGACGTGGCAGCAGCTGGGTTTAGAATCTTAGCCCTAGCAGATTTGAGAAATAAAGACAGTAAATGCCACTCATGAGCCTGACAAGCATGTAGCTGGTTGCTAGAAGACTTTTTCTCTGTAGATACATGTGAATTTATTCCTTGTCAGTTGACAGTTATTCACTGTGAACCTGTTAGGCCATGGATTCATCTGTGACAGGAAAGACTTAGAACATGCCTCAGAGGAGCTTGAAACATCAGCAAACAAATAAACAAAATAGATAGATTATAGGTGTTGCAAAGGAGCTAGACAAGAGTATGTGCTTGAGAATAAGGGAAGGAAAAGAATTATGCAAGGCGGTGAAGTGTGAGTTGAAACTTGAAGGATGAGAATGAGGCCACTCCTCTCTAGACGGAACCCAAACCCTCTGGTATAAGGACCATGGTACCCACTTTCTAGATGAGCAAACCAAATTGAGAGAGGAAGACAGTTTCCTTGGTCACACAGCTAGCTCATCATTTTCAGGCCCACAATCTGAAGTCAGGTCTGTCAGACTCTGAGTGGGCTTACTATTGGTTATTGGGCGGATTCTATTAGGTAATATATGCAAAGCCTTTACCATAGTTAGTGTGTGGCTCAGGAACTTCCGTTGTTCTTGTTGCTGTTGTTAAGTGCTATTGAGTTCAGGGTCCTGGTTTCATGGGGCGTCTTAGTTGGCCTAGTAACATGCTTCTGTTCTGCCTCCTAGTTCGATGTATAGTGCCTGAGGTCTTAAAAGCTTGCAAGTGGCCATTTAAGAACCAACAGTTGTTGTCTATTCGCCTGGGACAACAAAAGGAAGAGAGTTAGGAAAAGGAGGAGGGTATGAAATGTATGGCGAATTGTCTTCATGAAGAACTGCCGCCATTACCAGGAGAAGAGCTTCCATGACTGAACATTCTAATGACCAGATATTCTAGGGAAGACTGACCCCAAATGGAAAAATGCAGAAGACAATTCCAAATTCTCATGGACTTTCTGGAACCATGGAAGGTGAATAAACCCCGGAAATAATCTTTAAACCTTTAACTAAAAATACCCTCAGAGTGAAGTCCACTCTGAGGCCATACTCAGATCAAGGGATGCTTTGAGGAGAACAACAAGGGAAGCCTTCCTGGCCCAAGAATCTGGGAAAGAACACACTAACCGCATAGCTTGGGAGCAAGGACTGTAACCAGAAAACAAGAATCACTATGTATTTGATTTGTACCTGAACATGATGGAATTGCTATTGTGATCTAAAGGTTATTGTGTTAATCATCAACTTTTGATGCCTATGCTGCCCAGATATGCTTCCTGCCAAGAAGTATACTCAAGCTGTATTGTAGATAATAAAGTCACGCTTGACTGACCATCTTGAGTCCCCTGTCACTTTCAATTCTCCATCCGCCCCCCGGAAACCTGTTCATGCAGGGTTGGTTCCTGCACCCCTGAATTACCTTAAACTAAAAATATCCCCAGAAGTCTTCTTAAAACCAAACAATTGCATAGCTTTGTTAGTAAAGAATGTCTGTCTTGAGTATTGCAAGAACCATTTCTTTTAGAAGGATCAGAAGGAGGCTGGTCTCTATGAGTCGGATGTGAAACAGATCCCTAATGTCCAACTCTTCCAACATGTTATTCTGCTCCATAATCCCTGACATCAACTTCCTCCCCTCAGTTTTCTCCCCTCTCATCCCAGGGTTCTGCAGTTCACGTCCACGTCTCACAGAACTCATACACTGTCAAGGAAAGGCTCGTGAGGTTGTGGAAGCTGGCAAGTCTCAAATCCATAGTTCAGAAGTCAGTTCGGAGGAGTGTACTTATTCATGCCAAAATGGGCTCTTGACTCACAAGGCTGCAAAGCTGTCAAATCAGGTCAGGTGACAGGGCACAGACTCCAGTTCCAGAGCACAACAGATAGAGGCTAGCCAGGCACAGGATCCAAAACAGGAGAGTGGATTTTGCCTAAGTTGTTCAGCACAGCTACAAAGCTGAAAGCAAAAGAAGAAAAAGTGCACCAGGATTCCTGTTACCAAGATGGAGTCCCAAGTCCTAGGCCAGGGTCTTTTAGGGGTGGTACCTGGTACCTACAGGTGTTCCTCAAGATGGTTCAGCACTAGTCTATGCATCCCCAGACAGAAAGGGAGGTCACAAAGATGACATTTTGCCCCTGTCCAGGAATTGATGGAGATATATGTTCAGATTTGAGATGTCAAAAGACCAGGTTGAGGATACATTGGCCATTACTGGGGATGTTAGGGGGCCAGGTGTGGTCTCAGCCAGTTCTGAGATCCCAGACTACCTGCTTTTCTTAATTAAGCAGGAAGCTGGCAGTTTTCTATTAAAGGAACAGATGAGAAAAGGAAGTTTGTTCTGACTGGGGATGGCCAGTTTGCCAACTATACCCCAAAGGAAACTACAGGTGGTGACTTGAGTCATGTCCTCTACTAAGGTGAGGACTCAAGATACATCCCACCTTAATCCTGTCTCATTAACATAAAAGACAAGTCACTCCAAAATAGGGCCAGAGCCACAGACACAGAGGCTAAGATTGACCATACATCACCAAGTGGAGGAATGTGGGTGGAAGAGCTACACTAAGTAACTAGCTGGGTTCAGATAGGCTCAGCTCCAGACCTAAAAAACCTGTAGAGCCTCCAAACCATCATTTAACCGGTCACCCTGCCCTCAGCTTCCCTGGGGTCCTAACAGACACTGGAACCAACTCCATCAAGATGCCCCCATGAGCTGCTTCTGGATTGAGTGTCCTAAACATAGAGAATACCAAGGCCAATAGGTACTCCATATAGGGCCAGGAACACACCACTTCCACAACAACCTTGTGAATTCCTTGAATTGCCAGAGCCCACCAGAAATTTCACCCTCTGGGTCCAACAACTGTACTGTTTATTTTTACAAATATGATGACCTCACAATGCCCTGGAGACAACAGACAATTTTAGCTCACATAAAGAAATAAGAGAGAATGGCTCAAACAAATGACCAAGAAACAGACAGAAAACATTTCTGAGGAAAAAAAGGTAATGGAATGAACTGAAAGAGATTTCAAAAGAATGATGTTTTGGTATCTTCAATGGGCTAACAAAAAGAAAGTAAGGTGAACACAGAAAAAAATTTAGAAGAATACAGGAAAACACTGCAAGAGCAAACAGACAAAACACATGCCAGTTTTGAAACAATACAAAACCTGAAATTAGAAATCCAGAATATTAATACTAAGATCTCAGAAATGGGCAATACATTGAAAGGGCAAAGGAGAACATTCGAGAAAATGGAAACCTGAATTAGTGAGCTTTAAGATAAAAATCTATGAATACTAGTATTTATGAATACTAGTATTCTACAACAATCAGGATACAGAATGAAAAAATTGTAAGAGTTATGTGGGACACCATGAAGAACAACTTTGGGATGACTGAGAAAATTGTCAAACCATTGTTGGAAAAAAAGTTCCATAACGTCATGAAAGACAAGATGAGCATACAGGAAGCTGAACAAACCCAAAAAAAGTTGGATCCCAAAAGAAAATCACCACGACATATCATAATCAAACTTTCCAAAATCAAAGACAAGGAAAGAATCTCCATAGCAACTCAGGAAAAACAAAAAGTTACCTACAAAGGAGAACCAATAAGACTAAGCTCTGATTTCTCAGCAGAAATCATACAGGCAAGAAGGCAATGGGAAGACATATACAAAACTCAGAAAGAAAGAAAAAAATTGCCAACCAGGAATCATATGCCCAGCACAGTTGTCCCTCAAATACGATGGCAAAATTAGGACACTTTCTGATAAAAAGAAATGAAAGGAATTTGTAATGACCAGACCAACTTTACAAAACATGCTAAAGGATGCTCTTTGAACAACAATGAATAACAATCTGAGATTACCAAACATGACAACCCCACCAGATGTAGAATCCAGATATAGAAGTATTTAAAATAAAATCTATATCACTGAAAATAGGGAACCAGAGATATCAATGCATAATGAAGTCAACCACAAAGCAAGAAGAGGGAACAATGTAGATTCAGAACATCCAAATGGCAAAGAAGTCAAGTAGATTTCAAGATAAAACTGACTGTTTTAAGGAAGGAAAAACTTAATAAATTACTGGGTAACCTCAAAGAAAAATAATATACCTGCATATCAAAATAGAAAAAGAAGAAAATCAGAAAGTTTTAGTAAACATTAATACAACAGAAATGAAAAGAACAAGAAAACCTACCAACAAAATGAATTCAGTCTGAAAAATTATGTGGAACAAAGAATCCGGCAGCACCACACACACACACACACACATAGAAACCCACAGAAAAATGGCAGCAATCAATTCATACTTACTGAATGTAAATAGATTACTGTAACAGTCAAGAGCAGAGAGAGCAAAATGAATAAGAAAACAGGATCTTTCAGAATGCTGTCTACGAGAGACATCAAAAAGATGGAGGCAGCCTAGAAGCCCATCAACAGAAGAATGCTTAAACAAACTTTGCTGCATACACACAGTGGAATACTATAAATGTTGAAGAATTACAATGAATCTGCAAAATGCCTCACAATATGGATGACCTTTCACTCATGCTGAGTGAAATTAGTGAATTACAAAAGTACAAATGTGAAAACAATATAAAAGTTTACAAAAAAAAAAAAGTCTTCCTTGATAAAAGAAACAACCTATGCTAGTTTTAAGGAGCTCTGGTGGCTTAGTGGTTATGAATTGGGCTGCGAACCTCAAGGTCAGCAGTTTGAAACTACCAGCTGTTCTGTGGAAGAAAAATGAGGCTTTCTGCTCCTGTAAACATTTACAGAGGGTTGCTATGAGTCGGAACTGACTCCACGGCACATAACCACCATGATGGTATGGTGTTGTTGTTGTTAGGTGCCATTGAGTTGGTATCGACCCATAGTGACCTTATGCACAGCAAAACGAAACACTGCCGGATCCTAGGCCAACCTCACCACTATTGCCACACTTGAGTCCCTTGATGCTGCCACTTGGCCAATCCATCTCATTGGGG
>NW_006408639.1:9454525-9457021 GCF_000296735.1 Chrysochloris asiatica | reverse complement strand
TCACCACTACGCTACCAGAGAAAGTTTAAAAAAAAAAAAATCATCCTCTTATAGACTGTGTGCTAGAGAAAAAGGCTCCATGTTGTTTTTGTTGTTAGGCACTATCAAGTCGAGACTAATTTTTTTAAGCCTAAAACAGGATGAGGAAAACCATCGACATGCTCCCAATACAGTCCCATGGGCTCTGATGAATCACTAGCATGGTCTTCATTATATGAAATAGAGAACAAAGGAAATCATCCCAAGATCAGGATCTGAGGCAAGTCAATTCATCACTGCTGCGGACGGGACTACATAAGTATGGGAAGGACCTTGACTGGAACATATATGAGAGCAGTTCACAAGTTCTTAGACATTTTCCATGATTTCGCAATTCAAATTTTCCACAAACTTTTTGAAGCTGTCTCATACGTAATGTAGGTTTAAAAAGGTTACAGAATGGCTGTGAGACTTTAATTACTTGGCTTCCTAGTGGTCAAGGTATGGCTCATGCTCATGTGGCCCTGAGTCATAGTCACAAGACAATACCAGGAGTCCTGGTGTGGTGCTAAAAGATAAGTACTGACTGCTAACCATAGGTCTTCAATTTAAGCACACCTGCTGCTCCTTAGGAACCCTGATATAGAGTCACTAAGAGTCAGAAACAACTAGACAGCACTTAACGGCACAATACCAACCTTAAGTACATGCTTAACAAGCAGAGAAATCTATTGTGCCAGTTTGCCAGTTTCTCCTTCACATAGCAAGTGGGGAAGGGGAACTTACCCTCATCCTGGAGTTTTCTTATTCTAGCTACATCCTGTTGGGGGTCTTCAATCTACAGATCACAGTAGGACATGCCCAGGCAAGTTCCTTAGTTCTTTGTGTGAGCACTTTTCTGCATATTAGTTAATCTACTTTCAACTACATTCTTCCTGAAGACAAATTGCCCCTCCCAAGGCTTGCAGTGGACTTGTTTAAGCATAGTCACATTGTTGAAGTAACAAAAAGAATGTAAATAAAGTCTGAATTTATGTCAATCCTCAAAATGAAATTAGAACTCCCTCTGTAGACCGACTGCCACTTATGTGTTAGTTTGTCATACTGTGGTGGCTTACATATTGCTGTGATTCTGGATGCTATACCACCAGTATTTTAAGTATCAGCAGCTAAGCTTCCAGACTAAGACAGACTAGGGAGGAGGGACATACTACGTATGGATATTTAGTCACTGAAAGCCTAGTGGACATCAGTAGAACACTGTCAGGTAACACCAGAATACTGACAATTGAAACATGATGAAGAGCACCAGAATATTGTCATAGTGCCAGAAGATGAGCCCAGCCCCTCAGGTTGGAAGGTGTGAGACATGTTGTCAATACGCTGGATGCTGCCTTGGTTCCTCTCAGTAACTGGTGGGTTGTTATAAACCCCTGACTAAGACCTTACCCCAGTGGGTCTCTGGAGGAAGAACTGTGGCAGACAACTATATCCTGTATGAGGTCACCGATGAGTTGTCATGACTGTTTACCGACGAACACTCAAGAATCCAATCTGTACTCATTTTAGCGAGAGTGAGGCTTTATTAGTAAATTTTGCAAACCCAGAAGACAAGACAGGTAGATGCACTGCACGGCCGTTTTACAGGTGTTTTAATTTCCTAGCTCGAAAGTCCCTCCCCTGGTTCATCATTGACTGAGTACTATGGGGTAAACAATCTTACTTGTGCTTCATTATCCTTCAGTGCCACACCTCATCATTAGGTTCATCAAAAACTTAAAGACCAGGAAAGAATATTTCAGAGTATTAAAACAGTCTAATATCTGCAATATGTAGAAAACCTCTTAACAGCAGTAATTGTGAGGATGGCATAAAACTGCATGGTGTTTTGTTCTGTTATGCACAGGGTCACTATGGGTTGGAACCGACTAGATGCCACCTAAGAACAACAACAGATATATATGTTTCTGTATGTATATGTGAGTATATGTATATAAACATGTGTCTTCATATGTGTATTTACATATGTGATATGTATGTATATGTTGTTAAGTGCTGTTGAGTCAGTTCCAACTCTGTTTCCAACCTTTGCATTCCAATTGCCAGTAATTATCAATACATATTGAATGCATGTTTGATCAATTTTATACTGAAGAAGTTGGTAGAATTCTTCAATTTTATCATCACTGGCTTTAGTGGTTGGTAAGTAAATTCAAATAATAGTGGTCTTCCTTGTAGGAATATGGATATTATCCTATCACAGGCAGCATTGGACTTCAAGATAGATCTTGAAATGTTCTTTTTGATGATGAATGCAACATCGTTCCTCTTCAGTTTGTCATTCCCGGCCATAGTAAGCCATGTGGTTGTCAGATTCAAAATGCCCAATACCAATCCATTTCAGCTCACTAATACCTAGGATATTGATGCTTATTCTTTCCATATCATTTTTTCATAATTTCCAATTTTCCTAGATTCATACTTCGTACATTCCATGTTCTGATTATTAATGATGTT
>NW_006408639.1:9444200-9453320 GCF_000296735.1 Chrysochloris asiatica | reverse complement strand
TTTGTATATATGTCCTTAATTATATTGAGGAATTTCTCTTTTAGTCCCAGTTTGTTAAGTGTTTTTGTCAGGGATAGATTTTGAATTTTTGCAAATGTCTTTTCTTAGTCAATCTATATAACCTATATAATGTGGTTCTTTTCCTTTGTTTTATTTATGTGGTGGATTATGTGGATTGGTTTTCTAATATTGAACCATCCTTGCATTCCAATATGAACCTCACTTGGTCATGATATTTTTTGTTTTTTTTTTTTTATATATTGTTGAATTCTACTGGTTGGATAGGCTTTTGTTGAGAATTTTAGCATTTATGTTCATAAGGGATTGCTGTAGTTGTTGTTAAGTGCTATTGAGTTGTTTCTGACTCATAGTGACCCTGTATAGAGTTTCTGAAAAGCGATAGTGTGTTTGAACCACCAACCTTCTGGTTCATACCAAACTTGTGGTCTAGTGCTTACCCTATAGAGTCACACCAGGGCTCCTCATGAGGGATAGTGCCTATAATTTTCCTTTTTGTGTGATGTCTTTGCCTGGTTTGGGTAACAGGGTTATGCTTGCTTCATAAAATGAATTCAGGAGTTTCCCAAGCTTTTCTATATTCTGGAATAGTTTGATTACTATTGGTCTTAACTCTTCCCTGAATGTTTGGTAGAATTCACCAGTAAATCCATATGGGCCTAGAATGTTTTTGTTGGGAGTTTATTGACTTGATCAATTTCTTCTTTTGCTATAGGTGTGTATACGTTTTCTACTTCAGCCCATTTCTACTGGATTTTTCAAATTTGTTGGAGTGCAATTGTTTCTAGTATTGTATTATCATCCTTTTTGTTTCCATTGGTTTGCTTATATGTATTACTTGTATCTTCTCCTTCTTTTCATTTGTTAGATTTGCCAAAGGTTTGTAGATTTTATCAATCTTTTCAAAGAACCAATATCTTGTTTTGGTGATTCTTGCTATTATTTTTCTGTTTTCTAGTTGATACATTTTTGCTATTTCATATCTTCTGGTAGTATAAGGATTGTTTTGATGCTCTATTTCTAATTGTTGGAGATGTTGAGTTCAGGTGTCAGTTTTGGTTTTGTCTTCTTTTTGGATGTGTGCATTTATTGTTAGAAATTGCCCTCTAAGTACTGCTTTTGCTGTATCCAAAAGGTTTTGGTATGGTGCATTTTTATTCTCATTTGATTCAAGGAATTTTTTTTAGTTCATTTTCGATTTGCAGCTTCTAAACAGGGTATTATTCAATTTCTATGCATTTATTTTTTCCTTGACCTTCCTATTGTTGATTTCTAACTTTATGGAAGATGATTTGTAGAATTTTGATGTTTTTAAATTTATTGAAGTTTGTTTTGTGACCTAATGTATGGCCTATTCTAGAAAATGTCACGTATGTACTGAGAAATAATGTAGATTTTGCTGTTGTTGGGTGGAGAGCTCTGTGTATGTCTCTGAGGTCAGGTTGGTTGGTAGTTTTGTTTAGTTTTGTGGTGTCTTTGTTGAGTTACTTTCTAGTTGTTTTGTCTTTCATTGAAAGTGATGTATTAAAATCTCCTAGTATTGTAGAGTTGTCTGTTTCTTCCTTCATTTCTATTAAAGTTTGATTCATGTATTTTGAGACCCTTTCATTGGAAGCATAGATATTTATTATGGTTATGTTCCCTTGTTCAAGTGAGCTTTAATCATGACATAGTGTCCTTGTCTCTTATGCTGGGCTTTTTCTTAAAGTCTATTTTACCAGAGATTAATATTGCCATTCCTGCTCATCTTTGGTTGCCATTTGCTTAATAAATGTTTTCCATTCTTTGATTTTTAGTCTATTTTTGTCTTTGTGTATAAGGTGTGTCTCTTACAGACAACGTATTGATGGATACTGTTTTCTTACCCATTCTGCTACTCTTTTGTCTCTTGATAGTTGCATTTAATCCATTTACATTAAGTGAAATTACCAATAGGTATGAACTGATTGCTATCAATTTGCAGTGTGCTTTTTGTGATGTTGCTGGTTTCTTTGTTCCACATAATTTTCTGTGCTGAGTTTGTTTTGGTTGTGGGTTTTATTTTCCATTTGTTCATTTCTGTTGTGTTAATGTCTACTAAATCTTTCTGATTTTCCTCTATTTTGATATGAAGATATATTCATTTTCTTTGAGATTACCCTGTAATTTATTAATTCTTCCCCTGTTTAAAACAATGTCTTGTCTTGAAATTTACTTGAATTTCTTGTCTTTTGAAAGTTCTGTAACTACATTATTCAGTCTTTTTCTTTGTAGTTGTCATAATTATAAATTGATATCTCTGAACTTCTCTTTTCAGTTATGTAGGTTTATTTTTCTTTAAATAAATATCTGGATGGAGTTCTTGGTGGTAATATAATACATACTAATTTTAGATGGTTGTCTGCTTTTGTTGGTTTTCAGTCCAAAGAACACCCTTTAATATTTTTTGTAAAGTTGTTCTAATTATTAAAAGTTTATGCTTATCCAGAAATGCCCTAATTTTGTCATTGTATTTGGCTCTTGGTTGGCAATTTTTTTTCTTTCAAAGTTTTGTGTATGTTGTTCCATTGACTTTTTGCCTGCATGGCTTCTTTTGAAGAATCAGAACTTAGTTTTATATGTTTTTCTATGTAGGCAACTCACTATCCTGGCTTCTAAGGAGCATTCTGGCTGTACTACACAGATTTTTTGTTATTCTTCTTCTGGCAGTCCATGGTACTTTTAATATGCTCCTCCAACATCAAAATTCCTATTTAAGACTCAATAAAAGATTCTCTATAGAACAACCACATAAAACATTTTAATAATCTGAGGTCTTTTTCCCTAGAACACAGCTAAACAGTAGATTTGGACCAGCAGAAAAAAAAACAACCTAATATGAACTTAGGTCAATTGAGATTATTCAGTCTGAAAACCAGAAAGAACAAAGAATGAAAAATGAACAGAACCTCAGACACATGTGGGATGCTATCAAGTGCTGTTGAGTCTGCTCTGACCTTATGCACAACAGAGCAAAATACTGCTCACAATTGTTATTCTTGAGCCATAGACATAACAGAAGTCTTAAAAGGAGAAAGAGAGAGAAAAGAGTTAAAAGGATTGAACCATTGAAAAAATAATGGCTAAAACCTTCCCGAATTTGATGAAAATAATTAATCTACACAGCCAAGATGCTCAATGAACTCCATGTAGGATACCTTTGCCTGGTTCCTGAAAGATGACTTAGTGCTCTAGTGCTGCTGTAGCAGAAATATCACAAGTAGACAACTTCAGCAAACAAATTTCTTCTCTCAGCTTGGGAGGCTTAAAGTCTGAATTCTGAATTCAGGATGCCTGCTTCAGGGGTGGGGCTTTCTCTTTTGGCTCTGAGGGAAGGTCCCTGTCATCAATTTTTTTCGCAGTGGAGACCCTCGGTCCAAAAGGTACTCTTTTCTAGACTTTGATTCATGTATTTTGAGGCCCTTTCATTGGGAGCATAGATATTTATTATGGTTAATAAATGTTTTCCATCCTTTGATTTCTAGTCTATTTTTGTTGTTGTATGTAAGGTGTGTCTCTTACAGACAGTATATTGATGGATACCGTTTTCTTAGCCCTTCTGCTACTCTCTGTCTCTTGAAAGGTGTATTTAATCCATTTACATTAAGTGGAATTATCGATAGGTATGAATTGATTGCTATCGTTTGCTGTGTGCTTTTTTGTGATGCTCCTGGTTTCTTTGTGCCACATAATTTTCTACTACTGACTCTTTTTCCTGGTGGTATTAGTCCCTCTCTCTCTGCTGACTTATCTTGTACGATAAAAGGTCACATCCCCAGGAAAACTCTCCTTACACTGAATCAGGGCTGTGACCTCAGTAAGGGTGTTACATCCCACCCTACCCCCTTAACTGCTGTATTACATCGTTGCATAACTTCCAAAACACTGAGAATCATTGTCAAATTAACATGTATGTTTGAGGGACATAATTCAATCCATGATAACCCTTGGACTCTCCCAAGTAATCAGTGTGCTTTTATTTTCCAAAATAGCCAGGCAACTCTTGAAAACATATGCAAATGACAGGTGTGTGGAAGACCATACCTGGTCAACTAACCTCAGGAAGGGTGTTAAGTCAATTCAATCAATTATGATTATGCAGAGAAACCAATAAAAGGCCATGAACACTGAAATAGTTGAGGCTTCCTGGATTGACAAAAGCACTTGCATGGGTGGAAACCTGGTTGGCCAGCAGTTTGGCAAGACCTGGGGACTCCTGGGCTCAGATTCAGTGACATAGTCACAGAGGACTAGCGTGGAGAGTGAAGTGTCCAGCGGATAAGAAGAGAGGGCATATGCACAAGAACACCCACACTTGCAGATAATACCCATTTGACCTGGCTTCAGTGACTGGATGATCAGAGCTCAACTAAAAGAAGAAAGAAGAGGAAAAAAAGAGTAATATGATACAATTTGATGAACCTGATCTACACCTATGGATGCAGTAGCTCAAAAGAGGAAACTAATCTTTATAGCGAGGGTCATTCCCACCCCGTCCATACACAGGCTAGACAGGGATGGGCAACTTGGACATTGGCTACCCAAAATGGAGGTGGGGGAGGCTACAAAGGCAAGAAGTGACTGGCTTACAAGCTTTCAAGAGGGAGCCTAGATCCAGAAGGCGCTGAGGAAGGTAGACTCGCCACTGAGTAGTATCCAATCTGTCTGGGCGGGACTGATGAAAGGAGATGTGGATAGCACTCATATGGTACAATAGTGAATAATTACTATGAGGACTGACTGTGAGGGTTGGAATGTAAAGGTAGACATTTTGTAGCAAAAGGAGGGGAGTGGTTGACTTTACAGTCCAGGAGCAGAGGTCCCTGGGACCATCAAGGGAGAAGAGTGGAGTGTGGGACCCTACCCAGAGAAACAGTGATACCAGAGATGGAGGCAGAGATGATGACATGGAGAGATGGAGTGGCTGGGAACTCTAGACCTAGAGAGGGAGAGAGGCTGTGTGGTGACAACCGAGGGGCAGGCTTATGGGTTATACCCTTTGGTTGGTTGAGGATGCATGGAGGGGATTGTAACCATGGATAAGATTAATGTACAGCTAATGTTCTCCCATGTAAACTATCACATAATTCACAATAAAACATTAAAAAAAAAAAAGCACATGCATGCTCTCTGGAGGCTGGTGCATCCCTTGGGACACTGTAATATTTGTGCCCAGATCTCTCCCAGATATTGTCCTGCATGTCTCTTCCTTTGGTTAAAATAATTGGTGACTCTAAGTATAGATCTACTTTGTAGATTCTTTGAGCTGTTCCAAGGAATTAAACCTACATGGACAATGAGAGCCTGAAGTGGGTGGTATTTGCCTTTTGGTAGTCTAAAGGACTTCTAACTTGGGAAGTCTGTCTGGGTGGGACGGATGAAAGGAGATGTGGATAGCACTCATGTGGTACAATAGTGAATAATAGTGAGTCAGGAAAAAAATGCCACTTGGGTGGATGATGACAAAGATAAATAAGTGGAAAGGTGAAGACTAAATTCACTTCTGTAATAGAGTTCTGTGTCAACTTGACTAGGCCAAGATTTTCAGAGGCTTAGCAGTTAAGATGTGCTTATTCCTACTGCCAAACCAAAACAAGGGTTTGCGGCCTGTCACTGTAGTCAATCAACAGAGATACGGAGAGATCCAATCTACGCTTTATTAACAGAAAGCCAGCAGTCTGGAAGACAGGGAGAATAATCTCTCAAGACTGTCCTGTCTATCACAAAGAGCAGGCACATTATATAGGGTAAGTTGCATTTGGATATATACAAAGTAGTCATTGAAAATCTTATGGAGCACAGTTCTTCTCTGCCATACATGGGGTCACCTTGAGTTCAAGTTGGCTCACCTCAATAACAAACAAAAGTGTTTGTTAAGTAAAAGTTATGCAGGCTCTCAAGAAACACTGGGGAATCACTCAAGGCCCTAACAAAGGGTGTTCATTCACAGGTTCATGAATGTGCCAGGGCAGATGAGAGGAATTTCCTGGTATCAAATGAGGATGAAGGTGATATTTTCAGAAGTGAAGGTGCTTCCCAGCACCCCTCAAATTTCCACTGGGCCCTGGCCATCCTCTTACCCACGGAGAGAAGAAATAAAATCAATCAATGGCTGTTTTGCTTTTTTTCAGTCTTTCCTTCTATTTGGTGGAGTTGTCAGGCCAAACAGAAGTCATTCCATTTTTGTTTTTTCCTAATCCACTTCCAGCCTAGGAGAAAGGGCAAGCACAGAGGGCTAAACATACTGTATGCTGCAGGTCACATCACGTCAACATTGGCCAGCAAATGTATATTCCTCCATGTGGCTCTTGGCCCTCTGGTTGTGTTCTAGGGAGAAACAACTACTCCCCTCCTTTTGCTATAAAACGTCTACCTTTACATTTCCAACCTTCACAGTCAGTCCTGATAGTAAATATTCACTATTATACCACATGAGTGCTATCCACCTCTCCTTTCGTCAGTCCCGCCCAGACAGATTGGATACTACTCAGTGGAGATTTTACCTTTGGTTCTAGGCTTCCTCTTGAAAGCTTATAAGCCATTCACTTCTTGCCTTTGTAGGTCCCTGCCCCCCACCCCTCATTTTGGGTAGCCAATGTCCAAGTTGCCCATCCCTGACTACCCTTTGTATTCAGGGGGTGGGAATGATCCTTGCTGTAAAGATTTGTTCCCTCTTTTGAGCTACTGCATCCATCAATGTAGGTCAAGTTCATCAAGTTCATCTTCTTTCTTTTTCTAGTTGAACTCTGATCATCCAGCCATTGAAGCCAGGTCAAGTGGGTATTATCTCTAAGTGTGGGTGTTCTTGTACATATGTCCTCTCTTCTCATCAGCTGGACACTTCATTCTCCATCTAGTCCTCTGAGGCTGTGTCACTGACTCTGGGTCCAGGAGTCCCCAGATCTTCCCAAACTGCTGGCTAACCAGTTCTTAATCCAGGCTCACAGGAATCTATTGAATGTGGTTAGACTTAGCTCACAGCTTCATTCTGTTTTCCCCTCACTTCCCCTTATCGGTGACCAACGTGGTCATCAGTTAGAGCATGTGTCTGCTCATGTATTCCCATTGCGTCTCAGTCTTGGAAGGGGGTTTGCCCTGAGGAGACCCGAATGCTTGTCTTGATGTCTCCTGGGCGAGCAACTTGCTTGTTCTTGTAGTAATCAGTCGGACTGCCTATATTGTTTTGTATTTTTCCTGTTGGTCTTTCTTTCAAGAAGTATCTTCTGTTCTTCTAGGCCATTCCAGGCTGGTCTGCTTGTCCTTTCCAGCAGAAATGTCCCACCTCAGAAGATTCTGGCTGGAGTTCAGGATTCCACCTATGGTCTTATGTAATGCAGAGGCTCCGCAGGAAGCCGCCTTCACTGGGCACATTGTAGTCCCATTTTAGGTATTCCAATCAGTTGTAAGCAGAAGGTGGACTTACAAGCTTTCCATGGTGATATTTCTGGCTATTCCTTTCTCTCTGTATGATGTTCTTGATGTCGTCCCACAACTCTTCTGATTTTTAGTTATTGGTGGGTAATGTATCAAATCTGTTCTTAAGATGATATCTAAACTCAGGTGTTATATGTTCAAGGTCATATTTTGGCTTTTGTGAACTTGTTTTAGTTTTCTTCAACTTCTGCATGAACTTGCATATGAGCAATTGATGGTCTGTTCCACAGTCTGCTCCTGGACTTGTTTTGGCTGATGAAATAGAACTTTTCCACCAATGTAGTCGATTTGATTTCTGTGCATTCCATCTTTTATGCTGTTTAGAAAAGGTATTTCCAATGAAGTCATTGGTCATGCAAAATTGTATGATGTGATCTCAGCATCATTTCTATCACCAGGGCCGTATTTTCCAACCAATAATCCTTCCTCTTTGTTTCAAACTGTGCATTACAATCACCAGTAATTATCAATACATCTTGATTGCATGTTTGATTAATTACAGACTGAAGAAGAAATTGGTAGAATTCTTCAATTTCATTGTCACTGACTTTAGTGGCTGGTGCTTAAATTTGAATAATATTGGTATTGACTGGTCTTCCTTGTAGGTGTATGGATATTATCCCATCACAGACAATGTTATACTTCAAAATAGATCTTGAAATGATCTTTTTGATGATAAATACAATACCATCCCCCTTCAATTTATTTTTTTCCCAAGTAGTAAACCAGGTGGTTGTCAGATTCAAAATGGCCAATCCAGTCCATTTCAGCTCTTTACATATGTGGTTGTTGTTAAGTGCAGTCAAGTCAATTCTGACTCATAGTTACCCTATATAGGGTTTCCAAGGAGCAGCTAGTGGGTTTGAACTGCTAACCTTGTGCTTCATAGTCCAGTGCTAATCCTACAGTGCCACTCCAGGAGTACACAAATATATAAATGTCACTGGTTTTTCTTCTCTGTAGAACCCAGACTAAAATACATAACATTATCAAAACAATACAGCATGAGACTTCTGGCAATATGGCAGAGTAGGCCTACTCACTACATGAACTCTGTACAACAAAGATATGAAAGATCAAATGAAACAGACACAGATGAAAATCCTGAAACCCTGGACTTCAGTGGATCGGTAAGGAAAGTAGATTTAATGCTTTCTGGGAGGAGAACCTGAGCAGGAATGGCAAGAGAGAGATACTGACTGATGAACAACCATCCAGACATGGTGAAATCACCTTGAACTTTTGTGAGCAGCTTTGGCAACAGAAGGTGGCCTGACAGAGCAGATTCACATAGGTGACAGGAAAGGTATGATTCCTTCTTTTTCCCCACGCTCCCCTAGTATCAGAGGGGTGGCCAGCTCCTACCATCGTCTACACTCAAGTGCTTTGGATTCAGACCTATAAAACCCACAGAAACACCAGACCAGCATTTAACTAGTCACTCTACCCCAGCTGCCGTGTACTCTTAACAGACACTGGAATCAGCTCCATCAAAGACCTCTATGAACTACTTCTGGATTGACTACACTGAACAAAGATCAGAAACTATGCTGTCACATCCTTCCAACACACACCTCATGAATACAGGACTCAACTGCAGTGTTTAAATTCTTGTAAGACCCAAGCCTGTTTTACGGGGCTTGTTTTTTT
>NW_006408639.1:9423949-9425140 GCF_000296735.1 Chrysochloris asiatica | reverse complement strand
CTTAAGCAGTGCTTTGCTTATCCGAAGTCTCTTTTCCTTCCAGGTAAAATTTGTGGTCATTTTTTCCATCTCTTTAAAGAATGATGTTGGAATGTAGATTTGGATCACATTATATATACAGATTGCTTTGTGTAGTGTTGACATTTTCATAATGTTAAGTCTTCCTATTCATGAGCATGGTATATTCTTTCATTTTTGTATATCTCTTTTGGTTTCTTATAGTAGCATTTTGTAGGTTTTTTTGGTTTAGGTCTTTTGTTTCTCTGGCTAGATTTATTCATAAATATCTAATCTTTTAGGAGGCTATTTCCCTGACCTTTCTGTCAACTGTCTGAAGTTACCTAATATCATTCTCCTGAATTCTTTTTCAGGTAGTTCCAGTGCCTCTTTTTTCCTCAAAAACATAGTTTAGTTCTGCCTCTCGGTTGTTTGTTTGGGCTACTCTGCCTTCTTTCTTCATGTGAACAAACATTTTCTGCTGCTCTTGAGGCATTGTGGTATATTGCCTTTATTTTACATTGATGAATGAATGTTGGTGACAAATACATTTTTTAAGCAATAAAATAGATGACTATACACATGAATCTCACTAGATGGATTACATAGACATCAACTTGACTATATCTATGGTAAGAAATGGTGGGAAAGTTCCATATCGTCCGTCAAAACGAGGCCAGACTCATTCCATGAGTCTAGAGTCCACAGCTACTTTATCCTATGCTCTGCTCATGCTCTTCCCTCTTGATGGTCGTAGGGTCCTCTGCACCTGGAATGAAAGATTAACTACTCTCCCCTTTTTGTTTCATATCTTCTACCTTTACAGTTCTGACAAATATAATTAGTCATGGTAACAATTATTCACTATTGAATCAAAAGTATCCTATTCCTATCCTCCATCCCTTTCACCAGACCCATCTGGAAAAGAGGAAAACTATTCAGTGGGGATTCTACCTTACCCCCCTCATTCTGAAACAGCACACTCTTGAAAGCTGGTAAGCCACTCACTTTGTGCCTTTATAGTCTCCCATTTTTAGTAGCCAATATCTAAGTTGCCCGTCCCTATCAACCCTAAGTACTGAGGGGACAGGTTTGATCCTTAATGTAAAGAATTCTTCCCTTTCGGTTTGAATTTTGAGCAACTAAATCAATAAGCAAAGGTCCAGTTCATCAAATTGTAGCAATTTACACTTG
>NW_006408639.1:9408327-9422225 GCF_000296735.1 Chrysochloris asiatica | reverse complement strand
CCATGCTCTGTTCGAACAACTGCTTCTTGGTCCAGGTACAGATTTCTCAGAAGTACAATGCCTACATGAACTCATATGAATTTAATTGATAACACCCCCAAAGACCTTACTTACAAACAACATTACTTTCACATGTATGGGAATACTTCAATCCATGACAATAGATTACTTTTGCCTGCTCTCGAACTTCATATAATGGAATCATACAATATATCCTCATTTCTGTGGGGCTTCCTTCTTTTGACATAATATTGTGGGTGCCTGATCTTTCAACTGGCCCCAGCAGTCTCATTTAATCTCCACGGTACTCTCCACGATAGCTAACATTGGTTAGGAGACAGGCACTGTTTTTTTGCTGTTGTTGATAGGTGTCATTGAGTTGGTTCTGACTCATAGAGACCCTCTGTAGGAATTCCAAGGATATAAATCTTTACTAGAGCAGAAAGTCTTGTTTTTCTTCCTTAGAGCATCTGGTGGACTCAAACTGTGACCATATAATTAGTAGTCCAGTGTTTATCCTCCAGAGCCACAGTCTTAATTATTAAACTACTGAAAATCCAGGCCTATCCAAGTTGACACAAAACCTTAACTATCACAGTAGACTTCTTCAGGTTCTTCATCAATGTCATTAGTAGTTCAGATGTAAAGGTGAATAACAGTATTAACTGGTCTTTCTGTATACTCTTAGGTATCTAGTGCTGCTATAACCAATACCACAAATGATGACCAAGTGCTTTACATGTATATAATTATTTCATCCTCACATAATAATTATAAGACAAGTACAAATGAGGGAATTGGGGCTCAGATGGGTGAGGTAATGTGCCCAAAACACAGGTATGAAGTGACAGAGTTTGGACTGGAAGGCAGGCAACTCATCTCCAGAGTCCATGATTACTGGCATGCTTAAGACAATGGTGGACATTATGTTTTTTAAATACTTTCCAACCTAAGGGATTCATCTTCCAGCACTGTCTTGGACAATATTCTGTTGCGATCCATAGGGTTTTCTTGTCTAATTTTCAGAAGTAGATTGTCAGACCTTTTTTCCTGGTCTGTCTTAGTCTGGAAGTTGTACTGAAACCTGTCTGCCACGGTGACCCAGTTGGTATCTGAAATCCTGGTAGCGTAGCTCCCAGAACTATAACAACACACAAGCCATCACAGTATGAGTGATTGCTGGTGTAATTTAGAGGTATCTGTTACCGTCAGGTCTATTCCAAATATAGAGACACTTTAGAAAAAGCAAAACACCCATAGAGTCTCCAAGGCTGTAAGTCTCTATGGAAGCAGACTGCCACAACTTCTTCAGACAGAGCAGCTATAGGGTTCAAACTGCTAACCTTTTGGTTCAGAGGTGAGCACTCTAACCACTGTGCCACCAGGGTTCCTCGAAAAGAGTTAAGGGTTATACAAATATAAGGCAGAGTCATGCCTTATTCAGTGTGGATAGGATTGTCCTTCCTTCTTTATTAATTCAACACACATTTATTGAGCATTAATCCTGGTGTGGCACTGTAGGATCAGCACTGGACTGCAAAACACAAGGTCAGCAGTTCAAACCCACCAACCACTCCTTGGAAACCCTATACAGGGTCACTATGAGTCAGAATTGACTCGATGGCACCTAGTAACAACAACAAAGATACACTTGAGTTATGGTGTTGGAGAGACTGCCAGAAGAACAAACAAATCTGTGTTGGAAGCAGTACAGCCAGATGTTCCTTAGAAATGAAGGTGGTGAGACGTTGTCTCTTATATTTCAGGCATGCTGTCAGAAGGGCCTGGTCCCTGGAGAAGGGCATCATGCTTGGTCAAGTGGAGGGTCAGAGAAAAAGTGGAAGCCCCCCAATGAGATGGATTGGCACAGTGGCAGTAACACTGGGCTCAAGCATAACAACATTGTGAGGTTGGTGCAGGACCTGGCGGTGTTTCTTTCTGTTGTTCATAGGGTTGCTGTGAGTTGGAACTGCCTTCACAGCACCTAACAATAACATCTGGTGTGGCGCTAGACTGCAAAGTCGATTTGAACTGCAAATTTGGTGGTTTAAGCTCACCAGCTGCTCCTCGGAAACCCTATGCAGGGTTGCTATGGATCAGAACTAACTCTACAGCACTTAACAACAACAGCAAAGATACACAAAGTCAGGGGTTCGAGTCCATCAGCTGCTCCTTGGAAACCCTATACAGAGTTGCTATGAGTTGGAACCGACTCGACAGCACTTAACAACAACAACAGCAAAGGATACATACATAGGAGGACAGTGATGGTCCAGTGGTGGGATTCCCACTTTCCATGCAGGAGAACAGGGTTCAATTCCTGGCCAGTGCCCTTTATGCAAAGCCACCACCTCTTTGCCACTGAGATACTGAACAGATTTCAGCGGAGCTTCCTGACTAAGAGAGACTAGGAAGAAAGGCCTGACAATTTATTTCTGAAAATCAGTCAATGAAAAACCCTGTGGCTCAATCTGACCTACAACTAATGGGAATCAGGAACCAGAAGTATTGGGCATGGATTCACCCCAAGGGCAGCTGATAACAATTACAATAACAAAGATTCGTGAGGGTCAGAAGGTTCACATGAGGACAAAAAGTTCCGACCCTCATGGTGCTCAAGAGACAAGACAGACCTTTCAAAGGAAACTGCATGTCGGTTGGGCCAGGAAGAGACATTTTAGGATGTTTTTTTTTAATGTTTTATTGTGAATTATGTGATAGTTTACATGGGAGAACATTAGTTTTACATTCATTCTATCGTATATCTTCTCGTCGCCATGGTTACAATCCCCTCCATGCATCATCAGCCAACCAAAGGGTATACCCTGTAATCCTTCCCCCGTACCCCCCAGGTCTTCAGCACACAGTCGCTCTCCCTCTCTGGATCTAAAGTCTCCAGCTGCTCCATCGCTCCACGTCGTCATCTCTGGCTCCATTTCAGGCATCACTGCTGCTCTGGGTAGGGTCCCGCTCTCTGCTTTTCTTCCTTAATGGTCCTAGGGACCTTTTAGGATGTTTTTAAGTGTGTGATAGGTGAAGCTGATCCTGTCTGTGGGGTCAGGGAAAGGCTCCTAGAGGAAATGACATTTAATCTGAGAAATAAAAAATTGGCAGACTTGGAAAGAAAGATGTACCAGGCACAGGAAATAACACAAGCAAAGGCCCCAAGATGAGAGAGAAAAAGTAGCACAGTAACTAGAACTTCAGTCACTTGGTTAAGGTGGTAACTAACATTTGAGTTGGTCCTGATTCAGTATGACCCTGTAGGTTTCCAAGGTTTCAAAGTCTTTGTGGGAGCAGAAAACCTTATCTTTCTCCCACAGAGCAGCTAGTATGCTCAAAACGCTGACTGTGTGGTTCTCAGTCCAGTGCTTATCCTATAGTACCACTGTGGTCCCCTCAAAGTGCCATCGAGTTTGTTCCGACCCATAGCGACCTTATATGAGGTTTCCGAGGAGTGGCTGCTGAGCTTGAACCGCCGACCTTGTGGTTCAACCTGACTCTGCAGTCTAGTGCATTAGTCCACAGTGCCACACCAGGACTCCTAGCAAAGAATAATTTGTTGTACAACAGCACTTGTCTTGCTTTCGTGGCAGTAACAATCTTTAAGATAGTTTCAATGTTTACCTGCACCAAAATACCATGGTCACTAGATACAACAGTCTTTTTTGGTCACCCCAGAACCTAAATAGTTTTTACCAGATTTTAATTATGTGAAGTTACATTCTTTACTGATTACTCATATTATTGAGTTGTTTTTGAGTGCTGTTGAGTAGGTTTCAACTCGTAACAACCCTGTATAGGATTTCTGTGCAGGGGCTTGTGGGTTTTAACCGTGGGGGTAGTAGTCCAGTGCATATCCTATAGCGCCACAATACATACTGAAAGACATAAAAGTATTTGGAAATGTGATATTGTGATCGTTCAATAGAAGTTGTGCTAGATTTTAGCAAATAATTTAAGGTTTTAAGTTCTATATTCATTTGCCAAGAATAGTATTATTAAATGATGTTCATCAGTCAGTTGCAAGTATAAAATTTTAGTAGCTGTGGAAGTTCATGTTCATTGCAATTCTTAAAATTTTATCTGTCATCTACTCCAATGGTTTTCCAACTGTAGCATTCATATAAGTAAATCATAAAGGGCCATGTTAAAGACTTTGATTAAGTTGACCTGAAGCAGAGTTGAGATTCTAACAAGCTCCCATGTGAGACTGATACTGCTGGCCCAGGGGATACATTTTGAATAGTAAGGATCTGGGTAAGAAAACTGAAAGGGTCATTATTTTCTTTTGGCATCATAAGCTTCTCTTTTAAAGATAACTTTGTAGTTTCCAATGTAGAAGATACAAGACACTGATTTTAAAATGTAGTTTGGGATCATGCATAGATAGGCCCTGCTATTGAAACTGCCTTTTTCTAGTGTTTTCTATATTGGAGAAACTGAAACCAGTGTTAGGAGTCTGTAACTTATTTTAAAATCAGTTGTCTACTTTTATCACTTTTTTTTGTAAACATAACCACTTAAGCTTTTTTTTTTTTTTTTTTTTAAATGATTCCTTTGAGGCGTTCAAAAGCATTGCTGTTATTGTTTTGTGGTTGGCAATGACCCTCTAGGACCTAGTTGGACTGTCCATAGAGTTTACTAGGCTGTCTTGGTGTGGCACTGTAGGTTAAGCACTGGACTGCTAACCATAAGGTTGGTGATTCAAACCCTTTGAATTGGAACTGACTCCACAGCACATAACAAACACAATAATCTTTATGGGTGAGAACGCCAGGTCTTTTTCTTCTGAAAAGCTGCAGGTGGGTGTGAACCGCTGACCTTCCATTTAGCAGTCGAATGTTTAACCATTGTGCCACTAGGACTCCTTTTTAAGACTGTTATGCACATTCACTTTTTATTTCTGTACCATTTTGTTTAAACCATTAATTTTGCTTAAAGCATCATGCCAAGTTAGTGCAAAACTAATGAATTTAGGCATGGGTATGTTTGTAAGTAGAACTTTGGCTGGCATTTTAGAACCCATATTCTTTATGTTGTTGTTGTTGTTAAGTGCGGCTGGTAGTTTCCAACTGCTGACCTTAAGGTTCGCAGCCCGATTCATAACCACTACGCTATTCTTTATAAGCATCGTCAAATAAAGAAAACATCATATACTCTGTGTAGTTGAGTTTTTACTAGTATAATAGAATCTACTCAATTTTTCTATCATGTATTTGACAGTGGTTTCATATTAATATCCAATAAGTGTGTTTCCAATACACTGCTATTTGACTGAAGCTGAAAAATAGGCAAATAATTCTTGAAAGATATTCATTTCAGCATTATTTACAGTAGCCAGGAGGTGGAAACAACCTAAACATCTGTCTATAGATGAATGGATAACAAAATGTGCAACATATTACTCAGCCAAAAAGATACCTGAAGTCCAGATGCACGTTATAACCTGGATACCAAAAAGCCAAAGCTCATTACCACTGAGTTGACTCCTACTTATTACAACCCTACAGGATAGGGTAGAACTGCCTCATAGGGGTTCTGTAAATCTTTACAGAAGCAGGCACTCACATATTTTCCCAAAGTAGCTGCTTGTGGGTTCGAACCACTGACCTTTTGGTTAGCAGCTGAGTGCTTTAAGCACTGCACCACCAGGATTTCTTTAGATATTGCTGTTGTTGTTAAGTGCCATTGAGTTGATTGCAACTATAGGGTTTCTGAGGGATAGCTGGTGGGTTTGAACTGCCACCATGTGGTTAGCAGTCTAGTACTCATCCAATAGCACTACACCACACCAGGACTCCTTTGTTGTTGTTGTTAAGTGCCTTTAAGTTGGTTCTGACTCACAGTGACACTGTATAGGGTTTCCAAAGAGCTGCTGGTGAGTTTGAACCACCAACACAGTGGTTTAAACTGGCCTTGAGGTCCAGTGTTTATCCAACAGTGCCACACCAGGACTCTTTAGGTTTTGGATATTCCTAATGAAACACCTGTGGGGTCCTGGTGTCATGCTGTGGGTTAATGAGCCAGACTGCAAAGCTGTCTGAACTGTAAGGTCGGGGTGGTTCAAGCTCACCAGCTGCTCCTTGGAAACCCTATACAGGGTCACTATGGGTGAGAATCAACTCGACGGCACTTATCAACAACAACAATAAAACACCTATAGAAGCAAGATTCTCAGGGGCTATTTATTTGCTACCTTTAGAATATTTTAATCAAACTAAGGAATATAATTGGATTGGTTAGTGGGTTTTAAGAAGCTGAAAGAAAAAGCTCAGGACTTCAAATTCCTAGCTCAAGTTACGCATGATGATCTAAGAGCTGCTGTACCTGCCAGAAAGAAACCCTTATCTCTTGCAGTCTCAAGACCAAGATTTCTGAAAACCAAACCAGTTTCATTCTTTTAATGTCTGGTAGAGATGCTGTGTAGGATCTTTGACAGGTCCCCATAGGCTGATCTAGGTGCCACAGTTAAGTCCTTGGTACTTTGAACCCACCCAGCGGTTCTGTAGGAGAAAAGACCTGGAGATCTACTCCTAAAAAGATTAGAGAAAAACAAACCCCTATGGGGCAGTTCTTCTTTGTCACAGAGGGTCACTATGAGTCAAATAAACCAGATGGTAACCAACAGCAAATAGGTCGATCACAACACAGACCCTAGGAAATTTTGGAGCAAAATTCTGACAATTATTTTCCTTTTTAAAAAATGTTTTATTGTGAATTATATGGTAGTTTACATGGGAGAACATTAGCTTTACATTCATCCTATCATATATCATTTCATTGCCATGGTTACAATCCCCTCCATGCATCATCAACCAACCAAAGGGTACATCCCATAAGCCTGCCCTCCGGCTGTCAGCACACAGACCCTCTCCCTCTCTGGGTCTACAGTCCCCAGCTGCTCCATCTCTGGCGTCACTGTTTCTCTGGGTAGGGTCCCGCTCTCTGCTCTTCTCCCTTGATGGTCCCAGGGACCTCTGCTCCTGGACTGCAAAGTCAACCCTTCCCCTCCTTTCGCTACAAAACATCTACCTTTACATTTCCAACCCTCACAGTCAGTCCTTATAGTAATTATTCACTGTTGTGCCACATGAGTGTTATCCCCATCTCCTTTCATCAGCCCCGCCCAGACAGACTGGATACTACTCAGTGGAGATTCTACCTTCCTCAGCACTCTCTGGATCTAGGCTCCCTCGTGAAAGCTTGTAAGCCAGTCACTTCTTGCCTTTGTAGCCCCCCATTTTGGATAGCCAATGTCCAAGTTGCCCATCCCTGTCTACCCTGTGTATTGAGGGGGTGGGAATGGTGCTCGCTGTAAAGATTTGTTCCCTCTTTTGAGCTACTGCATCCCTAGATGTAGGTCAAGTTCATCAAATTGTATCAGATTATTCTTTTTTCCTCTTCTTTCTTCTTCTAGTTGAGCTCTGATCATCCAGTCATTGAAGCCAGGTCAAGTGGGTATTATCTGCAAGGTGGGTGTTCTTCTGCATATGCCCTCTCTTCTTATCAGCTGGATGCTTCACTCTCCACTTTAGTCCTCTGTGGCTATGTCACTGACTCTGGGCCCAGGACTCCCCAGGTCTTGCCATACTGCTTGCAAACCAGGTGTCCACCTGGGTTCACAGGAGTGTATTGAACGTGGTTGGTCTTAGCTGACAGCTTCATTGCTGTTTTTCCCTCACTTCCCCTTATCGGTGACCAATGTGGTCACCAATCAGAGCACATGTCTGCTGGTGTATTGCCATTGAGTCTTAGTCTTGGGAGGGGGTTTGCACTGAGGGGACCTGACCATTTGCCTTGATGTCTCCTGGGTGAGCAACTTGCTTGTTCTTGTAGTAGTCAGTTGGACTGCTGTTATTGTTTTGTATTTTTCCTGTCGGACTTTCTTTCAAGAAGTATTTTCTGTTCTTCTAGCAGCTTTAGGCTGGTCTGCTAGTCCTTTCAAATGGAAATTTCCCACCTCAGAAGATTCTGGATGGGGTTCAGGATTCCACCTATGGTCTTATGCAATGCAGAGGCTCCGCAGGAAGCCTCCTTCACTAGACAAGTTGTAGCCCCATTTTAGGTATTCCAATCTGTTATAGGCAGAAGACAGACTTACAAGCTTTCTATGGTGATATTCCTGGCTATTGCTTTCTCTTCCCCTCAAGTGTCTATTTTATAATGGTGACAATTATTTTCCTTTTGAGAAAAAGCTTTTGGTTTGCTAGTAGGCCTTGTTGTTGTTGTTGTTAAGTGCCATCAAGTCAGTTCTGACTTATAGAGACCCCATATAGAGTTCCTAAGGAGCAGCTGGTGGGTTTGAACTGCTGACCTTATGGTCCAGTGCATTATCCTGCAGCACCACACCAGGACTTAGCAAAGACTAAACTTGTAATGATAGGCCATTAAGTTATCACATGGTTTAAGCTGCTAATTATGAACTGGGTGTCTGATCCACCAAGCAATCTTGTCAGGCATATAGAAATAAGAGTATTCCATCATCAAATGGAAGCAATAAATATAAAATTGAGCTCCATCCAGCCCTATAAGAAGGCGCATGAAGTTGCATGAAGAAGAGGTCCAAATTATCAGGACTCCTATAGTTTTTTCCCCAGTCCAGACCTATAGCCTTAAGATGAGTAGACTGAGAAAGAGAAAATGCAGGCCTTGTTTGCAGTTAGTTTACAGATGGTTTTGCACAGTATGCAGGTACTGGGTGACAGTGGACAGCTGCAGCAATAGCTTTTTTGGGGACATCTCTGAAGGTAGTGGTAAAAGGAATTCCTTTCAGTTGGAAGAATTCACAACAGTACATATTATTGCACATTTTGTCTGGAAGGAGAAATGGTCAGAGGCTCTGCTGGTCTAGAGGTCTTCATTGCAAAGGGAGGAATGAATGCTTTCACCAGTAGACATAGCAACGATTCCATTACACTGGAAGTTGAGATTGTCACTCAGATACTTTGGGCCCCTTATGATTTTGAGTCACCATACAAAGAAGGGAGTTACTGTACTGATCAAAGTGATTGATCCTGACTATGGGGACATTTGGTTATTACTATAAAACTGAGATGTATTAATAATGATTACCTTGTATCAGAATATTAAGTGAACCTGTTACTGTCACCTAGTGATGCCATGCATGTCAGAGTAGAACTGTATTCCATAGGATCTTCAATGGCTGATTTTTTGGTGGAAGTAGATCTCCAAGCTCTTGGTTATCAGATGAAATGTCTTAACTGTTTACAACATCCAGGGATTCCAGTATTAAGTTACAGGATATCAAAGGCCAAGAGGGAACATCATCCAAGGACGTTGCATCCTCTTTTGGGGAAAACACTATCATGTTTTAGGTTGTAGACAGGATATCTGTACTTTGGATATTGAGTGTGACTAAGGCGAAGTGTGAAAGCACAGTGGCTCCGTACAATAAGCACTGGACCATGAACCACAAGGTCGGTGGTTCGAGCCAATCAGCAGCTCTGTGGGAGAAACATGAGGCTTTTGCTGTAGGATAATGAACTGGACCGCAAGGTTGGTGGTTCAAACTCACCAGCTGCTCCTTGGAAACTCTACACAGGGTAGTTATGAGTTGAAACCAACTTGAAGGCACTTAACAACAGCAGCAACAAAAAGAAGAAGTGTGAGGGCATGGTGGCTCCATACAATAAGCACTGAACTGCAATCCACAAGGTCGGTGATTTGAGCCTACCAACTGCTCTGTGGGAGAAAGATGAGGCTTTCTGCTTCTGCAAATATTGCAGCCTCTGAAAGCCTATACAGGGTTGCTATGAGTTAGAACAGACTCATGGCATTTAACAACAGCAAAGGAGAAGTGTAGGTGTCAGACTTCATCCGTTTACAACATGTTAGCCCTTCTAATGAAGGTGTGGAGCTATAGGGTAAGCAATGAATTGCTGACCACAAGGTCAGTGTTTCAGACCCACCAACTGCTCCTTGGAAACTCTATACATGGTTGCTATGAGTCTGAACTGACTTTAACCAAATAACAAGTATGTAGTGGTATCTCACTGTATTTTCAATTTATGGATCCCCAATGACAAAACAGTAAGCATTGTTTTATTGGCTATTTTTACATCGTCTTTTGTGAAGTGTGCACTAAAATCTTTTGCTCATTGTTTTACTGGAGTGTTTGTTATAAGAGTTCCTTATATAGCTAGGTATAGGTCTTTTAACAGATACATTATACTGCATATATTGTATATATCCCTGCTTCCTGTTCTTAATGGAGTCTTTCAGAGAGCAAAGTATTTTAATTTTGATGAGATTCAAATTTATGAATGATTTAGTTATTTCATTCTGTTTGTATGCAAGAAATCTTTGTGTGCCCTAGATTCATAAGGATTTTACATATTTTCTTCTAAAAGGTGTATAGTTTTAGCTTTTGTGTTTATGTTTATCATCAGTTTTGAGCTACTTTCTTCGTTGGCCTCATAAAGCACCTCCAGAGCTCTACAAAGCATCCACTACTGGAGTCCTAGTGTGGCGCTGTGGGTTAATGCGCCAGATTGCAAAGCCCTTTGAACTGCCAGGTTGGGGGTTCAAGTTCACCAGCTGCTCCTTGGAAACCCTATATAGGGTCGCTATGGGTCAGAATTGACTCCACAGCACTTAACAACAACTAACCTCAAATTTAGGAGTGTGAGAAATAACTCTGTGGGAGTGGTCCAGCTTCAGGAATTCATGAGATTGCTAGGCCAGGCAGACAGATTGTGGATTTACATCCAGGGATAAGTAAGCAGGATGAATTGGGGCAAGGGAGGAAAGAAATCTGTTCTAGGATGAGGAACTTTAAATAAGAATACAGTCATTAAGACGACAGGGCAAGCTATTTTGTACTGTTTCTTTTAGTCTGAGGAAATGGACAGAGTGTTATCCCAGAATATCTTCATGTTAATCCTCTCAATTTTTGAAACTGATGGGTCAAATGGCATTCATTGCTAAAGGGGCACAATGCCATAGGCTCCCCTACCTGCGGTGCCTGAGAAACTACGAGCTATCCCTTTCTGCTTTTCTAATCCTCCAGTTAAATGGACTCTTGGTTCAAACCCATTCCTTCGAATTCACTGTTCATCACTTTGACCCGGAGATTTGGTGCTGATCTAGACCAGGAAAGAGGACAGACTCCAGCTGGATTGGGAGGGCCCTTTACCAGGTGTGGCTGACCACTGAGACAGCCATCTGGAACATGAAGGGATGGGCTCACTACACTCAAGTAGAACCAGTGAAGAGGAACTATCCCCCAAAGGGAAATGTAGTTACTGGTAGGAATGACATCCTTAGCCCAAGGAGCTCCTCAAAGTGACCTTGAAATGAGTCTGAGAGGTTGCCTTGCCTCTGCCAGATTGTCACGTTTTTCCCTGGTCCCTCTCACTTTCGGGGGTGTAAGGAATTAGTCCCACCGAGTCACTGCTTCTCAGAAGACCTGATAGAATTGGGGAGCATAGATTAAGTTAAAGCGAAAGTACACTTCAAAGAGAGAAGTGGGTCTGTCTCCCACGTGGAGAAGACCCTTTGGGATTGGGGTGCACTGGGGCTTATAAAGGTATGGGGTCTCTTCCGATAAGAGTGGGCTAATACATATTGATTAGGAGGAGTGGTGGCTGTTGGCTGTGTGCCGTGGAATCGGTTCCGATCCATAGTGACTCTGTACAGGGTTTCCGAGGCTGTAAATCTTTATGGGAGCAGAACACCTCATCTTTCTTCCGTGGAACAGCTGGTAGTTTCGAACTGCTGACCTTGTGGTTTGCAGTCCAATTCATAACCACTACGCTACCAGAGCTCTTAATAGGAGGAGTGGTATGTTGAATATACATCAATTTTTAGTAAAGGGGCTCAGACTTATTGGAAATGGAGTGCCTTCTTCATGGGTTGTCTACCTGTGGCCAACTGCTGGAATTAGGGTTTCAGGTCTTGATAGCCTTCCTTCTCATTGTCTCCAGGCTGTTCTTCTTAGTCTTATGTCCTCTCCCTTCCTTATCCCTGTTTAGTAGGAGAGGACTCAGGGCAAAGGGGTGGATATGAAACCAGAGTAAGAAAGGCCTAGGGCCCAAGGGTTTTAACCTGCCCCTGAAAAGATGGGGTGGGTTTGGAAGCTAATATGGCTAAAAGGCATCATTACTACGGGGGAGGTGCAAAGGGCTTTTGCGTACAACCAGCCAGTCAGGTTGATAGTAGATGTAATTATGGCATCTTTCACTCAAACCAGCAAATTGTTTGCCAAGTTTTATCCTGCAAGAAATTGGAGGCCCCAGTGCTTTTCTCATATTATAGGGAGCCATGAGTAGCTATCTGGGTCTATGGAATGGTTGCCCACATCTATTGATGGGACCCTGTGGGCTGAAAATGACCCTAAAGAGTAGAGACTGGACTATTTGAGCGTTTGTCTGTGTGGACAACGTGTCTCACAGGAGTCACTCTTGACACCTCCCCCTCCCTATGCTTTATTCCATCTTCTCATCCAACCCGTTACCAAGTTGTGTCCATTTGATCCTGTAAATGTTACCACTATTTTCGACATCACCATCCTACCTTGTCTTGACTACTATGTTATTGTTAAGTGCTGTGGAGTTGGTTCCGAATTATAGCCATCCTGTGTAGGTTTTCCTAGGAGTGGCTGGTGAGTTTGAATCACCAACCTTGTATCCATCCTACAGTGTCACACCAGGACTACTATGTTGTTGTTAAGTGCTGTAGAGTCGATTCTGACCCATAGCAACCCTGTATAGGGTTTCCAAGGAGCAGCTGGTGAGCTTGAACTGCCGACCTTGCAGTTCAAAAGGCTTTGCAGTCTGGCACATTAACCCACAGCGCCACACCAGGACTCTATGACTACTATGCTGTAGTCTGCTACTGTGTTGGAGTTTACTGGCCTGTAAGCTCCCTCTAGACCACTGTTCATACTGCTATCCAAGTGATCTTTTAAAAATAGAAATAATGATCATTACTCTCTCAGCAAAGTTGTTGAAAAACAAACAAAACTTCAATGATTTCTTTCTCAAAACTCTCAGATTAAAGTTTCCAATCCCAACCTCAGCACTTGCCTACCTCTCCCTACACTCACACACGGTACTCCACATTTCATTGGTCTGGCCTCCCATGCTTCTACGTCTGGAACTTTTTAACTCAGCCTTCGGATTCCAGCTGTAACACCGTGAGCTACACTAATTTTTCCACATGCAGGCTCTCTTAGCTCCTCTCAAAGGAGCTTTTACTAGCTGCAGATGTCATTTTCTGTGATTCTTCCATTAACATTTTCTTCCTCCACCAATTTTCAAACTCCATGATGCCAGGAGTCTCGTTTGTCTCCACAGTATTCCCAGATCCTCCAAACAGGGCCTGCCACACGGAAAAAGCCTCAGTACATAACTGAGGAAAGAATAATTGAATTAGGAAAATGGGAATGATAAAGGAATGACTTGAAAGCTGTTTGCAGCCTCTTCTGTGAAAATGTGTTGTTCAACGTCCTTACTCATTGGGAGCCTGGAGAGGGTTTCCAAGGAGCGGCTGGTCCAGTGCTTGCTTATTCTACAGCGCCACACCAGGACTCCGGCGCGAAACAGAAATAGCTCGAACACCGCTGCCTCGTTCCCAGTAATGGCTGAAAACCTGCTAGATTGAAGAGAGAATGTCTTGAGACTCAAAGTACGGAGAACAGGTGCGTGGCCTGGTGCAGCGGCCAGATATCCGTTTAAACCTGCATTGCCACAGGGCTCTGCTTTCTAGAAAAAGGGGCAGTGCCAGCGGAGCACCTTTCCGGGAGCGCAGCACTCGGAGGAGCCCACCTGAGCGCCTCCGTGCAGCTGCCACTCAGCCAGCTACTGATCGCGTGGGTGGGCGGGGCCGTGCCGTTCCGGGGCCGTCCCGCCCCCTGCGGCGTGCGCGCGCCCGCA
>NW_006408639.1:9404793-9408116 GCF_000296735.1 Chrysochloris asiatica | reverse complement strand
CGCCGCTTTCTCCTCCTCTCCCCGCCGGTGAGTGAGTGCCTCGGCCCCGGAGGCTGGTGGCGGCTGCGGGCCCCTCCTGACCCCTCTGCCAGTAGGGGGAGAGTCCTGAGGGGAGCGTGGCCGGGCGGCGCTGCCGACGCGGGCCTGGCCTCCGGCTCGCGGCCTGGCGCGTCTCGGACCCCTGTTTGGCCCGGGTCAAGGCTGCAGCCCCGGGCCTAGGACTCGATCCCCCGCATTCCAGCTGGGCCTTTGCCTTTCCCGGCTCTTCCCGCTGTCATTTTGACCCCGGGGCTTCTCTCCCCACGAGCTGAGCGAGGGGCGTGTGAAGAGTTGGGCCGAGACTGGAAGGGACTGTTCGGGAGCTGGTTCCCAAGGAGGGCTCGAGTCTTAGGAACCCTCGCTCGCTCGGACGACCCCAGAAGTTGGCCACTGAGGCTCTGCCTTTGCTACCTGAAACCAGTTTTGCACCTTTTGTTTTGTATTTGGACTTGTCGTTTAGGGGGAGGAGGAAGCACGCTGTGCTAGGACCGGAATAGGTGGGATGGGAGTCAAGGTTGGACTTGGCCTCTGGGTGCCCTTTAGTTACCTCTTTCTTAAAGCGCCTCAAATCCACTGCCAGGGAGCCGAGTCCGACTCGTGTCGAACAGCCCTATGGGGTTTCCACGGTAGTAAATCTTTATGGAAGCAGAGCCCGGTGGGTTCGAATGGGGGACTTTTAACGGAGCCTTTAACCATGGTTCCACGAACGCTGCTCCTGATGGGCCAGAGACCCTCTTACAGCTTCAAAGCCCAGCCTTTTCTACTTAAGCAAAGATGGGAATAGTGTTGGTCCTAGCGCTGGTTTGGGTCATCCCTTGACAACACTGATGGTTAGAATCTCCTAGGTGAATCTGCAGCAGGTTTTCTTGAGGCAGCCCACTCGTGCTGATGGCTAAATTTCCCTCCATTTGCTTTGGTAACAAATTACACACTAGTCTTGGTAGGTCCTACCCAGCGCTGTTTGCGAGTTGCTTTTTCATCATTTGATTGTCAGGTAACAGAAACAAAAACTCAGAAACCAAACCTGCTGCCATCGAGTCTATTCTGACTCATAGTGAAACTGTATATTGTTTTGAAGACTAAATGTTTACTGACCAGACAGCCTCATCTTTCTCCCACTGAGCGACGGGTGGGTTTGAACTACTGACCTTGCTGTTAACAGTTCAACGTTTGATCTACCTATAGAGGAAAGGAAAATAACCTGTCTTTTAGAAAGCATCACACTCATACTCTTGCAAAATGGTTACTGTAAATCTACCATACTCATTAGATATTTATGTGCCATAAACATCTCTAGGAAAGGTCTTGAGTTCTTAAACTTACTGATTCTTTAAAAAAACATGTCTATTTTAAAAAAAGAAAATACAACTTTGAATTGCTTATGCCTTCTTATCAGTATCTGAAATTTTGGAATTGATTAATCAAATCTGTGTAGTACCTGGGTATAGTAATTGTTGCAAAGCCTAGTGTAGAGAACCTTAAAAAAATGTTTATTTGCTTCCACTTGTAGATGGGAAGATTGATGTTTAAATTATGAGTAGGTGGTAGTTTTATTAGGGCCATGTAACCAGTGATAACTTCTGGGTGGGATTTTCATTTAACAATACCTTGTCCTCTACCAATAGAATTGGCTTGTATTATTTTTATTTTTGCTTTAAATTACACCCACTCTGGCTAGTATTTGTTGTTGTTAAGTGCCATCAAGCCTGTAGAGTTTCCAAGGAGCAGCTGGTGAGCTTGAACCACCAACCTTGCAATTCAAACCAACTTTGCAGTACAGCGCATTAACCCATAGCACCACACCAGAACTCCTCTAGCTAGTATGTTGTTGTTATGAAGTGTACCGTCAAGTCGGTTCCAACCCATAGTTACCCAGTATAGAGTTTCCAAGCTGGTGAGCTTGAATTGCCCACCTAGCGATTCAAACCAACCTTGTAGTCCAGTGCATTAATCCACACCACCACAAAAGCTGTTTTTTGTCTTTGGGTGGTAACCTTTTATTTTCTAAAGATTTTTCTGCTGCTTACAGAATAGGTTGCTGATCAGCAGCATAGGAAAAATTTAGATATTAAGACTATTAAATAGATGATCTAGGTCTGTTAAAATAAATATGAACATTTGTTAAGATTTGTTAGAGTATGGGTACTGTATACTATGTATAGGAAATGAGATTTGTCAGTATTTGCATGTTAAGAAAACAGGCACAATCAATCAGCTTGTGGCATTTTGTAGTGAGAGAAACTTTTATGAGCAACAACAACAAAAAACTAGTCTACAATTTGATGAAGAACACTGACGAACATTACTTTAAGCCTTTTTTCCCCATTCTGCTTGAATATTTCCCCTTTTTTTGTAAGAGTTTTTATGCCTGCTATATGTGCATAAAACCTGTAATGACTGTGGACTTAAGTCGAAACCCCTTAGAGTGGAATTTTTGAAGGATTCATTTAATCATCAAATATTATTGAGCCCTTAACTTTGTCCCAGGAATTTTTCTAGATGTGGTACTGTAGGATAAGCGCTAGACAGTTAGCCACAAGGTTAGGGGTTCAAACCTACTAGCTTCTCCTCAAAACCCTATTCAGGATTTAACAACAACAGAGAAACAAAGCAGATAAGGTGTCTTCTGTTGCTGAACTTTATTTATTCTGTGTACGTGTGTGGGGTGGAGTGGGGGGGAGGTAAAGAATAGACAATAAGCAAGCAACTAGACAAGACACCTTCAGATGATATAAACCAGAGGTCTGTAGACTTTCTGTTAAGCACTTGTTAAGTGCTGTTGAGTCAGTTCCGACTCATAGCGACCCTGTATAGTGTTACCCAGGAGGGACTTTGAACTGCTGACCTTTTGGTGAGTAATCCAGTGCTTATCCTACAGTGCTACACCAGATAGTAAATATCTTGGCAGGCCTTTAAGGTCTCTGTCACAACTACTTAACTCTCTGTTCCAGACAAACTTTCGACACTGATATTTGAATTTCGTATGAGTTGTTTGTTTGTTGTTTTTTTTTTAAATTAAATGTTTTTATTATGGATTGAGTGAAAGTTTACAGGGTACATCATCAGCTTCACATTCAACCATTCATATAGCTTGTTTCATTACATTGATTATTATCCCCTCCATATATCATCAGTTAACAGTGTTTCTATCCTCTTTAGCTTTTTTTTTTGGATGGCGGGGGGACTTGCCTTTTTGGAATTTACAGTCTCGGCTTTTAGGGAAGGTTTTTACATTTGTCTGTGGATATCCAGGGCTCATGTATGAGATTACTAACAAGCATTAC
>NW_006408639.1:9403665-9404313 GCF_000296735.1 Chrysochloris asiatica | reverse complement strand
TTTTGCATGTCAAAAAATATTCTTTTGATCTCTCTGTCCCATACCCCTCGACCATATAAAAGTGTGCAAACTGTTCTTAACTCACAGGCCCAACAGAAACACCTGGCAATGCATATTTGGCCTCAGAGCTTTAGACTGACCCTTTATATATAAAGCTTGCTGCCCCCAATACAAACTCTAAAGTAGTGAAACAAGTGAGTGATTGAGGTGGATAGAGAATTAGAGTATCAGGAGAGACCTTACTAAAGAGACTGCATATGAATTGTGGCTTAAAAGATAGAAGAACTTTCTTGACACATGAAATAGCAAGTGTAAAGGCCACAGGTGGAAATCAGTATTGTTCCCCAGCAGTAAACTTCAACATATACCATGTCATTCTTGCTTTTAAATCTGTTCTCATTTTCTTTCTCTCAACTAGGTTGCCCTCCACCTGTCAGGTTTTTATGTCTACCCATTAGAGAATTTAATAGTTGGAAGAGATCTTCTTTTCGATTGTTCTATTCTCTGATTTTTCAGCCCCTAATTCTTTGATCCTGGTGTGGTGCGGTGTGATTAGTGGTTATCCACCAGATCAGTGGTTCAAATCCACCACCTGCTCCTTGTAAATCCTATACAGGGTTGTTATGAGTTGAAACTGATTTGATAGCA
>NW_006408639.1:9398230-9400195 GCF_000296735.1 Chrysochloris asiatica | reverse complement strand
GGGCTCATTTTCCAATACTATATTATTGTTATTAAGCGCCACCAAACCAGCCTTGTAGTCCAGTGCATTATCCTGCAGTGCCACACCAGGACTCCAGTACTGTATTAGACAATATTTTGTGATCCATTGGGTTTTCATTGGCTAATTTTCAGAGGGCCTTTATTTTTCTCAAAATCTTAGTCTGGAAGCTCCGCAGATACTTGTCCAACATGGAGGACCCTGTTTGTATACTCGTGGCATAGCTTCCAGCAGTATAGCAACATGCTAACCACCACGGTATGGCAAACTGACAGATATATTCAACACCTATCTGTTAATTTGTCTTTCTGTGATAGCTACAAAATCATTGTTGTCATTGTTAACTGTCTTCGACTCAGTTCCAACTCATAGCATCCCACTATAGGGTTTCTGAGGAGTGGCTGGTGAGTTTGAGCCACCGACCTTGTGATTTAAACTGACCTTGTGGTCCAGTGCATTATTCCAAAGTGCCACACCAGGACTCCACAAAATCATAGGAATCTATATTCAGCAAAAGTACCAAAATGTGAAACTATAATCTGTCCACATACCCTCCGTCTAGGTCTATACACTTCTGAAGGTTTCTATCTCTATAACTCTTCTCCGAAGAATTCTGCACTCTTTGATTTACGTCATGTCAAAACGACAGATTTGCCATCCTCAAGGGACTCAAATTGGGTTCCTCTGAAATGTTCTTTGAGTTTTGAGAACAAAAGGAAGTCTGAAGGGACAAGATCAGAGTTCTAGAGTGGGTAGGGTAAGGTTTCTCAATGAAGTTGTCACAGGAGAGCCCTTGCTACCCAGGAAGAATAAGCAGGTGAATTGTTGGGATGGAAGAAAAATTTCTTAGTGCAACTTTCCTGACCTTTTCTTCCCAGTGCAATTTTCAGTTTTCTTAAAAACTTTTTCTCATGAGTCCCTGTGATTGTAGTGTGTTCTTCAAGAAAATCTATCAAGATTGCCCTTTTAGGGTCCCCCAAACCTGTTGCCATCTGAGCTGACCGCTCTGTTTGGAATTAACTGGCCCAGCTGATCCCTGCAGAAACCTCTGTTTTGATTGGATCTTTTTATTTAAAACATGCTAACAGACAAGCGTATTACTGAAAGAACTTGTCTGCAGCCATCCACTGATCACAAAGACACATTTAAACACGCTTTTGTTTAGAATAAGCCCATGCATGTATGAACTGGAGTCCTGGTGTGGTGCTGTTGGATAAAGCACCGGACCATAAGGTCCTTTTGAACCAAAAGGTCGGTGGTTCAAACTCACCAGTAACTCCTTGAAAACCTTAAACAGGGTTGCTATGAGTCAGAAGCAACTTGATGACATTTAACAACAAACAGTATATGAACTGGAACCCTAGTATCTACACATACACTCCATATTTAGATCCTAATTTGATTCAGTGGGTTTTAAAAATTGTTAACATGTCCTTCAAGGAGTCCTGGTAGCCTAGTGGATTTAGAACTGGACTGCTAACTACAAGTTCAGTAGTTGGAATCTACCAGCCACTATGTGGGAAAAGATGAGGTTTTCTGCCTTGGAAACCACAGGGTCACTATGAGTCAGAATCACCTTGGCAAATAACCATCACTATAACCTTCATGCTGTGTTGGGATTCTACTTCTCTACCTTTCCTCACTAATCCTGCCTTATAGAGCCCAAGGAATAAGCCTATAGTGGAGTTGTACCTCATCTCAAGATTAGGTTCTAAAGTTAGTGCACATGGCAAAAAATCACATGAGATAAAAACTATACATGAAAATTCCATAAATACCCAAAAACTAAGTGTGCATTAAAAATAAATGTGTAACTTAAGCCAACAGCATTTTATGAGGTTGTGGAACAATATACACTTGTCTGGGGATATTCATCAGCTACATGCTCAAATTTATGATATAAGTAATTCTCAAAGTGAACACTGAGTGGCTACTCATTTGCTACCC
>NW_006408639.1:9395407-9397107 GCF_000296735.1 Chrysochloris asiatica | reverse complement strand
AAGGTTCAAACTCATTATCCACTCCTTGGAAATCCTATACGGGATCACTATGAATTGGAAGCAGCCCGACAGCACTTAACAACAATCTTTATGGAAAGCAGGCTGTCTCATGGGTCTTCCATGGAGTGGCGGATTGTTTCACACCTGCAGCCTTTTGGTTCACAGCTGAGCTCTTAACCACTGTGCCACCAGCACTTCTCTTTTCATGTATAACCATGCACAAGTTATATGTACATGAAAGGCTAAATTTGACTGAAGGAAGGAACAAGAGGGAAGTAAAATGATATGTAAATATTTGGGTTTTTAAACTGTTTTGCTTTTCAAGACAGCTATAAAAGCCCTTGCAGAGATGGGGGATGGTAGAGAATTCGAATATGTTCCTGCTTCAGTGTAGGGTTTATTTTATCATATTCCATTAGGTTTCTATTATATGAATACATGTTTATAGATACATTTGCTTTGAATATTCAGTAAGATAATATATATGAAAAAACATACACATGATAGATGGTCAATAAATGCAGGATTTGACTCTGAATTTTTGCTTTCTTGGGCTCACTGCATACTGCCTTTTGAAAAGTGGTTGAGAAAAACTTTTCTACCTGCTTCCTGACTTACCAAATTGGCGTTTCCTGTTGTGTCTCCGCTGAACAGCTGTCATACTCTGTGCTCTTAAGTGTTGGTCACATTGACCAGAGTTCAGCTTGTAAGTTAAATGGGTATATGATGTAGCTCAATTAGCTCTTCTGCATGACTCTACGTATGTGAACGCTGCTGCTTGTTCTCTCAGTTCTGTCTACTTTTCAGGACTAAATATTTTTCTTTTTTCTTTTTCATCCCTCTGATTGTACTCTGTAAGTGTACCACTTTATCATTGTTTCTTTCTGCCTTTGAAATAACATTGGTAAGGTATTTAAGTTTTACCTCCTTGATGATGTCTTCCCTCATAATCTGAGGCTTAATATACTCTTGGAGCTTGGTGTGGCATGGCCGGGTCATGCACTGGACTGCAAGGTCCTTTTGAACTGAAAAGTCGGCGGGTCACTCACCACCTGTTCCTTGGAAACCCTGTACAGGGTTGCTGTGGGTTGGAACTGGCTTGATGGAACTTAACAACAACAATAACAATATACTTTTATTATTTAAAAGTAAGTTTTAGTAGATTTTCTTTTTTTCATTGTGGTAAATATATGTATAACAAAACATTTGCCATTTCTGGCATAATATCCTTTATTTTTGCACCTTAATTTAATGTCTTCATATTTTATATTCCATATTGTTTTATGGAAAGATCTATCTTGAAGTGTAATGCTGTGATAGATAATATCCATACGCCTACAAGGAAGACCAGTTAGTATCACTATTATTGAAATTTATACACCAGCACTAATATCTGGAGACCAGAAGAGTTGTAGGATGACATCAGGAACATAAGGAAGAAAGCAAAAGGCCATTAAGACAAGAAAGAAGGAAAAAACTAAAATGGGTGTCAGAAGAGACTGAAACTTGTTCTCCAGCGTAGAGATGCTAAAGCAAGTGGAAGAAATGAGGCGGTAAAAGAACTGAACAGGAAGTTTCAAAGGGCAGCTCAAGAAGACAAAGTCATGTATTAGAATGAAATGTGCAAAGACCTGGAATTAGAAAACCAAAAGGGAAGAACATGCTCAGCATTTCTCAGGCTGAGGGAACTGAAGAAAAAG
>NW_006408639.1:9393219-9394612 GCF_000296735.1 Chrysochloris asiatica | reverse complement strand
CCTTGCTTGTTGAAAGTGAAAAGGACTTAAAATACTTTATAATGAAGATCAAAGATCACGGTTTTCATTGTGGGTCGCACTTCAGTATAAAGAAAACAAAAATCCTTACAACTGGACTAGTAAATAACATCAAGAGAAATGTAGAAAAGATTGAAGTTGTCTAAGACTACTTTTTTGCTTGGATCCATTATCAGTAGTTATGGAAACGGCAGTCAAGAAATCATACAATGTGTTGCATTAGACACATCTGCTGTACGAGACCTCATTAAAGTGGCCAAGAGTAAAGATGGCCGTTTGAGGACATGATTATTTTCCATAACCTCATATGCATGTGTAACCTCTTGTTGTTGACTACCATCAAATCAGCTCTGACATTCATAGCAACTGTGTATAGAGTTTCTGAGGAGCAGCTAGTGAATATGAACTGCTGATCTTGTGGTTCAAATTGCCCTTGAGGTTGAGTGCTTATAATATAATGCCACACTAGGACTCCCGGACAATGAATAAGGCATACTGTGTAAAAATTGATGCATTTGAGTTAGGGTGATGCAGAACATTAAAAGTTCCATGGCCTGTTAGAAGAACAAACAAATCTGTGCTGGGAGAGGTACAGCCAGAATGCTCCTTAGAATCCAGAATGGTGAGATTTTATCTCTCATACTTTAGGTATATTATCAGGACGACCCAGTATATGAAGATGGACTTCGTGCTTGGTAAAGTGGATGGTCAGCAAAAAAAGGAAGACCCCAATGAGATGGATTGGCACAGAGGCAGCAGCAGTGGGCTCAAGTGTAACAACCGTTGTGAGGATTGTGCAGGACCGGGCAGTGTTTCCTCCTGTGTGTATAAAATTATGAATAGGAACCGACTGGAAGGTACCTAACAACCACAATAGCATTGAAGGTTTTAGGCATCTTTTGTGTGTCAGGCACACTGAGTAAAATTCCTGGCATGTTGTTGTTGTTAGGCGCCGTCGAGTCGGCACTGATTCATAATGACCTTACTCAGAACAGAATGAAACACTGCCCAGTCCTGGGCCAACCCCACAATTGTTGCCACACTTGAGCCTATTGATGCTGCCACTTTGTCAATCCATCTTGTTGGGGGTCTTCCTCTTTTTCTCTGACCCTCCACCTTACCAAACATGATACCCTTCTCTAGTGACTGGTCTCTCCTGACAATATGTCCAAAGTATGAGACATGAAGTTTGGCCATCCTAGCCTCCAGAGAGCACTCTGGCTGCACTTCTTCCAACGTAGATCTGTTTGTTCTCTTGGCAGCCCATGGTACTTTCAATAGTCTCCTCCAACACCATAACAGAAATGCATCAGTTCTTCTATGGTCTTCCTTATTGACTGTCCAGCTTTTGCAAGCATATGAGGTTATTGAAATT
>NW_006408639.1:9390862-9392374 GCF_000296735.1 Chrysochloris asiatica | reverse complement strand
TTTATATGTGGTTCAGAGTTCTGGGACCATCCCCTGAGCCTGCTTGGTCGGGTATTCTGTGTTGTTGCCAGCGGAGCTCCTTTATTGCACTTCCACCCGATCCACCATCTGGTTTGTTCTCTGTCTTTATCCTTTTGAAATTTTTTTTGTAGCTAGCGTATTGGAGGATCCTGTTTTCTTACCCATTCTGCTCTTTATGTCTTTTGACTAGTATAGTTAATCCATTTACATTCAGTGCAATTATCAATTGTTGTTGTTGTTAGGTGCTATCTAGTCAGTACCGACTCATAGCGACCTTATGCCCAGCAGAACAAAACATTGCCTGATCCTGGGCCAACCTCGCTACTATTGCCATGCTTGAGTCCATCGATGCTGCATCAATAGGCGTGATTTTCTGTGTGTGTGTGTGTGTGTGTGTGTGTGTGTGTGTGTGTTTTGTGGTGCTGCTGGCTTCTTTGTTATACATAATTTCTATGCTGAAATTTTTTTGGGGGGGGGTTTCTTTTTTTCATACACTAAACATGTCAGCAGAATCACTCTCTTCACAATCAAGCTTATCAGGTAATTGCTTAACCTCTTTCTTACATTCCCCACAATATTTAAGTCCTGTCCTAACTGTCAGAAAGGTAAGTTCATCTCCCATCAGTTTTCCTTTAATTTTCCATATGCCCATACTGCAGTTAAGACCACCAGTACCTGTCTGACACCAGTGGCACATCTTGTTCTCAATCTGCTACTTCATTTCCACTGGAATGGAAACTGCATTTGTGCAGAACTGTTTGGTTTTGCAACACATAAACAACAATTTTAAGTAAATAAATGCAGAGAAAGAGGTACTCCATGAACATCAAGATTAACAGTAACTTCCACATTGTTGATTCAAATGGTTACTCATCAGTCATCTTAATTGTAGTGTTTGACACTACAGAGCAATTCCTGCTTCTTGGAACACATTCCTCATTTGGCTTCAGAACACACACTCAACCTGTGTTGTCTTTCTTCTTCTCTGGCTACTCCTAGTAAGTCTTCTTTGGTGGCGCCCTCCTCATTTCCATGTCATCTAAACTTGAACTACCTCAGACTTAATTAAGTTCTTTAACCCCTGTCACATCAACCTCTCTACTCCTTCCTTGGTGATTTCATCCAGTCTCATGGCTTTAATCTATATATTGTTGCTATTAAGTGCCATCGAGTTGGTTCTGACCCATAGCGACCCTATGTGCAACAGAACAAAACACTGCCCAGTCCTTGGAGCTGCATGGTTGGGATCCACCTCAATGTGAGGTAGGGGTCAGCTGCACCATTTTGGTGTGACCCACTTTGGTGCCTGGATTCAGGTGGGCTCTCCTCCAGACCTACAAAATCGTCAGTGCCACCAGACCAGCATTTAACCAATCTCCCTGCCCCCAGCTTTCCTATGGTCCTAACAGACACTAATACAAGCTCCATCAAGGGCTTTCACAAACTACTTCCAGATTGAGTGCCCTGAACATAGATAACACCAAGGCCAAT
>NW_006408639.1:9353454-9359156 GCF_000296735.1 Chrysochloris asiatica | reverse complement strand
GAAACCCTGTACAGGGACGCTGTGAGTTGGAAACGACTCCACAGCACATAACCACCACCACTACCATGAGAGACAAAGTTTGACCATCTTGACCTCCAAGGAGCACTCTGGCTGCGCTTCTTCCAAAACGGATCTATTGGTTCTTTGGGCAGCCCATGGCCCTTTCAATATTCTCTAGTACCATAACTCAAAAGCTTCAATTCTCCTAAGGTCTTCCTTATTCACTGTCCAGCTTTCACATGCATATGAGGTTACACTAGCATTTGTTTAACCCTTCACCCATTGAAAAACATTTGATTTGTCTCAAGTTTTTGGTTATTACCAATAATGTTACTGTGATCACTCATGTATATGTTTTTACATGAATGTAAATTTTAATTTCTTCAGGATAAATGTTCAGGGGTGCAATTGCTGGATTGTATGACAAGTGTATATTTAATTTTATAAGAAATTTGCCAAACTATTTTCCAGAATGGCTATTCTGTGTTCCTGCCAGCAATATATGATATCACTAATGTTCTTTTATTGTTTGTTCTTTCTTTTTCTGGTCTATATGATGGTGGTGGAGCCCTGGTTTGGCGCTGTAGGACAAGCACTAGACCACAGAGGTCAATTTGAACCATGAGTGGTGGTTCAGGCTCACCAGCTAGCTACTCCTTAGAAACTCTATACAGGTTTCCTGTAAGTCTGTACTGACTCGATGGCACTTAACAACAACCACAATGCTGGTGGTGGTGGTTGTGTGCTGTGGAGTCATTTCCAACTCATAGTGACCCTATATAGGATTTCCAAGGCTGTAAATTGTTATGGAGCAGAAAGCCTCATCTTTCTCCCACAAAACGATTTGTAGATTTGAACTGCTGACCTTGAGGTTAGCAGCCCAACTCATAATCCGCTGTGTTATCAAGGCTCCTTTTATGATAGTAGATACCAAAATTTTAGGAAAAATTCATTCAAAAATCATAAATGAAAAGCTTGTGCATTAATACAGTTGTTATAGTTAAGCACTATATATGCAGTTTTACTCTCAATTGGTTGCTCTAGATTTTATATTTTGGCCATCTGTTGTTGACTTTGAATGAAGAGACTAATCATTTTGAAGAATGTAGTAGTTTCGTCATTAACTTTCATTCCAAGTTATTTGGCCATTTTAGGAAACTGAAGACCCAAGGTTTTGTTCTCCTTTACCTTCATTATTGCTTAGAAATGTTTTTCTTTTCTTAAAGTGTTATTAATTTCTGATTCTATAGCCTCTGTTAATAGGGTATCTTAAGTTCTTTTTTCCATTTGCCTTTTTACTCTGTTGTCAATAATGATACCTGCTGTTTTTATGACAACGGCACTTACTGTAGGATAAGCACTGTACAGTTAACCACAATGTTGGCAGTTCAAATCCACCAGCCACCCTGCAGGAAAAAGATAGGCTTGCTGATCCTGGAAAGCCTTGGAAGCCCTAAACAGGGTGGAACTGACTCAATGAATGGCATACAACTTAGAAGTATTGAAAAACCATTGAAACTCTGATTACCATCAAAATAGGCAACTTCCCCAAACTACCAGATGCATATTCAGGCTTTAAATTAGTCACTGTAAAATAGCATGTGTGTGTGTGTGGGGGGGAGCGGGGGGACCTATCCATGCATTCTGTGAGTGAGGCTGAGGATTGGTCTTGCCAGAATGCATGGGGAAGATGTCTTTCTTGTTTTGTGTTGAATTTTCATGTAAACTTTGTCCTTACTTTGGTTTTCCTCTGAGCTTTTTTTTTTAAGTGTCTAAGGGTTTAAATTTCCTTATGTATTATTTTACTGGTAGATTTTTTTTTTGTAGTGAGTTATCTTGGAATGTTATATAAGAGGTTTAGATTTCAAGACAAACCAGGGATTTGTGTTTTCTTTGGACTTGACAATGAATGTAAAAGAAGTACTAGTAATTTTGTGATGAAAACTGCAATCACGTTTCTTTATTTCATATTATGTAATGGAATTTGGGAATCCTCAAAGATAACAGTCTTGAAAACCCAGTGGTGCAGTTCTACGCTGAGCCCACAGGGTTGCTGTGAGTTGGTATCGACAGCTAACACCACTAGCACCATGGGTTCCTTGTTGTTGGATATTATCAAGTCACACAGCAGAAGGAAACACTGCCTGCTTATGTGTCATCCTCACAATTGTTCATTATAAGGCGTTAAATGAAAATCCAATCCTCTCTTTTTCACTTGTTTAACTCCAGCTGCAGCGTGCACCTAGCACTTCTCTTTCTGATAGCCATCTGCAGCTAGATCTCACAGGTTAAAAGGGCACTGGCCTTCAGGCTGCCAGATAACAACTGCCAGCTGCAGGTGTGGAAATTCTCCCCTGGACTCTGACCTACTGCTTACAGAGGCAGGTGTTTCTCTCTACCTCATTGGGATGCCAGCTGTAAGTTCAGTTGTCCCCCCTGGGCTTCCTAATTTCCTTTGGATTCAGGAATTTGCTGCAATGACTCCAAACTCATGGAAAGTGCTGTACTTAAGATTATAGTTTTGTGCAGGAAAAAAAATTATGCCAAGAAAGAGATGCATACAGGGAAATCTGGGAGGGTTCCTAACATGGAGCTTTTGAGTTCCAAAAAAATCAATATGTTGCCCTTTGATATGCATGGATGTTGAATGCCTTTTACTAACCAGGAAGTCCACAAGCTTTGTGTTCAAACATTTGATTGAAAGGTTTTACTATATAATGCATTATCTAACACCTTTCCCCTGAGCTTGGTCGAGGTAATCATGAGATCCAACAGACATCAGGATGTGTTGTGTGGTGCAACAATTTTTATTGTACACCTAGACTTTGGGGAAGGCGCTTTGGTAGCGTAGTGGTTATGAGTTGGGCTGCTAACCTCAAGGTTAGCAGCTTAAAATTACCAGCTGTTCCATGGGAGAAAGAAGAGACTTTCTGCTCCTGTAAAGATTTACAATCTCAGAAACCCTATACAGGGTCGCTGTGAGTCAGAACTGATTCCAGGTCACACTACCACCACCACCACCAGACTTTGAAAACTGATGTGATATATTCTACCCTGGGATTTATGATCTGGGAGGGAAGGCAGACATGAGTATTAAAATAATGCTGAATAAGGTTTTAAATGGCATTTGTGACAGTGGTGTTACAACTGACTATATTAGTTAGATTTGGCCAGGTCAGAGCAAGCATTCTCAAGAAATGCTTCTTTTAAAGGGAATATATATACCAAAACCAAACCCACTGTCTTTGAACCACTGACCTTGCAGCCACTGTTGATCCATCCTACAGTAGCACCAGGTCTCCTTATTAAAAGAAGTTGTGTGCTGTTGAGTTGGTCCTGACTCATGGTGACCCTCTATAGGCTTTCTGAGAGTGGCTGGTAGGTTTGAATTGCTGACCTTGCAGTTAGCAAGGTGAGTAGTCCAGTGCTTATCATACAGCGCCAAAGCAGGGCTCATTAAAAGAAGTGGTGATGATGGTTGTGTGTCATGGAATCAGTTACAGCTCAACACGACCCTGTGTAGGGTTTCTGAGGCTGTAAATCTTACGGAAGCAGAAAGCCTCATCTTTTCCCCATAGATTTGAACTGCTGACCTTGTGGTTAGCAGTCCAGCTTATAATCCACTCTAGCAGGGCTCCTTGCTAACATAAGTTATTGTTGTTAAGTGCTATAGCGTTAGCTCCTGTGAGTTTGACTCGCTGACCTTGTGGTCCAAACTGACCTTGTGGCCCAGTGCTTTATTCAGCAGTACCACACTAGGAGGTAGGTGTTAATTTGACAAAAGAAAGTGGTGATTGTCCATATGGAAGGAGTAGCAGGTAGATAAGGCCCTGTGGTTGAAGGGAGAATGGAGAAATGAGGGACTTAACTAGATTGAGTGTAGTGTGAGCAGTGAGAGCTAACAGGAGAAGAAGGAACATGGTTTGAAATGGAGAGATAGGCCACAGGGTTTGGTAGGTAATATTGAGAATTTTTTACTTGTACCCCAAAAGAATGAGGAACCATTAAAGTGTTTTTTGTTTTGTTTTGTTTTTCATTAAAGTGTTTTGAGCAAAGAGAGGACACAGATTTTTTGATGAGAACAGTTTTGATTACACAGTAGTAAATGGATTGGAGGATACCAGAGTGGCTACACAGGGATACCAGTTAGGAAGCTAGTTCAGTTGTCTAAGTAGGCGGTGTCTAAGTGGCTTTCTTCAATAAGAGTGATGTTGGCAAAGAGAAGAGAAATAAATTAATTCAAGAATATTTAGGAGGCATAGACTCCTGGCATGGCATTATAGGATCAGCACTGGACTTCAAACCACCAGGTTGGCAGGTCAGACCCACCAGCTGTTCCTTGGAAACCCTATACAGGGTCACTATGAGTTAGACTGGGTGGCAATTAACAACATAGTCAGCAGAGCCTGAGAAAAGCAATACTGAATGAAGACAGTTTTTTTTTTAAATGCTCATTATCAATTTTTTATTTATAACCAAACATTGGTCATTTCAAACATTTTCACATGTACAATTCAGTCACACCAACCACTCTCCCCATGTTACACAGCCATCACCACTGTTTCCAAATCATTTTTTTGTTTCTTTCTTTGTCTGCATTTCTTCTGTGAGCACGTGTTTATTTGAAGGGGCTTATATGCCAATCTCTTTCTACTTAATATATGGCTTTATTTTTCTTTTCTAAAAAAACAGAACTGGGCTTATAGGAAGGAAAGGAACATATGCAAGAATTCAAAAGCTGGTGCTGCATAGGCCATGGGGTGTGTGCTTGGTTGGCCAGGATCTGTCAGAACATTTCAGATGGATCTGGCTGTGTACTGGCTTATGTATATGTTTCTGAATAGTGATTGTAGGAGTGAATGTATTATGAGTTATGTTTACAAAGATTGTTGTATAAATTGTTTTGTTGCTGTTAAGCACTGTTGAGTCTGTTCCAACCTGGTGGGTTTGATCTGCCAACCTTGAGATTAGCAGTCCAGTGCTTATCCTACATAGCCATGCCAGGACACCGCAGATTGTTTGCAGGAGGGGAACACCCCCCCCCCCTCCAGAAACTACACTATTAAATAGGTCTTAAGTTCACAGCTTAATGTTAGGTAAAAACTGTCCAGTGATCAAACTTTTTTGAGATCACAGCAGTAAACACCAATGTTTTGGATGGGATATATTTTCATGGAAGGGACTTTGTATGATAGGAATTCAAATTATGAAATTGGCTATCTATATTTTAGGAGTCCTGATGTGGACTTGGTTAATGCCCTAGACTGTAAAGTTGGTATAAACTGCAAACTCGGTGGTTCAAGCTCACCAACTGTTCCTTGGAAACCCTATACTGGGTGCCTATGAGTCAGAACTGACTCAGGGGCACTTAACAACGACATCTCAGGTCTGACCTAAATAGATGTTAACACCAGTGTATTGGGGGTTAAGTAAGCTCCTTCTGTGGTTTCAGGAACGCATAGAGGGAGAAAAGTTAGAATCTTTCCTAGGTTCTGTTGGCTTTCATGGACCCAGTAAGTATAGTATAATGACCTCCATTTTTAAGGCACTGAAATATTGTTGGAATACTGGTGTGATGCTGCAAAATAAGCATTGGATTGTTAACGGTAAAGTCCGTGGTTCAAACCCACAAACTGCTCCTAGGAAACCCCGTTGCAGGGCCATTATGAGTTTTTAAAAAATGTTTTATTGTGAATTATGTG
>NW_006408639.1:9342398-9351174 GCF_000296735.1 Chrysochloris asiatica | reverse complement strand
ACTCGCTGGCACTGAACAACAAGAACAACAACAGTACCTATTGAGGAATCCTGGTGTAGTACTGTAGGCTGAGCACTGGATTACTAACCATAAGGTCAGCGGTTCAAACCAGCTGCTCCTTAGAAACCCTATGGGTTGCTATGAGTCAGAACCGACTCCATGACACTTAACAACAACAATACTATTGACAATTACTGGTGATTGAAATGCAAAAGTTGGATATGAATAAGAAGGATTGATAATTGGAAAATATGGCTTTGGTGATAGAATTGATGTCAGAAATCACGTTATAGAATTTTGCAAGACCCATGACTTTTACATTGCAAATACTTTTTTTCCCGCAACATAAATGGCAACTATACACTTGGACCTTGCTGGATGGAATACACAGGAATCAGATCAATTATATCTCTGTGGAAAGACATGATGGAGAGGCTCAATATTATGAGTCAAACCAAGGCCAGGGGCTGACTGTGGGATAGAACATCAACTGCTCATTTAAGTTCAGGTTGAAGCTGAATAAAAATTCAAACAGGTTGATGAGAGCCACGGATTGATTAAAGTACTAGTATCCCACCTGAATTTAGAGACCATCTCCAGAATAAATTTGATGCATTGAACACTAATGACAAAAGACCAGACTAGTTGTGAGAGGATATCAAGGACATCCTACATGAAGGAACAAAAGCTCATTAAAAAGACAGGAAAGAAAGAAAAGACCAAAATGGACGTCAGAAGAGACTCAACTTGTTTTTGAATGTAGAGTACTAAAGTGAAAGGGAGAAATGATGAGGTAAAGAGTTGAACAGAAGTTTCCAATACTCTGCTTAAGAGGACAAAGTAAAAAAAAAAATATATATTGTTATTGTTGTTGTTAGGTGTCATCGAGTCGTACCAACTCATAATGACTTTATGCACAGCAGAACGAAACACTGCCCGATCCTGGGTCAACCTCACTACTGTTGCCACACGTGAGCCCATTGATGCTGCTGCTTTGCCAATCCATGTCACTGGGGGTCTTCCTCTTTTTCTCTGACCCTTCACCTTACCTAACATGATATCCTTCTCCAGCAACTGGTCCCTCCTGACAATATGTCCAAAGTATGAGAGACAAAGTTTGGTCATCCTGGCCTTCAAGGAGCACTCTGGCTGCACTTCTTCCAACACAGATCTGTTTATTCTTTTGCCAGCCCATGGCACTTTCAATATTCGTATGTATATTATATAAATATGTATAAATATATAAATTAAAATAAAATATGAAAATATCTGTAGTTAAAAAACCGAAAACAAAACAAAACATGTTTGATATTTTGCAAGCTGAAAAGACCTGAAGAAACCTGTCTGGAGCAAAGAAGAGTGAGGACCATCAAAGACACAGGGAAATATGTAGTCCAAAAGACTAATGAACATGCAAACTTCAGCTTCTATGACCGTGAGACCAGAGAAACTAGATAGTACCTGACTGCTACTACCAGCCACTCTGAAAGTGGATCACATTAGATGCTTCTTGATAGAGTGGGAGAAATAATGTGAAACAAAACTTGAAATCTTAAAAATGACCAGGCTTTACCGGTCAGATAGAGACTGGTCGAATTCAGATAGAGACTGGCCGAATCCCTGAGACGGATCCTAAGTCACTCTTCAGGGCTAGAACTGAACTCACCTTCTGACTCAATTTTCATCCAAACAATAGACAGGTCTATGATGTGAACAATAACATGCGGATGTTAGTTACGCATTCCTTACAACAATCAACCATTCCAGATCTAAAGGGCCATATTTGCCCGAGGACAAAGTTCAGAAGGCAGGAAGGGTTAGGAAAGAAGGGATGAAAATGGGGAGAGAATTGGAATGGGCAAATGGAAGATATTCTATGGATTGTAATCAATGACGTGAAATAAAATGTGAGTTGTTGAATAGGAAATTGATTTGCTTTGCAAACTTTTACACAATCCAAAAATTTAAAGTTAATAAACAAAAACATACAAAAGAAAAATTTAATCTTCAAGTTGCACAATTGAAGGATTCCATCGGCAAAAAATTGAACGATGCAGGAAGCATCAAAAGAAGATGGAAGGAATACATAGTCATTGTGTCAAAAAAAATTGGTTGACATTCAACCATTTCAGGCAGTAGGTATGATCAAGTAGTAATGGTATTGAAGGAAGAAGTCAAAACTGCTCTGAAGGCAATGGTGAAAAATAAGCCTCAAAAATTTGATGGAATGTCATTTGAGCTGTTGCAATAGTTGGTTGCAGCATTGGAATTGGTCATTCATCTATGCCAAGAAATTTGAAAGACCAGTTGACTGGAAGAGATTCATATTTGTGTTTATCCTAAAGAAAGGTGATCCTACATGATGTGGAAATTACTGAACATTATCATTAATGTCACACTCAAGTAAAATTTTGCTGAAGATAATTAAAAAACAGTTGTAGCTGTATATAGAGAGGAGCATCCAGGAAAGTAAACCAGATCAGAAGAGAACATGGAACGAGAGATATCATTGCTGATATATGTGAATCTTGACTGTAAGCAGAGAATACCAGGAAGATATTTACCGGTGTTTTATTTACTATGCAAAGACACTGTGGGCCATTAACAGATTATGAATAACATTGCAGAGAATAGTAAATCCATAATACTTTATTGTGCTCATGTGGAACATAAATCAAGAGACAGTCATTTTAAATGAACAAAGGCATACTGCGTGGTTTAAAATCAAGAAAGTGCACATCAGGGTTCTATCCTTTCACCATATTTATTTCAATCTGTATGTTGAGCAAATAATCTGAGAAGCTGATTATATGAAGAGTATGGCATCAAGATTGAAGGAAGAGTTATTAATAACCTGTGATGTGTAGATGATACAGCCTTGCATGCTAAAAGTAAGGACATGAAGTACTTATTGATGAATCAAAGCCTACATAGCGTTCAGTGGATTACATAGAATCATGAAGAAAACAAAAATCTTTTCAACTAGACCAATACATCATATCATGATAAATGGAGAAAATATTGATGTCATCAAAGATTTTCATTTACTTGGATCTGTAGATCCAATGCCCATGGAAGCAGTTGTCAAGAAATCAGAGGACCCATTGCATTGGGAAAATCTACTGCAAAAGATCTTTTTAGCATGTTAAAAAGCAAAGACATCACTTTGAGGACTAAGGTGCACCTGACCCAAGCCATGGTAATTTCAGTCACCTTATTTGCATGTGAAAGCTGGACAAAGAATCGGGAAGATTGAAGGATTGATGTATTAGAATGATGGTATTGGAATTAGGAGTGTTGCTAAGTGGCACCGACTCATAGTGACCCTTTACAGGGTTTCTGAGGAGTGGGTGGTATATTTGAATCTATGGTCTAGCTGATCTTGTGGTTGAATGCTTATCCTACAGTGCCACACTAGGACATCCAAAGAACATTGGATGCAAATTGGACTGCCAGAGAATGAACAAATCTGTCTTGGAGGAAGTACAGCCAGAATACGCCTTGGAAGTGAGGATGGCAAGACTTGTTCTGACATACTTTGGACATGTTATCAGTAGGACTTAGTCCCTAGAGAAGGACATACATAAAGTAGAGGGCCAGCAAAAAGAAGCTCAATGAGATGGGTTGACAGCCCTGAAGACCCTTAACAAGATGAATCAACACAGTGGCTGCAACAGTGGGCTCAAACATAGCAACAATTGTGAGGGTGGTGTAATATCAGACAGTGTTTTGTTCCCCTGCACACAGGGTCAATATGAGTTGGAAGTGACTCAAGGGCACGTAGCAATAACAACCGTACTGAGTGTTTGTTTGTTTTGTGCCAGGCACTACACTGTATTGTTTCCCCAATACGCATAATCTCATTTATTCTTAACAGTAACCTTATGATATGGGAAATACTTGTATTTTCACTTCAGAGATTAATTTGGATGATTTGCTCAAGGTCCCCCAACTATGTGCAAGATTCATAATAGCATATTTTAGATTCTACTTGATTTAAGAAATATTGAAAACTTTGTATGAAACATCACCAGTTTAAATCCACCAAACACTCTGCAGGAGACATATGAGGCTTTCTGCTCCCATAAAGATTTGTAGCCTTGGAAACCCGCCTTATACAGGGCAGCTGTGATTGGAACTGAGTCCACGGCAGGTTATAAGCTGCAGCTTATCATAATCCCTTTCCATAAAAATTACTAAACTTGTTTGGATTGCATGTAAATCAAGAGTTAGAATTTACCTGCAAAATAAACTTAGTGCCCACTTATCTTTAGAGAAAAAATATTATTGCAGTAATTGAGTACACTGTAGATGAAGATACATATTTCTTTCAATTTATTACAGCAACCAGATGTGGTAGATGATAGTATTATTTTATTATAGAAAATGAGATTGAAGTTTAGAGAGTTTTAATAATATGTCTGAAATCTCCTAGCTAATAATTATTGAAATGATGTTCAGATTTAGAACTTTTATTCCTAGGTCCAGAATCTTACCTCCTGTTATTCTATGCTATTTTCCCCCCTGTTTGTCTCACAGCACCTAGCTCAATGCTGAGTATGTAGTTGGTGTTCAAAATTAATGTTTCTTTTCAATTTAGAAATGTAAACAGATTTTAGCATTACTTTATAATAATTTCAGATAAACCTGTAATAATAGCATAGTCTCCAAATATCTGTCACCCAAATCTCCAAAAGTTCATATTTTATTAATCACAATGATCAAAATGAACATCACTGCACCTACTCCTCTCACTTAACCAACTGTCTTGTTAGCTAACATTTTGCATTTGACTATAGCAAAAACTCTATCCACCTATTTTGTGAATTAATCTGGCAGCCAAGTGAGAGGAATACGGGCTGGTGTGTTGCTTGACATTATGTATCAACTTGGTTGGGCCCTGATTTTACATTTTGAAATCATGTAGTCATTCTCCATTGTGATCTGATGTGATAGTCCTCCCTTTTGGCATGATGCTGGTTTTTGCATAATGACCTGATCTTTGGAACTCAATCAATTCAATAAATAAGGAGTTGGGTATACAGTAGTGTTATGTAACTTCTAGAGTCTATTCAAATTTTGCTAATTACCTCACTCATTTCCTTACTCCCTTCTCCTCCCCAATTCATGATCTAGTGCAGGATCACGGATTGCATTTAGTTGACATATATTTATAGTCTCCTTTAATTTGAAACAGTTTCTTAGTTTTTCTTTGTTTTTTTGTGTGATTCAAATCAGTGGTTCTCAAGCTGGTTTTAGGCTTCCTTTGTCCTCAAGTTACTCAGGACTTCAAAGTGCATTTGTTTATTTGGATTATGTTGTTGTTGTTAAGTGCCATCGAGTCGGTTCTGACCCATAGCGACCCTGTATAGGGGTTCCGAGGAGCAGCTGGTGAGCTTGAACCACTGACCATGCAGTTTAAACGGCTTTGCAGTCTGACGCATTAACCCACAGCGTCACACCAGGACTCTGTTTGGATGATATCTATTGATATTTACTTTATTCAGTATTAAACCAAAAATCAAACTATTTGCTTTTGAGTTCATTCTAACTTGTGACCACACTGTGTATTCCAGAGTAGATAGAATTGCATTCCATAGTGTTTTCAATGGTCTATGACCTTTTGGGCAGGAGAAAAGGAGAGGCTTTCTTCTTCTGCAAAGATTCAGTCTCGGAAAACACTATACAGGGTCGCTATGAGTTAGAGCCAATTTGATGGAACTTAACAACAACAACATGACCTTTTGTTAGACTGTCAGTTTTTTCTTATGAGGTGCTGTTGAGTAGATTTTGAGTCTTTTGATTAGTAGCCAAGCAGTTAGCCATTTGTGCTATTCTGGGAGACCTATATAAATTAAAGCAGAGAAATAAAAAGAAAAGCATGTTTATATACATAAATTACACCATTCAGTGACATTGATCATGTTATTGTTCAACCACTCTTCTTATTTTCTGAATCCTTCTCTGTTAACAGGATTCAGGAAATAAGAATAATAGTGGTTACACAATTCAACTCACTATCCCCAAGTTTCCTATCTAATCTTTCAAGTTGCTCTTGTCAGTTTGGTCCTATATGGATAGATTTTAAAAGAGCAGAGTGTTGAAGAAATACATTCTTCACTAGTTAAAGTGAAACTGTTGTTCAGTTTTAATATTTCAGGAGATGTTTTTGGTTTAAGGTTTAAAGTTGATCTTACAGTGATAGTTGCAGGAGTACATCCAGCCTTCATGGCTTCAGAAGGTCTGGAATCAATGAGAAATTGAATTCGGTTAGTCAGAATTATTCTATAGACACTGGCCAAAGTGTTCAGTTATCATAGACAGGCATCATCCAGTTCTTCTGATATCATGGCAAAGGAGGCAGGCATTTCATGGAGGCAATTAGCCATACATTCTGTGTCCTCCTCCGATTGCTGACTTACCTTCTTCCTCTGTTGTTCCAGGCCAGTAGAGACCAGTTGTTGTACCTTGATGGCTGTTTGCAAGCTTTTAAGACCCTAGGCACTATGCATTGAACTAGGAGGTTAAACAGAAGCACTGAACTTGTTATTAGGCCAATTAGCTGGAATGTCCCATTAAACTGTGATCCTAAACCTCCAAACTAAGAAACCAAATCCTATAAGGCTATATAAGTAGCCTTTGTAGCAGGTCTTTTTTTGCTATTGTTGTCATTGTTAATTTATCGTTCAACTTTTCGAGGTGTACAGTTAGTAATTACATTGTTGTTAAGTGCCATCGAATTGATTCCGATCCATAGCGATTCAGTATAGGGTTTCTGAGGAGCAACTGGTGAGCCTGAGCCGCTGACTTTGCAGTTGAAACGGCTTTGCAGTCTGGCTCATTAACCCACAGTGCCAGTCAGCTCTGTAGTCCTATCTATTGTTGTTCAGAGCCAGCAAGGCAGTTCAGACTCACAGCTGCCCTGTAATTGTGGCAGTAGAAAGCCTCATCGTTCTACTGCAGAGTGGCAGTGGGCTTGAACTGCTAACCTTGTGGTTGCAGTCTAGTGTTCCCACAATCCTACCTGTAGTCAGTGTTATTTTTCCATCACGTAAGCCAAAACTCAGTATTCTATAAGCAGTAATTCTGCCTTCTCCCCTTCCTCTAGACCCCTGAGAAACAACTGATACATTTTGGTCTCTATACATTTCTGGTAGTGTAGTGGTTACGAATTTGGGCTGCGAGCCGCAAGGTCAGCAGTTTGAAACTACCAGCTATTCCATGGGAGAAAGATGAGGCTTTCTGCTCCTGTAAAGATTTACAGCCTTGGAAAACTTGTACAGGGTCACTATGAGTCGGAACCGACTCCACGGCACACAACAACAACAACAACAATACATTTGCCTAGGAGTCCTGGTGTGGCACTGTGTGTTAATGCGTTGGACTTCAATGTCAGTTTGAACTATAAGGTAGGTGATTCAGGCTCACTGGCAGCTTCTTGAAAATCCTATACAGTACTGTTATGTGTTGGAACTGACCCGATGGCACTTAACAACAACATACATTTGCCTGGGGTCTTGGTGTGACACTATAGGGTAAGGACTGGACTGCTGCGACAAGGTTGGCAGTTCAAACTCACCAGACACTCCTCGGAAACCCTATACAGGATCACTGTGAGTTGGAACCGACTTGACAGCACTTAACAACAACATATATTTGCCTGTTTTTGTGTTTTTATAGGAGTAAGTTCATACAATATGACCTTTTGTGATTGACTTCTTTCACTCAGCATTACACCTTCAAGCTCCATCCATGTTGTAGCATGCATCCAGACTTCATCTTTCTTTCTGCTTGAATAGATTGCATTGTAGGTATGTGGTACATTTTGCTTTTCCATTTACCAGTTGATGGGCATTTAGATTGCTTGCACCTTTTGGTTATTGTGAATAATTGGCAGTGAACTTGGTGTACACATGTCTGTTTACATTGCTTCTTTCAACTCCCTTGAATATACTGTTAGCAGCGGACTTGCTAGGTCATATGGTAGTTCTAGTTTTAGTTTGAGGAATTACCTGTCACACTTTTCCAGAATGGCTGTATCATTTTGCTTTCCCACAGTAATGGACAAAGGTTTTCGTTTCTCCACATTCTTGTCAATATTTGTTGTTTTCTGTTTTTTTGTTTGATTTTCTTATGCTGGCCATTGTTGTTGTTAAGTGCTGTCAAGTCAGTTCCGACAAAAAGTGACCCTGTATAGGGTTTCTGAGGAGCAGCTGGTGGGCAGCTGGTGGGCTTCAACTGCTGACCTTATGGTTCGCAGCCCAGTACTGATCCTACAGCAACACACCAGGAGTCCCTGGCTAGTCTAGTGGGAGTGAAATGGTATGGCTAATAACAGTCAGCATGTTTTCAGTGTCCTCTTTGGTGGAAATCCTGTAGCCATTTTTTAAAATTTATTTATTTATTTTTTAAGGTTTTTATTGTGGATTGAGTGAAAGTTTACAGGGCATATTATCAGTTTTACATTCAACAAATCATATACCTTGTTTCATTACAATGATTAAATGATTATACTCCCCTCCATGTACCATCAGTTAACAGTATTTCTCTCTATCCACTTTAGCTTTTTAAAAAACAAACAAATGTAAAAACCTACTCAGGCATATCTAATAATTTACATCTCCAAAGGGCACATTCTGCAAGTCTGCCTCCTGGCCACCAGTTCTTAGTCCCTCTCTTCTTAGTGCATGAATCTAGAGTCCTCAACCGCTCCCCCTCTCCATGCCCCCATCTCTGCCTCCATCTCTGGTGCTGCTGCTTCTCTGGATAAGGTCCC
>NW_006408639.1:9339401-9341039 GCF_000296735.1 Chrysochloris asiatica | reverse complement strand
TTCTGCCTATCCTGGAATGTTTTGATTACACCATCATATTTGATTGACAGCTTTGCTGGGTAGAGGATTCTTGGGTGGCAGTGTTTTTCTTTCAGGGTTTTATATATTTCTCCCCATTGCTTTCCTTGCTTATTTCTGCTGAGAAATCCAAGCTTAATCTGATTTGCTTGCCTTTGTATGTTATATTTCTCTTTTCCCTAGCTGCTTTCAAGATGTTGTCCTTGTCTTTCATTTTGGAGAGCTTGATTATTATATGTCTTGGTGATTGTCTTTTAGGGTCTATCCATCCTGGGCTTCGTTGAGCTTCTTGAATGCTTATCTTTTCACTTTTCAGGATGTTAGGAAAATTTTTTCCAGAAGCTCTTTAACTATCTCCTCTGTGGGCTTGTGTGATTGTTCCTGTTCTGGAATGCCAATAATTCTTATGTTATTCCTCTTCATGTTGTCCAAAATGAATCTTAGGCCTTCTTCAGATTTTTTAATCCTTTTTTGTATTTGCTCTTCTATCTTAGTAGTGTTGAGAGATTTATCTTGTAGCTCACTAGTTCTGGCTTCTATCTCTTCAGTTCTACTTCTTTGCCTTTTCAGTGTATTGTCCATTTCTAATATTCTATTATTAATCGTTTGGACCTCTTTCTGTAGGTTTATAATTGTTTCCAATGCTGTATCTATTTTATTTGATTGTTCCTGTAGTGCTTTCCTGACTTCTTCCTTATTTTTCTCAATTGCATTGTATAGTATTTTGATACATTTTATAATCATTTTTCTGAATTCCTTCTCAGGTATTTGCAAAGCCTGCCCATCTTCCAGTATGGAGTGTAGGTCTACTTGCAGCTCATTTGCCTCAGTCACTTTATCTCCTTTCTGGATATGTGCAGATATGGTTATCTCCTTCTCTTTTTTGGGTATTTTCAGGGGTTATCTGTGGCCTTAATACTTAGATGGGTATGTATTTTGGAATTTTTTATGCTTTCTGATTGCCTTCAGGTAGACATGATCAAGAAATGGGCTTCCCTTTTCACTCTTCTTCTTAAGAAATTTCAAGGTGCCACTGTTGGTTTTTGTGACATAACTTAGGATTTAATTTTCAGCCTTATTTAATTTTCAGCCTGTTTCCTTTTTTGTCTGCTTGTCCCGCTCCACAATCCCTGTTCAGGCTTTTTTTTCTAATTATAAACAGTTCAGGGACAGCTGTGGCCATTTGGTTTTAAGTGCAAACTGTCTCTTTAAATTTCGAGGAGATCTGTGTGCATGCGTAGTAGAACCCTCCGAGGGTGGGGTTGGGGTGTCTGCTAGCTCAGGCACACCTATAGTCACCAGAATGGAGGTATGCAGACAGCAAGGGACCAACGAACAGATACCAAAAGAAAAGAATGTCCACATCTCTATATCTGTGGCCGTTTCGATCCTTCCCCCACTTGGCCCCACACAAGATGGCGGCTCCTGGAGCAGCTGAGCATCCCAAACCAGAAAGCAATGGATTTCTTGCTTCTGCCACAAACTCCCCCAGCTGTAAGCCTTCCAACCTTCTAAATATTTCTTTGTATGTGGTTCAGAGTTCTGGGACCGTCCCCTGAGCCTGCTTGGTCAGGTATTCTTGTGTTGTTGCCTGCAGAGCTCCTTACTGCACTTCCACCC